>NC_082701.1:1200000-1570811 GCF_949987515.2 Delphinus delphis
CTAGAAAACTTACATATACACACATATAAACCAAGGCAGTATCTAGAAAGTAAATAATTCAATAAATGAAAATTGTATTCAGATGGGTACGTGTGTGTTTAAGAAAACAGCAACACTGTGCTTCTCAAATGGAACCCAAGTTACTAAGAGAAGGTTACGTCTACAGTGTCCAGGTAAAGCTTCGTACAAAAATCAACTTCAGGGACTTCCCTGGTGGCACAGTGGTTAAAGATCCACCTGCCAACGCAGGGAACACACGTTCGATCCCTGGTCTGGGAAGATCCCACATGCCGCGGAGCAACTAAGCCCATGCGCCACAACTACTGAGCCTGCGCTCTAGAGCCCGTGAGCCACAACTACTGAAGCCCGCCTGCCTAGAGCCCGTGCTCCGCAACAAGAGAAGCCACCACAATGAGAAGCCCGCACACTGCAAGGAAGAGTAGCCCCCGCTCGCTTCAACTAGAGAAAGCCCACACAGCAACGAAGACACAACGCAGCCAAAAATAATAAATAAATAAATGTATGCCTTTATGTATTAAAAAAAAAAAACAACTTCAGATTTCACCTAAGGGAGATGAACAAGAGCAGGCTGTAACAGCTCCGTGGAACAGCACATCTGTGTCTATAAAATATACCCGCATCACCGGTGAACACTGAGGACAGTTTTAAGTCCAAAGCAGCAGTGAGCAATTAACAAACTCGGGAGTTAGGGTTCTGTTCACACTTCCACAGGGAAAAATAAGGGCCCACAAAGATTATGGGTGACTGTCGGTTAAAAAAAAAAAAGTTATTTCAAACCTAAATTGCTGGTGAAATGGAAATGATGTAATTCAAAAATATTGGGGCATTTGTTCAGACTCATTTGCTCATGAGTTTAATAAAGTCAGAACCCTTAAAGGGTTTAATACAGAAGTGTCATCGGAAGTCCCAAACTGAAATCATCGGCTTTTTTCCCCCATGTCCTGCTTTATACATTAGCTAGTATTTGCAACCAAAACTGTAACAACGATCCTATCTGTAGAACACTTGCTGATTATGTCAAGTACTTGCTCAGTCTTTAGTGGTGATATAACACACGTTCCCACACAAGTATTAAACCACCCAAAAAACAAGCACTTGGCATCCTCAAGGGTCGAGGAGCTCAGGGAAGTAAACTCTAGCATTCACCTTCTTAAAAGGCGGTAAACATCACCGAGTACCTGAGAATAACATCATCAGAGGAGAGTTCAGACTCTACTGCAGTAGTTTCCAAACTGTGCCCTCTGGAAGCTTTTCTTCTGGGCGGGGCAGGAAGCTGGGCAGGTGGGTAATGAGGTCATGACTCTCCCCACCTCGATTCTTCTCTTGTTTAATGCTAGGCTACAATTTCATCCTTAAGTGAAAGCTCTGATATCCTAGCAGCCTCGTGAAGAGTCAACATCTTCAGCACATATTTGTTCAGGAAACAAGCCACTTGGTTACGAGCTGAAGGTCGGGGTAAAGCCAAGAACCGTGTCTCTCTCTCTGGTGTTTGTAAATTTCATAATCTATATCAATCTTTCAAACTAAAGCTGCATGTTCGCCCATTTGGCCACTCCTTCCACAAATACCCGTGAAGTGGCCAGTAAAAAGCCAGGAAGGCACGGGAGGACTTGGGGTTTAATGAAGCACAATTCTTTGCAGACATCTGCCTACAAGAGATGCTGGAAACCAGCAGCATCCTCCCCAGGCAGGAAGGTTCAAGGACGGTGTCTGCCCTTAAGGAGCACAGGGTCCAGTTAAGAAAAACAACATGTAAAGGAAGAGGTGTCTCTCACCTCTTCTGAGAAGAGATGGTGAAAATCCTGAAAACAATATCAAGAAAGAAATGAACTTCTTGCTAGATGGCAAGAAGAAGAATCAGTGGAAGAGCAGAGACTGGCCTCGGAGAGAAGCAAACAGAGCCTGAAGCCCTGAAATCTGCAAGGCGGGAGCGTTTCAAAAAGGAAGTTTTCAACAGCGTCACTCTCACAAAGAACCGGGAAGAAGCTGACTGAGGCAAGTCTATCAGATCAGGGACTGGAGGGTCATTGTCACACACAGGTCCTGGTTTGGGTGGTGGTAAAAAGAGATATCGAATATAGGGGTTAATATGATATCACTCATGTGAAATCTGAAATACGACACAAATGAACTTATCTACGAAACAGAAACAGAGTCACATAGAGGACAGGCTGGTGGTTGCCAAGGGTGTGGGAGGAGGGGTGGATTGGGAGTGTGGGGTTAACAGATGCAAACTATCATATAGAGAATGGATAAACAGCACGGTCCTACTGTAGAGCACAGGGAACTACATTCAATACCCTGTGATAAGCCTTAATGAAAAATAAGAAAAAGAGTATTACATATATATATATATATATATATTTATAACTGAATCACTGTGCTGTATACCAGAAACCAACACAACACTGTAAATGAACTATACTTCTATAAAAATTTATTTTTAATTAAAATTTAAAATACAGTGGGTAGCAGGAAAGCAGGCAGTAAAGAAACAGAGGCAGCAGACAAGAAGCATTCAGTTTAGTTAAATTCTGGTCAACAAAGATTTACTGAGCAAAAGCTACATCCCACGTGGGGCGCTGGGCCCTGATGATGGGAAAGATCGATAAGGCTCAGGTCTCCCCAAGAGCTTTGAGTCTAGTTTGGAAAACAGAGTCACAAATAGGCGATTTCAAGATCAGGAAGTAGGCAAAGCCAAGCCTTCCCAGTGTGCGAAGCCTACAGAAGGCTCTGATCCAGGCCTCAAGTGCACAGAAGACTCGTGGTAGAAATCATACTGCTGGGGGGCTGAAAAAAGACAAAAGGTCAAGGGACACTTCCCCCCAGGTGAGTGACGGAGTCTGCAGTTACATCTACGTGAAATCATGAAGACAGGCTTCGGCCACCTCACGTACACTATGGGGCAGGCAGGGGGCACAGGAAAACTCCAGCACTGATGGAAAGGAACGTGCTTCATATCAACCAAGAACACACCCCTTTGGGTCATGGTTCACAGAAGGAAGGTATGAAGTTGCTCCAAATCCTTTAGGAAACACTCTCATTTCACAATCCAGTGCTTTCTTTCGTCTGTTTGTTTTAGCCATGACGTGATTACAAAGCATCTGCGGGTAACGTTAAGGAAAAAGTGTTTCATATTTAATGTTCTGGTTTGGCTTTGATTTCAATCAATGTTGGAATGGGCGTGAGAACTGTCTCCGAATGAAAGGAGGATATTAAAGTTTAGTGAGAAACCGCAGGACACAACGGCAAACACGGTACAACGGTACTTCTGAAATTAGAGGGCGGCCACAAGGCAGTGGCAGTTTTTAATTCTTAGAGATAAATACCGGCAGAAAGTTTCCCTAAATAAAACACTTTCACTTTCTTTAGATTACATGGAGCTTACGTGACAAAAAGAAAAAAATCAGTCCACATTATTATGTGAATTTTTCCCATCAAGCATTTTCCCTCTACTTATCTTGGACAACAGTTCACAAGAAGCCATAATACGCTAATTACCTCTCTTTTATCAAGTATGTCGGGAACTAATAAAGCATCAGGGATGTGGAACACAACATAATTACAAAGCAATGAGGCAAGAAGTTTCCAAAAAGGAAATCTGAAGGTGTCCAAAGGATTCCATATGCCCACCGGTAAATGGTGAGGGCTGGGGAAACACTCGAGACAAAGGAACCGGGAACGTTTTCATACAAATAAGGACGCTGGGCAGAGAGCAGCAAGGAAAATTAAAAAAAAAAGTCAACCTTACAAAATGAGTATTACATTTCCAAATTGCATGCCAGAAAATATAAGGCAAAATAAGTTTAGAAATATGGTAAATTGGGAACTCGCTGGCAGTCAAGTGGTTAGGACACGGTGCTTTCACTGCCGCAGGCCCGGGTTTAATCCCTGGTCAGGAACTAAGACTGCATGAGCCGCCCAGCGCAGCCAAAAAAAAAAAGGTAAATTGTTATCCAGAATTTTGACACCAGAGTGATTTTTAATCTACACTTATACATAATACTTTTTTAAAAACTTACATTTGACAACAATCGTGATATAGAGCTGTTTACTGATTTTAGAAGTTGTACATGTTTGTGCACGGGGAAGAGTCTACAAAGATACAGACCAAACCGGTAAAGGGACGGTGTTTGGGAAGATTTTATTTCACTTTTCCCCCTTTTGTTCACCTACATTTATTTCAATTTCTCAGCCATTAACTAAAAATATAACTTTAAAGATGATATTCATAGTAACAAGTTAAAAGATCCTGAAATGCTTTTTTTTTTTTAACATCTTTATTGGAGTATAATTGCTTTACAATGGTTAGTTTCTGCTGTATAACAAAGTGAATCAGCTATACACACACACACACACACACACACACACACACACACACACACACACACACACACACACACACATATATATATATATACCCCCATATCCCCTCCCTCTTGCGTCTCCCTCCCACCCACCCCAACCCACCCCTCCAGGTGGTCACAAAGCACTGAGCTGATCTCCCTGTGCTGAGCGATCTCCCTGTGCCACGTGGCTGCTTCCCGCTAGCTAGCTACCCTACATAATGCTGTCTGAATCATCATAAGAGGAAATTAGTAAGCACACATTTAGAATTAAATTTGTCTTAATACATATGATATCGCTTATATGTGGAATCTTAAAAAATGGTACAAATGAACTTATTTACAAAACAGAAATGAGTCAGAGATGTAGAAAACTTATGGCTACCAAAGGGGGAAAGGGGGGCGGAGGGATAAATTGGGAGATTGGAATTGACATACACACACTATGATATATAAAACAGATAACTAGTAAGAACCTACTGTATAGCACAGGGAACTCTACTCAGTACTCTGTAATGACCTATATGGGAAAAGAATCTAAAAAAGAGTGGACATATGATATGTATATCTGATTCACTTTGCTGTACACCTGAAACAACATTGTAAGTCAACTATGCTCCAATAAAAAAATTTTTAAAAAAGAATTCAATTTGTCTTGTTATATAGTGTGACCTATCAGGTACGTATTTAATACAATTCCATGACTCATGGTGCTGAGGGCTCAGCCACGGGGGTCTACACAGAAATGAGAAAACACAGCTCTGTAAAGCTTGAGGACAGTAACAGAGACAAGCACAAGAACCAAACAACAAAAGAAACAAAAAAGAACAATCAGACCTGCGATAACATCTCGTCATCTGCTTAAAAACTTTTGGCTTTTTATACCAGCAATTCCACACTTCGCAATTCATTTTTTTAAATGATCAGATATGCACAAAGATGTGTGGCACAGAGAGGTTTATAACAGCATTATCTGTAAGAGCTAAAAACAGGAAAACGGCTAAGAGTCCAACAACGGAGATGTAGGTCTCCAGGTGTCCACCTGATACAACACTCCGCAGCCACACAAACTTACTAAAGCCGGTAAATGTCTGAGACACGGTAGGAGACAGAAGGAAAGCCGGCTACTAAAGAGAACGGTGCACCTGTGAAAATGCAGGCACTGTCCACCTCGCGGATGAGGACGGCACAGAGCCCGTAGGGCCGGCTCAACAAGAACTGCAGTCCACCAAGAGGCGCACTGCTGCCTCAGCGAAGGGGAGGGGGTCGCCGCTAACAGGTTTCTTTTGGGGGATGAAAACATTCTAAAATAGATGGTGTTGGTGTTTGCACAACTCTGAAAATACTAGAAACCACTGACTGCACTGTAGACTTCAAATGATATTTGAGTGATCGTATATTATGTGAATTCAAATGACTGTGTATTGGGAATTATGTCTCAAAGCTTTTTTGCTTTCCTGTTTGTGTTCAAACTATTTCTCTTTCAGTTTTATTTAGAGACAACTGATACACAACATCGTGTAAGTTTAAGGTATACAGCCTAATGACTGACTTACACGGTGACACGACGACCACAGTAAGGTTGACATCCATCACTTCATACAGATATGAAAAAACTTTTCCATGTGATGAGAACTTTGCTATTTTAAAAAAGCTAAAATCGAACAGAAACAAGTATAACACTCAAAATAAACAGCCCTTGGCTGGCCTCGTTCCACAGAGCCTCTGAACAACAATGAAAGGCCATGCCTTTCCCATAATGCCTTATTTCCAAATTTAAAATAATTTTCTTAACATTAACATGTTTTTATTCTTTTGAGATGTGTTTTCCCCTAGATTTTCTGGATTTTTCTTTTCTGAATTTTCTTTGAAATGGCTCTCTTCGTGGATATTTGAAATATGTTCTCGGGTGGTTTCTGATGAGTGTGCATACAGAACAAAGGCTCCTTGGCCCGGCAGGACAGGAGGGCAGAGAGGCACACGCCCCCAGGGACAAGCTGACAGAGCTTCAGCCTGCCCCCTTCTCAACCCCAAAGACCCCCAAAGTGCGACCATGTTGGCCTCAAAACGGGTCAAACTGCCACGGAGGGGGGTCACAAACCACGGCCTCTCCAGTCCAGGGCTGGTGGAAAAGCGGATAAAATTAAACCCACCACGGGCAACTACATGCATTTCCTTTACATTTTCATCAACAGCAATCAAAATCTCTTGTTCCTTATGTGTGATGGCGGTCAATTCCATGGACCTTAATCAATACCTATAATGAGCAAATACCTGTATCTGTACAGACCTTCTGACAAGCAGGAGAGGGGAAATGCATCCCCTGATGAGAGCCGGGAGGGAGACCAGCTCATGAGGGGCGGAGACAGACAAAAGGCTTTACCTTCCAGACCTTGGGGAACCCACATCGGCAATCTTCCCAGGTGGGAAAATGGGCAGAAAATGGGAAACTGGGAAAGACAGTACATGTCCTGGCAGGCCAAACAAATGCCCCCAAATCCAAAGCTAGACTAGGGTGGTTCACAAGCTAGACACCATCGAGATGCCATCAAGCAATAAGGACAATTCAAATTCCCACACCTGACGTCAAAACTACAGGAGTGCAGAGAAGGACCACAGATGAAGAGAAGAGAAGAAGGTATTTAATGAGGACAATTAACAATGAGGTGGGGCTGCCCCAAGAGCTACTAGGAGGAGGGGCTGCATTAACAGAGGTAGACAATCCAGGATGGAGAAGATGTACCACACAAGTCTTTATTCCTCCCGAGGCCCTGCATCCCTGTGTCCCTGCAGACACTCCCTGGTTTAGGTTGTCTCCAGGCTAGGAAGATGGTGAGACTCAGAACCGCAGCCTCAGGGGACCCGGCATCCGCCCAAAAGGGCAGGCTCAGCCTCCAGGGAGCTGTCTGCAAATACTTCGAAGTCTGGTCTTTGCAGGGGGGATTAAGCTAGCTCTGTTTGTCCTGAGAGGTCGGAAACCCTATAGGACCAAAGCGTGGAAGATACAGGGTATCAGATGTCAGCCACCTGCAGAAGATGATGTAAGGGCTGCTGGAGTGGAAGCGGCTCAGGGGAGAACCGAGTGGTCACCAGAGCTGGCCGTTTAGGTGGAGCCTGGAAAACTGGTGGGTGCAAATCCTGGGGAAGGCACCCCATACTCCACGTGACACAGATTCCACATCAGCTTTAGAGTCTGCGTATCCACCTCGAAATCCTAAAACCACCGAATTCAACCAAAGCCATCCACTGCAATAATCCTGTCTAGGAAAAGTTTGTCACTCTTGACCACCTAAGTTGCAAGGAATAAACTCCTGGTACAGGCAGCACATCTGAAGAGGACTCTCCGGCAGGGCCGGGGAACTTTACTCTCAGGCACATTTTAAACCTAAAGGCGGAGTATGAAGTCGGAAGCTGCAACCTGGGTCCTTCCTTCCCCGTGGGATTCATTGCGGCTGCTAAGCGCACGCGGCAGCCCCAGCAGCATCAGCACCCACCGGCTCAACTCCTCCACCGACCACGGCGCTGACACGGAGCTCCCGGGGCGCCGGCAGGAGAGCCACGCGGCCAGTGGTCCAGGGTCCGCCTCAACCGTTGAAAGCCCTCACGCGTGCACGCGCACACGCACGCACACACACACACGAGACCGAGAGAGACGACGTCATCGGAGGTTTTGATAACGTCACTGGCACGGCGGGCGCTGTACTTTCCTAACCTGGGTTGTGGCTGCGGAATGGTCTCCCGGTCAGGCTGTACGGCGCTCACGCCTGAACGGGGTCAGTCACGCAAGAGGAGGAACAGTAACCGTCTCCAGATACTCCCGCTCGGTGACTTTATTACGGATGAACAAACAGCAGGGCAGACAGGAGGAAATCGCAGTCAGTTATCACCGGGAGGCTGCGTTCCAACCCCGCAGGCTGGTTTGAGGGCTGGAGCTTTTCCAGGACACCAGCCTCGGGGCTGGTCAGCTCCACATGACAGCAGCTCCTGGGGTTCTCATTTTCGGTGCCGGTATAGTCATTCTAATGCTCTGATTTTTCCGACCATCACGCTTGGATTTGAGCAGTAAGAGGGGCAAAGACTGGCTGCACAGGGGGACCCCGTGGTTACCACGGGCCTCTGTGAAAGGCTGGGTGTGCCGCGGCCCGGGTGTGAAGACGGGCCTGAACCGGGCAGAGCAGCTCCAGCTGAGAAGCAGATGGGCAGCAGGGCTCCAGGTGAGCTAAGCGGGACGAGCCCCGCGATATGCACAGGTGTGACGGAGCAGGTCTGGGGGCAAGGACGCTGAGGCTGGAGGCCGGGCAGAGCGGGAATCCCGGCCCCGGGCAGACGGAGCAGGTGCGGGCACCACAGCTACACCGACCCCACGCCTAGGTCTAAGGACCGCCTGCAGAGGGCACGGCCCACCTATGCAGTCAGGGGCATCTGATGCTGGGGCAGAACGGAGGGCGGGCGACGAGACGCCGACGGGCTCCCTGGTAAGAAAGCGGAGTGAAGTATGCTTTCCGGGCGCGGACCTCAGCCTGGCCGCGGACAGAGGGCACCTCGTCCAACCCGCTCATCGGGCAAGTCTGGGCTCAGGGGCTTCAGGTGGTGGCAGAAGCAGCTGCTGCCTCTTCAAAAGGAGCCAGTTTCTCTGGAAACTGAAAAATGACCTCTCATCATTGCAGGTGGAGGCTGCGATTCTCCAGCGACCTTATATCTGGGATCCAGAGGACCCCAAGGGAGCTGCGCCTCTTTTCCCGAAACCTCCTTTGCACGAAGGAGTCTGGTGGGAGGCAGCGTCTGCAGGCGCTGATGGGACCTGGAATTTCGTTCGTCTGAAGACACTCCCTCCCAGCGCCTCGCCCTAAACTCTGCTACTCTTCCCTGCTTTCTGGCAACTGAGCAGTAAACCTGGGAAGGAAATATGAAGTCAATTTTGTGGAAACACCTGATGATGAATTTCTGTTCCCTTGAAAAACAAGAGCAAATTGGAGAAATACTAACAGGACTCCTGGGCCATAAGTAATGACTCAGACTACTTCCACCCTGTTACCTGCAACAAGCAAATGCAGGGACGTCCGCCCGAGCCTGGCGGGAGGAGCTCAGGCTTCCAGAGGCTACCGCCCAGCTTGGGCTCCGAGGCGGCTGCCGTGGCTGCCTCCGCTGTTGTAAACAAACTTTAAGCTTGCTTTCTTTTATTTAAAGATTTAATTTTATTTTTGGCTGCGTTGGGTCTTCGTTGCACAGAGTACGGGCTTCAGTAGTTGTGGCACGTGAGCCCAGTAGTTGCGGCTCACGGGCTCTGAGCGCAGGCTCAGTAGTTGTGGCGCACAAGCTTCAGTAGTTGCAGCTCACGGGCTCTAGAGCGCAGGCTCAGTAGTTGTGGTGCACGGGCTTCAGTAGTTGTGGCTCGTGGGCTCAGTAGTTGTGGCTTGAGGGCTCTAGAGAGCAGGCCCAGTAGTTGTGGTGCACGGGCTTAGTTGCTCTGCGGCATGTGGGATCTTCTCGGACCAGGGCTCGAACCCGTGTCCCCTGCACTGGCAGGCGGATTCTCAACCACCGCACCACCAGGGAAGTCCCCTGAGCTTTACTGATCCACCTGACTGAAGCAGTTCTGCTGCTTCTGACTCCTCACCTTTCTTCTCTAAACCCCCCCGAGTCACTGAATCTGAGTTTGCCCCACCCACACCCACAAGCTGTTCGGTGACCCCGCAGGTAAGCCCTTTTCTCCCCAAAGGTCAGGCTGACTTTGCCAGACCTTTTTACGAAAGCACATAGGGATGGGATGAGAGGAGAATGCAGCCAGACACAGTTCCCTCTGAAGAAATCCAATTTCCAGCTCTTCCCTGCATTTAAAACAATCACTTGCACTGTTCTGTGTTCCAGACGCATAAAGCTTAGAAAACAGTCCACTCGATATTTCAAATTCATTTGGATTCACCAGTCTGAAAATGTGTTTTATATTTGTTCTCCCCTAAAATCACGGAGGGCTGAAAAGCCTAGTTCTGCTCTGTGATGATGGTATTTTCCTGTGCATGTCTTGTCTGTGACACATCGCTGCAACCCAACTCCATTCAATATCCCGTTACTGGGTATTTATTATGTGCCAGACACGGGCCCTGGGTGCGATGAATAACCCAGGACACGCGAGCTCACCTGCGCAGAGGCAACACACAGTCAGCGATGACACACACTCTCAGAGACAGACAAGTGGCCCGAGAACAGAGTGCAGAACCTACGTGATGCAGCAGGGCATCCACTCCTTCTCTGTGAGGCATCACTTCCGGATGCCGCCAACATAAAATAAACTCCGCTCGGATGAACGCTGCTCATGGGACAAAAAGATCGGGGAAATAAATATTAGGTCGGCAACCGCGAAGCGAGACTGAAATTGCAGAAATTAGCGGCTACGTCCAAAATAAGGTTCTTTATTTAATCTATCCTCATGGTCTAGAACTCGGGCAACACGTTTCTCAAAAGAAACCAAAAAAACGGGTAACCAAATACAGGCCAAACCTCAGTGCTGAGAAAAGCCTGTTTCCTCTCACTGGAAATAGAGCCCACAGGGCTAACTGAACGGACACTGCGAGGCGCGAGGGGCCTCCTCGGCCCACGAGGGGACTGACCGGGGCGGGGTGTTTCCCACGTCTGACTCTCCCCGTTTCCTCTCTCTCAAGTCGTTCACGTTGGTCTCCGAGTCTCGCTCACCGGCTGCCTTTGCTCTGCTAATAACTCACTCCTCGAATGGCAGGTCCGTCAAGGCCATTTCCCGAAGGGCAATCCTTGGTACTGACACAAGGGGCTCTCGGTCTGAACTGTGAGGCACATGGGGGATCCCTGTGTGTGCAGAGCCCGGGGCCCCAAAGCCAGCTGGCCCGGGACCTCTGACCGCAGCTGGCTCTGCCCTGAGCCAGCAGGCAAAGCGGTTCAGCTCTTGACGCGCGTCGGGGGATTTCCTTCTGGGCAAGTGACTCTGAGGTTTCTGGCTTCTTCCTGGGATGTGCAGCCAAACCTTATTTTCTCCCCCTGCCCACGCCCCCAAAGAGCCCATCCCCAAAACAGTGACCGTACGCGGCCTGCACCCACGGGCCGAGCTGTGGGCCCAGGAGCAGGACCTTTCCAAGTCGTCTTTGACCTTCCTGATAGAAAGCTGCAACCACACTTTCTTCACAGGTCCCTGAGTTCACGGAGACTAACAGATCCTGGGGCTGCTTTTCCCTCAAAGACCCCGGCAAGCCTCTCTCCTGCTTAGGAGTTGGGAGACCTAACCCAAGGGCGGTCACGCTGCTTCTCACCCTGTAACGGGGAATGACGGGGCGCCACACGGAAGTGAGGACCCGAGGGCCCCGGAGCCAAGGGGACGGTGACCAGCCTGACCTCCAGGCCCCCAGCGCTCCAGGCCACGCGGGCAGCCCTGCTCAAGGGTGCAGGTTAAAACCGGCTTTGTGGAAATGATGTCTCACAGCTGCCAGCAGCTCATTAGAAAAGGAATATCTATATGTGTGTATACACAGGAATACGTGTGTATGAATGTACGCATGTGCGGTTCTCCCTTCACACCTACACCTAATATTTCCTAGGTTGTACCAGCAATCAATCTATGCACTGCTTTTAGTAAGAAATTTTTTTCTTAAAAATGACATTTTATTCCCCTAAGCTAAGAAACAACATTCTTACAGAAAGCAAAAACCGGAGGTGGTATGCAGGGGTGTTTGTGTTTTTGTAAACTGACTCTAAGAAAGCTGCCATCATTAGTAATGAAGACCTAAATCTTGGCTTAGAATTTTCCTTTAAAGGACACAAAAACATACTCCAATAAAGTTGTTAAAAAAAGACACAAAAACTGTTTAAATGCTTTAATAAATTAAGAGAGTTGATGTCTTATTCAGAGAAAGAGACTTGATATAATGAAGATATTTATAGATAGTACAGGTAAAACTAAAAAATAAGACACCATGGTTTGTTGTATAACAAGATAATAAATCCCTCATCTACTTATAAAAAAAGATTGCAAATAAAATCCATTTAATATTTTTAAATAAAAACAAGATATTCAAATCTTAGGCAGATGGAATTTCTACACCGAGCTGAGTCATCACGTGAAGGTGATCACTGGCTATCGGATGGCCTTCTCTCTTCTCTCATTAAGCAGCAACAGGGGGCCCACTGCCTGCTGCTTGGAATGAAGAACCTTAACGCTGCCCTCCAGCCTCCCATTTCCTCCTTTGTGTCCTTTTAGAGAGAAGCTGTTGCATAAGAAAACGAAAAACACTGACAAACCAGGCTTGGTTGGGTCGGGTGCTCGCCTCAGAAGCTGCAAAGCACCACTCAGCCTCCATCCGGGGAAGCACCTGCCCACCTATCTGAGTCCAGAGCAGAGAGACCTGAACGTGAGCGCCACAGAGCCCATAACACACCCCTGGTCCACAACCAAGGGTTCATTTTTAAAAGTGATGAAGTTAGATTTGAAAAAGAAAACCACCAAGAACCGTTCATGAACAACAGAAACAACACCTCAGTGAAATCCCGCAGAACACCCTCAGTCACCAGGGAATCCTCAGCCCATGCCCGTTCTCTCCAGGTGCCGACTTTTTTTTTTTTTTTTTTTTTTTTTTTTTTGCGGTACGCGGGCCTCCCATTGCTGCGGCCTCTCCCGTTGCGGAGCACAGGCTCGGGACGCGCAGGCTCAGCGGCCGTGGCTCACGGGCCCAGCCGCTCCGCGGCATGTGGGATCCTCCCGGACCGGGGCACGAACCCGCGTCCCCTGCATCGGCAGGCGGACCCTCAACCACTGCGCCACCAGGGCAGCCCCCGACTTTTTTTTAATTGAAGTTCAGCTGATTTACAATGCTGTGCCAATCTCTGTACAGCAGAGTGACTGCTTCATACGTATATACAATTTTTTCATTTTTTTCATTATGGTTTTACCCCAGGAGATCGGACATAGTCCCTCTGTTAAACAGTAGGACCTTGTTTATCCACCTGAAATATAACAGTCTGCATCTGCTAACCCCAAACTCCCACTCCATCCCTCCCCCACCCTTGGCAACCACAAGTCTGTTCTCCACGTGTTTTGTACATTAGTTCACTCGTGCCATGTTTTAGATTCCACGTATGATATGGTATTTGACTTGCTTCTCTTAGTGTGATCATCTCTAGTTGCATCCACGTTGCTGCAAATGGCACTATTTCACTCTTTATGGCTGAGTAGTATTCCATTGTATACTTGTACCACATCTTCTTCATCCATTCATCTGTCACTGGATTTAGGTTGTTTCCATGTCTTGGCTATTGTAAATAGTTCTGCTATGAACACAGGGCTGCATGTATCTTTTTGAATTATAGTTTTGTCCAGGTATGTGCGCACAAGTGGGATGGCTGGGTCATATGGCAGCTCTATTTTTAGTTTCTTAAGGAACCTCCATACCGTTCTCCATAGTGGCTGCACCAACTTACATTCCCCCCACCGTGTAGGGTTCCCTTTTCTCCACACCCTCTCCAGCATTTGTTATTTGTAGACTTTTTAATGACGGCCACTCTGACCAGCAGATGTGGTACTTCCTTGTAGTTTTGATTTGCATTTCTCTAATTAATGATGTTGAGCGTCTTTTTATGTGCCTGTTGGCCATCTGTATGTCTTCTTTAAAGAACTGTCTATTAAGGTCTTCTGCCCATTTTTCGATTGGGTTGTTTGTTTTTTGGTTGTTGAGTTGGATGAGCTGTTTGGAGATGAAGCAGGTGTCAATTCTCAACACTCTGGCTGCCAGTTAATTCAAGAGCTCCCACAATGCCCACAAAATGCTTCTACATCAAGCAAACAGGCTCCTGGGTCAATAGGCTTCAGCACCTACTATCGCTGATACAACCCTAGGTGCTCAGTGCACGCTGGTTAATCTTTGGATATATTTCCCCAGAAAATTTTACGTCATTTCGGCCACTCACTAGCTGTCTAGCACATGAGCTCTCTGAGCCTCAATTACTGCAGGATGAAATGGGCACAGACAACCCTTAGGGCAATCGCTGTACTAGAATATGAAGTCACTTTCTCACTTTGAGTATCAGAAAATGAAGGCTTTTCCGAAACTGTTCATCACAGCTCATGCTGCACTGGTGTTCCCGTTAGGACACTTTACTGTTACTATATGGTTATCTACTTTATAGAGGTCCGTTGAGATTGATCAAAAGTCTGGAGGAAATCTGGTTGGAAATATATTTTTTATATACAGACGAGATTTTAGCAGTTGAGTTTTTAATTTGGCACACGACCTTCAAAAGTATTTGGATGTGCTTTTCTAAACAGACAGACATATCAAGGCAATCTCGGAGAAGGCTATATATCTGTATTTCTATTTCATAAACCTGTCACTGGGATAAACCCCAGGGTAGGGCTGGGACATGCGAAGCCTTTAGCTGCTGCTTCAATAACCTGCAGCATCTCCCCAACGTCAAATCCTGGAACCTTGTTCTGCTCCCACAACAAAGGAAACAAGGGGAGCCTGACAGTTTGCCCCACCAGCCAGTAGGAGGGCACAAAACCCCACGATTACATCCAAAGGTGCAACTCAGCTGGGTCTCCAAAGCCTTAGCAGAATGGGTCACTGGGAGGACAAGACAAAATTTCATTCCGCCAAACCTCAAGAAGCGCCATGGGCCAGACAGATCGAGCGTGACTTTAGTACTTCTCCCTTTCTGCGTGGCTAAAATTCAGAAACAGTGGAAAAGCACAAAACACTCCCGCAAAAGTTGTTCAAGAGATGGGGTAAGGGATCAAACAGGTGGGCTTGGAAAGGCCAGCCTGCCTTAGCTTGCCAACCCTGAATGTTAAACACATATATTTTCTCCTCTCAAACACAAACACTGCAACATACTCTGAATGTTTAAACTGGATAAAATCTCAAGGGAGCTGTTTAAAACCTACGTAGCAGGAAGAACCAGGACTCCAACTACGTGGGGCATGAATACAGACACACTTACCCAGCCCACGTGCCACGTTCAAGCCTGCTAGACATTTCCAAGTCCACAATCAATGATCTTCATGGATTTCGTTTACAGAATTCATCACATCACATCATGATTCAAGCTAGGAATGCCTATTCCTTTGAATTTACAAAAAAAATAAAAAACAACACTGGCATTCATACAAAACAGTGGCAAAGAGGCAAAAAGAAAAGGTTAAATTTTTTTTTTAATCAACTTTGCAAGAAAAGCTTGCATCCAGTGAGCGGGATGGAAAACCGCTTTCATGAATGATTCATCCATAGAAACTGCAGATGGATTACTCCAAGCCGGTGGCCGTGACCCCTCCTGCACAGGTACCCGACCACGCTGACAACTACCGCCCGGCAGGCTGCGTGCTTTCACTCGGTAGCACCGCAAGAGAGAGTCAGGGAACGGGCAGAGAGCAATGCTCACACGCCCAAAGGAGAAAGCGGCAGCCATGGCCCAAACACCGATTTGCTCAAAAGCACTCCCAGGAGAACGAGACCAACATGCACCCTAAAAACGAGCAAACACCCCCGGCCTACGACCATGCCTCTCTCCTAGCCTCTTAACGTCACCAAGGAAGAACGAAAATGAAACAGCCAAACCCCACTCACCAGCACCATTAGAAGACAAGGTGTTCCACCAGACGAATTTCCCAGATAACAGAAACACCCCACAACTACCAAAACTTATAAAGTAACTTGGAACCACCAACATTTCTAAAGTGTTGCAGCATATACGGTTGGCGCTCCGTATGTGTGATTGACGATCGCAGACATGGATCCGCAGACCCAGAGGGCTTCGTGTGCAGACGTGCGCAGCCGTGAACTCGGGTATCTGACGGGGGGTCCTGGAACCAATCCCCGCAAATACTGAGGGGCTGTACTTTCTCACCTTCTCAAACAGGAGGCATGGGACACAATTTGATCTTCCAGCGAGTGTCCTATATGGTCTTAGGTTCTAGGTTCGAATGAGTTTTTTCGTGCACCCTCTGAAGTCAGACTGCCCTTTGTCACCATGCAGGTGTCCACACCCAAGAGTGGGAAAGCTTTGCAGACAAGCAAACACAGGTTCGAATCCTAATTCCACTACCTCATAGCTGGGTAAACTTCAACAGATTACCTTCCCTCTCTGACCCTCTACACTTCCCCATCTGTAAAATGGGCATAATAAAGCTCATGCCAGGTCCCTGGAACACACAGCAGGCTTTTCATAAAGCTTCCTTCCCTCCTTCTCCCCTTGTTTTCTCTAATCTGATGTAAACTAGAAAAGTCAGTAGCCAAACCTGTAAGAAAAATTACAATGGATTTTCAGAAGATTCTGAAAGGGCCCTTAAAAGGGACCCGAGCAGCATGAGAATGTTCCATTAGGGGGTTTTCTTGGTAGCTGTTCCTAGTACTCAGTTTAATTCCAGAGTCTAGGCTCTGTTCCAGAAAGTTGCAGCTTTCTTTGAGCCTTAAATCAATGTTTTAGATATAACTTTATTCCAGTGGCCTAAATGGAAAGAAGATTAATTCACACAAATATCCTAACAAAAGAAACATCACTGTGTGATTCTGCAAGACAGCTTCTGTTTCGTGGTTCAAAAACACCTCAAATTTTAAAAATTGACATCACTATACCCCCAGAGACTAAGCAGCTTGGAGTACTCATCTCATCTACCTCGTCTTGGGAATCACTGCCTTCAGAATGTGACTTTGTAAAGGTTGTAATGTTTATGCCGGGCTGCTTGTCCAAGCCAACCTGATGGATGCGACATGACAGAGACTCCCCTATTCAGCAGAAACCCACAAAGGCACCGGGCCTCGGTCCTTCATTCTGTAAAGAGACTGAGGTCTAGAAGGGCCCAGCAGGTGACTCAGCTAGTTAGCGATGACAGCTCACCTTCCCTGAGCACTTGGGGTGAGCTCAGCGCTGTGCTGGGGCATCACCAGCCCCTGGAGGTGGCACCCTCATCACCACCATTCAGAGAACGTCACCCCAAGACTCGATGAGACAGAAGAAAACCTGAGCCGTGTGGGTCGCCTAGATTTCCACAGGGGTGCTGTCACAACACCTCCAACCAAGAAAACCCCAGACTCTGTCCCCCAAAACAAAGCTCCTCCCCTCAGGAGAGGCACAAATAGGGACCGTTCTGATCCACACAGGCCCCAAAATACATGGCTAAGAACTCTTCTCTTGGACAGGCACCTAAAACAAGTGGTAAGGTTGTAAGTCGGGGAGAGTATTCCAAGGTAACTCAAATTCCTGGTGAAATACGGCATTCTGCCCTTATCACTCCAGACAAAAACGTTTTCCATCTCAGTTCTCCAAGCCCCCTCCCCAGGCCACGCTGGTGGAAGCCACTGGCATTCAGGGCACCCTGGAATCACTAAGCCAGCCTGAAGCCCTGAACTCCCCCATCTGCTATCACCCCCACCCCGTGCCCTCCTTCTAAGCACAGAGGCTGCTCCTCCAAGGCTGGCGTTCGCCCCTCCGCAGAACAGCTACGGCGAGAGCCGGTGGGTCCGCTTCTGCCTGGGCTCGAGCCCTCGTCGTGGAAGTCAGGGCTTGGGGGAGGAGAAGACGGATTGCTTGGCTTGTCTTCTTCTCTGACAACGCTTCTCAAACAGCAGAGAAGGGAGCTTGAAGCAAGCACGGAAGCTGTGGCCAGAAACTGGCTGAGCGGTCAACAATGTGAACTCTAGACGCCCAATATCCACCCCAATCCACTGCGGGAAAGACCAGGCGTCACAGCCGGGCAGGGGCTCCGACCATCCCACACTCTGGGTCTGGGGCCACAGGCCTCCTACAGAGCCTCGGACAGGAAGGGAAATGAGCAGAGGCCATTAGCCGCTCCTAAATCAGGCAGGACAAGAGGAGACCCAGTACGAACAGCAGCCTGCAACCTGTATGAAACGGACAGAGAAGACACAGGCGTACAGTGGCGGGTGGGGCTGCGTTAACAGACCACCACAAGCCAGCTGGCCTAACGGACAGGAGCTCAGTCTCAGGATCCTAGAAGCCCAAAGTCTGAAATCAGGGTGTTGGCAGGGCCTGTCCCCTCGTGTCCCCAGCAACCCCTGGTGCTGCACGGATCCCCTCCACTCGCTGTCACGAGGCCTCATAAGGACAACGGCCGCCCACTCCAACCCAGAATGACCTCATCTTAAATCCCATTTTGCAAAGACCCTATTTCCAAATAAGGTCACCTTGTGAGCTTCCAAGTGGATGTGAACTGTGAGGGGACACCATCCAAAGCCAGCACAGGGACAAACAAACCAAGGGGAGGAGATGAGTGTGTGTCGGGGCCTGCGACAGAGGAGGCTCTTGCAAACTCCCCCTCCCCTACTCAGACACGCACTTACAGAGCAAGGAAGGAGCAGAGGGAAGGCCTTTCACCTCCGCCCACCTCTGACTTCATGGATCCAGTGGCAGGAAAACCCCGTGCAGGTCAGAGCCCAGTCAATCAAAGCACCACAGCAGGGCTCCTCCCCTAAGTGCACTGAGATGATGCCTAGTAAGTGTGGGACAGCCAGACTTCCGTCACTTTGAAAACCTGATGGGCGTTCACAGAACCTAGGAAATTAGGATCATCTTGGGAACTCGGGAACGATCAAGTCCATGGCCTCCCAGGTGCTTTGGCATCGTACGTTTCTCTGGCAGCTCTGACTCAAAATGCTCTGGGGGCCTCTTTCCTCATGGCATCAACAAAACCTCTCTCGGAAAACTCATTGCTGCCGGCAATTTCATGGTGTCTGTGTGGCAACCAGACGTACTTTACTTTTTCAAGTACATTTGTGCAATGTGTGGAGAGCCGCCTAAAAGTAATGAACTTTTCCTGCCAAAAAGAGCTAGGCTCCAAAATTAGTCTTGTGTTGTCAAATAGACAGTGTGAATGAAGTCAGTTTGTGAAGAAGAAAATAAGAACATTCCAAAGGAGAAGCTGAACACAGGCGGCCCCTACATTTTTCATGAAGATATTCCTCATCTGAGAAAAATAAGTCCATGCCCGCAGCTGAGTCCACCACAGGCCCGCCCCCTCCAACTACAGCACCCTCTGCCGCCTGCCCCCCAACTCCCTCCGCCCTCTGCAGACCCCACCGCTGCCCGGGCCCACCGTCGCCCCCCTTCTATCCCCGTCAGGCACCTCTCCCGGACCTGGCCAGCCCAGCATAAACGGCAGCACGACTGACAGTGATGACGGAGGGAAAGGAATGCACCCCACCCGCCAGGAGGAGCTCCTCTGTGCCTCGGGGCTCGGCTACCTTGCAAACCTTAAGCCTGCCCGGATGCCACGTCCCCCAACCCCAAGTACCTGAAACTGGTGTACTTTCAAAAGAGGGAGAAGAGTGCTCACTCACCCACCCCAAAGTCCACGCACCCACCTGCTGGTCCCCACTGTCGCCTGGCGCTCGCCTGCCACTGAGGCCGCACATCTGAGGCTGTCACCCCCAAAGCGCTTTCCCTAGGGGGCCGGCACGCTGACTAGGAGTTAGCACCTGCGGCAGCTGCCCCACCCCGGGGTGGTGCAGTGGGCCTGGCTCGGCTATTGCAAACCACTTTGAAGCTGAATGCAATTAACTGTAATTTTGAGTCCTTTCAGATTAGTTCTGCTAAAAGCACATCGTGAAACTAGGGCATCGGGAAGAACCATTTTCAGAAGGAAATCAAAGTCTCCAAGTACTGGGTTCATATCCAATACTGACGACTAAGCATAACTGGGGTTATTGATAAAAAATTAATTTAGCTCAAATACATAGAGATCATGTCCCACAATTTAAAAAAAACCCGCTGCCCCTGCTATGGGATCTGGGGCAGTGGGGGAGATGGGGAGAAGGTATTCCGACTCCACTGAAGCTAAAGGGGTCATACTGAAAACCTCGAAAACATGGGAGACCAGTGTTAGGTCTGAGCAGAAGAAACCCACAAGTGTGGGAGGAAGCACAATCGGATTTTCTTCCCAGCGATGTCCTGCTTTCACTCCAATTCATCCCAAAAGAGATGATGGCCGTGGGAAGGGAGGACCCGACCAAGTCTGAACAGATCATGAACAGAGAAAAGGGGAGATGGTGTAGAATCGTAACGGTAAGTGGGGATGGGTCCCCAGTCTCTTCCTGGGACCCCTGAGGTCCCCAATCCCCGCCAACCCCAGAGCCCCTACCCCAAGCCACGGGACCAATGGGCCTTTCCCACTTGGGGCGTTTCCACTTCCCCCACCCTCCAGCCAACAGGGAGCGAGAGGACGGAGAGTTTCCTGGGCCCCGATGGGAAAACTGTCCTTGGCCCCCCGGGGGACCCTCCCAACGCCTCCCCCCATGCAAGCGTGGTTAAATGTGGTGAGGGGCACGACTCGGCACTTCAGGGGCAGCAAGGGTGACACGGGCCCCGTGCTTTTGGGAACCCAGCCATGACAAGTCCCATCATTTCTGAGGGACACCTGTGAGTGCGGTTCACTGACAGCAGAAGTTCGGAGCCCACTAGGGGTTTCGGGGGCATCCTTTCAGCCGGGGTGCCCGGGCCCCATTCCTGAAGGTGTCGGCACCGCAGGAACGCACAGCGGGGGCCCACATGTGGCACGGGAAGTGCTGAGGTTCCTGGAAGGCACCCCGTCTCGGGAGGAGACAAACAGTTCAGGGGGCCTTCCTCATCCTACCGTCCATCCACGGCGGTGCTCCCTCTTCGCCAGACGCCCACCATTCCCACCTCCCCGGGGACCCTCACAAGGACACAGCATCCTTTCCCGAGACGCCCCAACAAGAGGCCCACCTCGGGAAACCCTGCTGTGCCTGGACCGACGTCCCCACACCCGCCGGGGCCGGGGTCTGTCTCCTGGGCTATGAGGACAGGATGACGCTCCCAACAGGTGCCGGGAGGTACCCATGCAAGAAGGCAGGCGGCAGAGACACTTCAAACGAACTGGACCCAGTTGTAGTATCTTCAGCAAATCGGACCACCCAGGCCCGGGGACGGGAAAGGTCGCCCGACGCCTGTTCCCTCAGGCGGTCTGGGGAGTATCTCTGCCTCTCCAAGGGGCCATAAAGGACTTCATACAAGCAAGGTAGGAAGCAAGCGAGGTACAAACCTAATCAGGCTTGCTTCCCGGCAACGTCCTGCTCTCCATCCAATTTCCTGCACAGTTAAATAGAGGCAGAATCAAAAAGGTATCTGCCAGGAGCAATAGAACAAAATTTCTGTCCCCTGGCTTCTGTCAGAGATCACCCTCGAGGTGGCGGGGGTACTAGAGTCAGGAACTGGGGCTGGCGGGCCGCGCCCTGGGAGGGGGGGCTGGCCCAACCTTCCCGGCCCCGCCCACCCTCGTCACCACCCCCAACGCCAGCCCCGCCCAGGCTCCAATAGGAACAGAAAGGCAAATACGAATATAACCCAAGTACAACTCCTCCCAAATACCTGTTCGACCCTCTAATGCTGCTAGAACACGTCAATTAAAATCATCTTCTGTGGACACATTCTAATTAGGAAAAAAAGTGCCTTATGTTATCCTACGAAATAACAAAATTTAAAGTGTATATGGATCTGCATGTTAACACACAAGCCAAAACAAACGCATCTTTCACTGAAACTGCCCCAGGGAAAAAGTATCTCTAATTCTGTACTTTAAAATTTTTTGAAGTTAAAGATCACTCCTTGATATTAACTTCTATTATGTTCTATCAGGCTCTTCATTGATAGACCAAATCTAGATAAAACCAATATTCAGAGCTTAGACATTCAGATGTAATATGTAGCTTTACCAGCCTGGCATGTACACCTTTTATTTCCTTCTAAAGATGAATACCAATGTCTGATTTTCTAAACTTGATCATTTTAAGTCAATATACCACTTGCTTAATGAACTGAAGAATCAAAGACAGACGACGACGACATTCACTCTGTGGTTTCTTCCGAATGAACTGAAACGTCTCCTTCCTCTTCCTTCCCCGTCACCGGACATGTTCTAAGGTGAGAGCCTTCGAG
Organism: Delphinus delphis; assembly: GCF_949987515.2. Lineage (NCBI taxonomy): Eukaryota > Metazoa > Chordata > Mammalia > Artiodactyla > Delphinidae > Delphinus > Delphinus delphis. The sequence goes on from NC_082701.1 coordinate 1,222,290, forward strand.
TGGGCCACAGGCTACTTTCAGCGAAGTTCTAAGATCTTACTCGGCAGGAAAGCACCTCGTCGCAGTTCCAAACCATACCATTTTCTTCAAAAGTTCAAATGGAAAAAATCAAAATGTTTTGCTAGTTGCATGAGTTTGCTAGCTGCTAGTAGGTTTTCACAAATAGTGCAGCACAATTTATTGAAGACACACACACTACAGGGCAGGAGCCCATCGCTGGGCAACCCGGATGCTGGCCCCGCACATGCCTGGCCCCCCATCACTGTGTGTGTGAAAGCAGATGCCTTCCCCCCCACCCGCGCCCCGAGAACCTGCAGGGCAGGGAGGGCGTGGCTAAAAGTTATCTTGGTAATAACTAGGACACCGGAGAAAATGCCACCTGCCTGGGACCTTTCTCTAATGCCAAGCTCTCTGTCCCCTTCAGTGCCTCCTCTTCCTGGGACCTGTCCGTTCATCTCCAGCCTGGAACCTTCTTGTAGACTCAGCACCCTCCCCTTCTAGCTCCCATCGGGCCCGGGCCCTCCCCGGGGCCAGTGGATAGGAAGCAGCCCTCATGTAGCAGACTGGGCAGTAGGCATCTTTGCTTTTTTTTCTTTTAGGCAGGAAATCATCTGGTTTTATTTAGAGGCTGCTGGTCATATGATGGGAAGGCACATATGGTACAAAATTAGAGGTTTATAAGTGTCCATCGACAGATGAATGGATAAAGATGTGGCACGTATGTACAATGGAATATTACTCAGCCATGAAAAGGAACGAAACTGAGTTATTTGTAGTGAGCTGGATGCACCTGGAGTCTGTCATACAGAGTGAAGTAAATCAGAAAGAAAAACAAATTCCGTATGCTAACACATATATATGGAATCTAAAAAAAAAATGGTTCTGAAGAACCTAGGGGCAAGACAGAATAAAGATGCAGACGTAGAGAATGGACTTGAGGACAGGGGAGGGGGAAGGGTAAGCTGGGACGAAGTGAGAGAGTGGCATGGACGTATATACACTACCAAACGTAAAATAGAGAGCTGGTGGGAAGCAGCCGCATAGCACAGGGAGATCAGCTCGGTGCTTTGTGACCACCTAGAGGGGTGGGATAGGGAGGGTGGGAGGGAGACGCAAGAGGGAGGAGATATGGGGATATATGTATACGTATAGCTGATTCACTTCGTTATACAGCAGAAACTAACACACCATTGTAAAGCAATTATACTCCAATAAAGATGTTAAAAAAAAAGGTTTAGTTCATTATACACAATACAAATCATTAAGGCTTTACAGTTCATTACAGAGTCTTCGGATTTTTTTTAACTCCCATTTCACGTGTAGCAAATCAATAGTCCCCCAATCAAAATCACTTCTTTGGGGCTTCCCTGGTGGCGCAGTGGTTGAGAGTCCGCCTGCCGATGCAGGCGACATGGGTTCGTGCCCCGGTCCGGGAAGATCCCACATGCCACGGAGCGGCTGGGCCCGTGAGCCATGGCCGCTGAGCCTGCGCGTCCGGAGCCTGTGCTCCGCAACAGGAGAGGCCACAACAGTGAGAGGCCCGTGTACCACAAAAAAAATAATAATTTCTTTATTGTGAACCCATCACCCATCATAGTTACAGACGCTCCAAGGCTCTCCCAACACAACTAGTCAGCAACACGCAGAGGGCACAAAGGACTCCTCGAAGAGAAGGCTGCACATGGGGACAATGGAGGAGGTGGAGGTCTCAGGCTTCACAACCCGTCCCAGAGGTGAGGCAGGACAGGCAGACGGGGCGGCCAACCCTGGGAGCGGGCGGTTCACCTGACTTATTCTATTCAGTGCTCGGGACTAACCCGATGACGTACTGTAATGCCCGCTTCAGAGGAAACAGAGACCAGGAGGGGTGTGTCCTCTTCTTCCAAAAGCCAGAGTGGGTGGGACATCTTGCCTCAAGTCAGTCCTGCGAGCTTCCCTTAACTGTCCCCCCACTGTCCCTCTGCAACACGAGGTCTGTGAGGGCACAGCATGGTAGCCAGCACATAACAAGCACCCCACTCACTTAGTACAAGAATTAACTCTTGGGCTTCCCTGGTGGCGCAGCGGTTGAGAATCTGCCTGCCAATGCAGGGGACACGGGTTCAAGCCCCGGTCTGGGAAGATCCCACATGCCACGGAGCAACTAGGCCCGTGAGCCACAATTACTGAGCCTGCGTGTCTGGAGTCTGTGCTCCGCAACAAGAGAGGCCACGACAGTGAGAGGCCCGTGCACTGCGATGAGGGGTGGCCCCTGCTTGCCACAACTAGAGAAAGCCCTCGCACAGAAACGAAGACGCAACACAGCCATAAATAAATAAATAAATTTTAAAAAATAAAATAACACTCCAACAAAAAAAGAATTAACTCTTGTCAAAGGTCACCAGTATGTAAGGGACAAAAATGCAATTCCAAAGTCTCTAGTCTTCCCAGGCTTTCAGTGAAAGCCCATCGAGGCTGTAAATGATGCTTTTAAGGAAACACAAAATTCTCTCCAAAGGGCACCTCCTTGAAAACAAAACCAAACAACAGGGAGAAATCACTCCTTAAAAGTCATCAGTACACAAGCACAACACACGCTTCCAAAGTGAAGCTCCTGGGCAATGAAAGTGTATTCCCGGCCCACATCCGAGGATGACCAGGGAGCATCATGGCCGGGGGGGGCGGGATTTTTCCCTCCTCTGCCGCCACCTCCACCGACACAGCGTGCTGTAGGAACACGCCCTAACCGGTAAAAGCAGCCACCCCAAACCCACAAGCCCCCGTCCTGGCCTATTTCTAGTCCGAGCCTCTCACGTGGCACCTGACATCCTGCTTACAAAAGTCACAGCTTTGGGTCCGCATGCCTTTTCTCTGGACCAAACTGAATCTGAACAATGGACAAACTTCAGCCCAGTGTTAGGGACACAGAGGAGGAGTTCTGGGGGAGAAAAAGGGTTGGGGCCTATTGGATTCAGAGACCATGAACAAGGTCAGGGCTGGGTCTGTTTGCTACTTTACATATATGTTATTTTTCAAAGGTAATACCTCAGTTTCTCCACCTATCCATCCTCTGAAGCTCATACAGCACAGTTTTGGTTTTTGTTTGTTTACGTGTGGTGTTTCCCAAAGGCTGGGCTAACCCCTCTTTCAAAGCACTATAAACAATGCAGAAAAAAAGCAAAATCGACAGATTCCATAAATTTAAACAGTACTGGATCTGGTGTGTTGGCCAGAACCTCTCCTCTACCTGCCCACAGAGGCATTAGACGACGTTACATCCAGCTCACTTTTCTAAAGCACACTTTGGGGTATGGCTGTATGAGGATTTTCAGTGACTGCTTACAGGGATTCGTTTTAGCAAATCAAAGGACCAGGGAAACCCACGGTGAGTTCTCTAAGCACAGATTTTATTACAACCTGGACTACCCACTCCTAATATGTCTGACCGCTAAATTCAGATTTCTGTGCAACTACTTTTCAAAATAAAGGGTCAGCACAGATACACAGTGTTTCAAAGATAAAAGCATCTACGAGGACAGGAGCTCCTTCCCAACTTGCCACCTGCATTACACAGAGCAGTTTAATGGCCCTGAGCCTAGCAGGCCTCAAAGCACATAATGCAGCTAAATCAGCACACGCTGATTTTCGAAACCAACTTTCGGTTTTCATGGAGCTCCAAGGCGGCAAAGCGTACCGGCCCCTTTAACCAGCTCTTGCTTTTGCAACACCACATTTATTAGGACAAATTGCAATATTCCAAAAACGACTAATGATACACGTATCCTAAAGTTAAGAGCAGCAGCATGACATCAACTTACTTTTTTTAAAAAAGGCACAAAATGCAACAGAACACAAAGGCCACCTTCCACCAAGATTTCATTCTGAAGAACCTAAATTTTATAGTGCTAATTCAAGGGTTTAATTGATCCATTAACTTTTATTGAGCATCTTCTCCGAGCCGTATATACAGCAAAACTACAGACTCGAGTAAGACAGCCTCACCTTGTAGATGCTCACCGCCCAGCAGAGGCAGAAAAATAACCAGATACCCACACAATGTGAGGCGCAGAGACACAGTGCTTTGGAAAGTAGGCAGAGAAGTGATCACCTCTGCTAAGGCCTTCAGACAACATCAGCTGCCTAAGGGAACTGAGCAAAGGGCCGAAAATCTCCTACTCAGAACTCACCTGGCCACACACACACAACTAGCCAAAGCTGCATTCAGGAGGCTGAGGGCAGAACTGATGGGGGAAAGTGTACGGGACTTGAAAAGGATACACGTTAATGGCTCCCTTTTTCCAAAACTCACTCTCTAGTTATCCCTGTCACCTCTGTCGTCACCATTCCACACACATCTCGAGGGTACGGTACCTCCCTTACCCTTTACACATTACTAACATCTTCAGGCTCCGGCCAGAACTTTCTCAGGGAGCTAGTCCTCCAAATACAGCACTTACCCTCTTAATGGTTTATTAGCCTGTCTTTTGATGGCTTAACATTGAAGCAATTCTGGAACTTCAGTCCATGGTAAACTACTGGGATATAAGACTATGTAAACTTAGAAATTAAAAGGGAGTCGTTTGTTAAGTGAAATATGTCGACAGAGAAATAAGTACCGTAAACTCTCTTATAGAGTAAGTACCATATTCTCTGTGGAATCCACATGAAAAACCAAGTTCATAGGTACAAACAACAGACTGGTGGTTGCCGGAGTGGAAGGTGGTGGGTGGGAGAAACGGGTGAATTTTTTGTTTGTTTAAATAAGTTGAATAAATAAAAGAGTAGTCTTTTCAACAAACGGTGTTGGACGTCTGGATACCCACGTGTAAAAAGCATGTAGTTGGCTGGACCCCCTATCTCACACCACATATAAAAACACTCTCAAGATGGATCACCTGCCTGGCTGAATGTCAGACGTAAAACCATAAAACTCTTGGAAGAAAGCATTAAACCTCCATGGCCTTAGCTTAGGCAAGGTTCTCTTAGACAGAACACCAAAAGCGACAAACGAAAAAAAAATGAATCAGACATCAAAAGTTAAAAAGTTTTATCCTTCAAAGAACATCAATAAAGTGAAAAGCCAACTCACAAAATGAAAAATAAAAACTTGCAAATAGTATTAACAGATAAGGGACTTATATGCAGAATATATTAAAAAGACAACTCAATAAAAAAGAACCCAATTTAAAAATAAGTAAAGGGGACTTCCCTGGTGGACCAGTGGTTAAGACTCCAGCTCCCATTGCAGGGGGCCTGGGTTCGATCCCTGGTCAGGGGACTAGATCCCGCATGCCGCAACAAAGATCCCATGCGCCACAACTAAGACCCAGCACAGTCAAATTAATATATATTTTTTAAATGGGTAAAGGATTTGAATAGACATTTTCTCCAAAGAAAATATACAAATGGCCGATCAATTTATGAAAAGATGCTCAGTATCATTAGTCGTCAGGGAAACGCAAATTCAAACCACAGTGAGGTAGCACTTCACAACCAGGAGGATGGCAACCATCACAACGACACAGCAAGTGTTGGCAAGGCTGTGAAGGGGCTGGGACTCCCACCGTGTGGACTGCCGAGCCATGTGTGGTGCTTTGGAAAACAACTTCCAGAAGTTCCACAGTTTAAACAGACTCACCATGTGATGCAGCAGTTCCACTCCTAGGTACAAACTCAAGAGCCTAGAGAATCTATGTCTACCCGTATGTCTTCCACTGCCCACAGGGACAGCCTTGCCAAAGCCTGCTTGGTTCTTTCTGGAAAGAGCACTGGGCTAGGTGCCAACTTAATGAAAAAACCGATTAAGAACTGCACACATGGGTCATATATATTATTAAAAGCCTGTTTCACCAAGAAATAAAAGGGAGCCAAGAGGGAATTTCTTCAATGGTTAAGAAGGGTTTGTGTCTCTTTAGAACTAGCGAAACAAGCCAGAAGCTCCTCTCCTGAGTTCAGTGCAGGAAGATACTCTCCCTGACACAGACGCGCACACACCCTGACCAAGTCCTCGTTCATCTAAGCTTCCTCTGTTGTGCGGATCTGGGGGATCAGAACCCCGAGATGCTCCTTCCCCGCAGCCCCAGGAGAGCACCTCAGTCCTCAAGGGTCCCAGTTCTGGGCTTCTGGGGATGATTCACAGGAGGCTGAACCCAGTACCGCTGCCTCTGGGGGTCTTCTGTGTGGCCCCTACACTCCTGGCTTCCACGCAACACCAAAACTGCAGCCACGAGTCACGGCGGCTGCAAACCCCAGGGCCCTGGGGGAGTCAGCTCTCCATACCAGCCCTTTGCCAGAATCCAGATGAGGGGGTGCTGGACTATAGTCACATCAAAAACAGAGCTGCTTGGAAAACCAAAGCCCAATTTTTTTTTTTTTTTTTTTTTTTTTTTTTTTTTTGCGATACGCAGGCCTCTCACTGCTGTGGCCTCTCCCGTTGCGGAGCACAGGCTCAGCAGCCATGGCTCACGGGCCCAGCCGCTCCACGGCATGTGGGATCTTCCCGGACCGGGGCACGAACCCGCATCCCCTGCATCAGCAGGCGGACTCTCAACCACTGAGCCACCAGGGAAGCCCCCAATCTGTATTTTTTTAAAGCAGAATTAGACTGTGTCCCTATCAGGGACAAAAGATGCTGGAAACGTCTGGCATCATTGTCTTGAGTCAGAGTGACAAGCATGGAAACCACTTCCACCTTGGAGAAGGGGCATCAGGAGGGGGACCAGTGAGGGGGCTGGGTCCCCACACCCACCCCCGGGCTAATGAAGGGGCTGGGGGTACTGCTGGGGGGAGGAACACAACCAGGAAGCAGTGCCTTTGTCAGAGCCAAGGTTGCCGGAGTCATAGGAAACTCAAAGGCCCCAAGTCCACCCTGGGGGTTCCCCCTAGTGGCGCAGTGGCTAAGAATCCACCTGCCAGTGCAGGGGACATGGGTTCGAGCCCTGGTCCGGGAAGATCCCACATGCCGCAGAGCAGCTAAGTCCGTGTGCCACAATTACTGAGCCTGTGAGCCACAACTACTGAAGCCTGCACGCCACAACTACTGAGCCTGCACTCTAGAGCCCAAGGGCCACAACTACTGAGCCTGAGAGCCACAACTACTGAGCCCACGTACCTAGAGCCCGTGCTACACAAGAGAAGCCACCGCAATGAAAAGCCCCCTCGCCACAATTAGAGAAAGCCCGCGCACGGTGACGAAGACCCAACACAGCCAAAAATAAATAAATTCATTTAAAAAAAAAGTCCACCCTAACTCCTCCGGGACTGGTGAGCCCAGCCCTGATGGCGTCAATTAAAATCACCACCCCCCATGCCAGAAGGCCAGCCCCTCAGCATCCCCTACCCCAGGCACGGGGAGCACAGACCCAGGCTGGGCACACGTGCACTTCTGTCAGCTCGGCGCTCGGCACGGGTGCAGATGTGCCAGCGCGCCGTCTCAGGCCCCCGGCCACGTGCAAGGCCGCAAAGTGAGTAGTTCTACGTAAGAGCGAGCAAGTCCTCTGAGGCGTCGCACGACATTAGCGGCTCGATGCCAGGATGGTTCCAACCAGGCCTGCGCCGTAGGGGGGTGCATGGGCCGTCCTCCTCCTCGGGCCACCAGACGCCTTCCCCTCCGTAGTCACTGTTCCGCGTGGCCTCTGGCGTCCAACACTTGGGCTCCGAGCCGCTGCTCCCGGGCTGGAGGCATGCGTGTCGGACGCGCTTCTGCGGGAACAGGGCTCCGTGTTCCCTCCGCCTTTTCATGCGCCGACCCCCGGGTTGCGGCCTGGGAGCGCCTGGACGGGTGGGGACTTGGCCCCAGGCAAGCGCCCTCTGAAGGGAACCAGAGGGCACAGGGCTTTATTCAGAGCCCCACCCCACCCCCCCCCCCCCCCGGGCAGCGTCACAGTCAGCTCAGTGTCACCGAAACCTCAGTGCCCGTTAAGACCCCGTCGGGCCGGGCAAGGTGTGCCGTGTGCACCGCGCGTGCCAAGCGGCGGGGAAGATGCTCAAGGACGCCAGAAACTGAGTGGGGTTTTCCAAACGCTAAGGAAAAAAACAAGGAGGGAAGGAAATCATGTTTCGCTCTCAAAAGCTTTCTTCTCTCCACCAGGTGCAAACAAGGGCTGCAGAGGTGGGAGTACCTTTCAACAGGTAACATGCAACCCTCAAGTGCTACAATTAAACGCCCACACAGGCAACAGGGGAAAATCCTCCCCGAAACGCTCGGCCGACACGGCCTCCAGATGAGCCCACAGAAGTCCTTGCCTCAAGGCAAGCCCCTCTTCTCCACCACCCACCCTCCCACCCCCAACCAGGGACTCGCTGAGCCAGCAAGTTTAACAGCACATGAACCCTTTTACCTTCCAGAAAAAAGGGTGTTCCCTGCAGGCCACGGGAGGAGGGCTCTGAGTCCCAGGTCTCACCCACCAGGCTGCCAGCCGGCTTCTAAGGATCCCTCCAGAGAATCAGATCACTGTTGCCACCTCCTAAGATGCGCCTCTCAAAAGAACGAGAACAGACCACCGCTAATCACAGCCCGACAGGCCAGCCACTGTAAGGTGGCTCCAGGACTGGAAGGCGGGAGCACGTGTCTTAGACCCGATGGGAGAGCGCGGCACCCGACAGGCCCAGCTCCCCTCAGAAGCTCCAGGACCGCAAGAACCAAGCCTGCAGGGCCGCCCCAGCGCCCAGGACGCCCCACGACGCCTTCGTGACCCTGCACCTCGGCCCTGCTCCCCAGTGAATCCGCCAAGCTCTGTGCCGGGACCGGCAGAAGGCGCTTTGCGCACGTGTGGCACTGGAGTCCCAACCACCCGATGAGGCATCACGGTCATCGGCCCCCTTCAGGGAGAGGGAAACAGACTCAAAGGCTAAACCCCTTCTCGAGGCCAGCGAGAAGCAGGGCACAGACCCCCGCCCGGGGGTGTCTGGGCTCCAAACCCGCCGCACCGTGGCCCCTTCCCGCCACGTCTTGGACAAGCCTATCTCCGATGGAGCAGGGACCTCCTCGCACACTGGCCCCCTACTTGGTGGCTCTCCAGCCCCGTCCGGGGCTTCCGGCAACCAGGAAGCCGCCTTCTGCATCCGGCTGTGGGGGGTCAGGACCCAGCTCAGCTCAGCGCTCCCCTGCCCTTTCTTCCACACACCTTCACCCCACTCCTCCTGTTAAACGGGCACCGCGTCCCAGCAGGACCCCAATCAGCAGGGAACCATTGCCAAAGACCAGTGCCTGCCTCCTCGGGGGTGGGGAGAGGCGGCGGGGAGCCTGCACGCAGGCTTAGTGCTGGCCGAGCTTCCCGGATCCCCACACGCCCCGACCTGTCACTCCTCGGACTGAAGACGTCAGCCGAAGGAAAGCGTGTAACCCGTTTACCGAGTTACAGACCCAATCTCCCCCTTCTGCACCACGTGGGGATTCCCTGCCGCCAGAGCAAACAGGCATGTCTCCTACACCACGACACTGAAGACGTCTGACTCCTTCAGTCTCCAAAACCAAGGCTAAACTTCCTTGCAGGACTAACAGAAGCCCACCACCTCACCACAGCTGTCCCCCAGTTTCTTCTCATCCATGATTTTCGAGCTGCAAGCCAGAGGGCAGCTGGCGAGGGACCAACCTAAGCATCTCTGTAACGTCCGGCAGACCTGCATGGACACAGTTCAGACAGGGCGGCCCCGGCATCCAGCTGGGGGCAGGAAACCTCAGCGCTACACCTGCATCCACCCGCCACCTGCAACCAAGGGGCGAGCGAGTGACCTCAGATTCAGCTCTTGGTGTGATAAAATAGAAGCTGCTAACAACCAATGGGCATTCCATGAGCTCCAAGGAGACACTGTGTAGAACGGCCCCGGGAAAGCAGCACACGGATAAGTGGTGACCACCCACAAGAGATGAGGGCAGGGTCACTGGCAGGGATGCTCCTGTGTTCAAGCCAGCGACTCCAATGTCCTCCTTCCCCAAACGTGAGGACAGTTACTGGCTCTTAGACAAACAGGGATCCAGGACCTGCTCGTAACCACCCAGTTCCGGAAGTTATCCCGAAAGAGAAAAGCAAGCATGTGTCTATGTGAGAAAAAGGCAAGTCATATATTCAAGTGATATGACTGAGTGGTTACGTGTCGAGTGTTGGGGTTCAGGGGTACATAAAAGGATGGCCTCTGGCCTCACCAAGCTTACAGACAGGACAAATACGAGTAATTACAATCCTGAATACATCGTACCCAGGATGAGCACTGTGAAGAAAGTGTGGGGACATGAGTGCAAATCAGGGGAACCTGAGATAGTCTGGGGCCCAAGGAAAAGCCTTACAGAGAACAACAAGGTCTCAGCTGGAAGCCATGAGAAGAGGAGCCCATAACCAGGTGAGCAGTGGGGACGAGCCCAGGGGAAGGCCTGGGACAGGAAGGGGGCACGGGGCAGGGCACGCTCATGGAACCTGGAAGATAAGAAAAGGGCTCAGATAGCGGGCGCGGCAGACGACACAGAGCCCCACAACCCATTTAGAGAATTGGGGGCTTTGCCCCAAAAGCAATGGGAAACCTCTCGATGGCCATAAGCATGGAGTGGAAATGGGAGTACCAACGTCGCTCAACAGAGTGGAGAGAGATTGGGGCAGGCGTGGAGAGCCCGGGATGGAGTCAGGAAGACCAGCCGAGAGGCTGGAGGGTGAGACCCAGAAGCCAGAGAGAGTGACACGTGTGCTGTCACACCCTTGGCAAAGCTGGGGCCGTAAAGGTGAACTAGTTGGAACCTGGGAGCATAATCCTGGGTGACATTTCTGTCCATCCGTCTACTCAGCACTTACCAAAGGCTACGGCACTTGAAGCGTGCGGTGCGGCGCATGGTATAAAATAAACCCCGAGAAGCTTACAGTCAGCCCAGATTCCTTCTAAGAAAACCGTCACCCAGAGGTTACATCACCGGCAGCTGTTACGGTATAAACACGCATCTCCCCCTTAGTCACCAGGGCCAGGGAACGGATCACTTCACTTCAGCGTTCCGCCTTCGCCGGAATTACACTCATCGTGCCGAGAACAGAAACAAGAAAACAGGCTCCATGCGAAAGAACTGCCCAGAAGCCGTGACCCTGCCCCTCCTCTGGAGGCTGCTCCCGGACGCTCACCTCCACTTTCCAGGGGGACGCAGACAGGCCCCCAGATGACCTTGAAACACACCTGAACCAGAGAAGCATCCTCACCGGATGAGAGACAAGTCACGTGAAGCTGCATAAAAATAAGCATTTTCAAGAGAAAAGACCATCAGCAGACAGCTGGGGTTGCAGGTCCTTTTCAGCTACAGAAACAGACTTTGGAAGAGAGAGGAAGTGAGGGCCACAGCTAGGTAACAGTGGTCTCCCTGCACCCCTCGGCCCCGGTGGTCCCTCGCTGGCTCTCGCTGCCACCTCCCCCCACCCCGGCCCCCCTTGACCACCAGCCCCAGTGGCGCTGGAAGCACTTCCAGAGCCCGGTGCTGCTTCACACCACTCACCACCGTCAGGGTTCCCTACGCACTGGGGGCTTACGGTTGAAGGCCCAGCTCCCTGCCAGCCTCTACCTTCCGTGGGGCAGAGGCCCCTCCTCCGTTTTCCACATCCACCAGGGGCTTAAGAAAACGGAGTCTGATAAGCATTTGTTGGCTTCTTAAACAGCCAAATTAGTCAAAAGTAACCAAGTTGACAACCTTTAAAAATTAAAAACTGAAAACTAAGTATAGCTATAGACAATCGGGAGTCTTTTCCATCCTGCAGCTTTGGGGGAAGAAACGTACAACTGTGGGTCCTAGACTTACTTTTAGCTCCTGTTTTCATTCTCCTCTTCAGAAACTTGAGCCCATCCACTCAATGGAGCCAATCACCATCACTTTAGAAGCCAATGAATGACCTGATATTTTAGGAGTCAGTGTTCCTGGTATTTGATAGGAAAAGGACATTTTGTGAGGTGAGGGGGGAACCAAGACCCTTTATTTAAAAGGCAGGCACATGTCGGCACCTGAGGTCCTTCTGGGAGCGATTTAGGAAATCCAGCAGCACGAGGCTGCTGCACTAATTACGGGATTTCCAGGGTGCGCGGGAGGGATGACAAAGAAAAACATTTTTTAAGGCTGAAGTTTTTTAAAGCATGGAGAAACTGATTCTTTCTCTGCCTATGCCAATCAGGGGTCCTTCAGGTCAAATGCAGGAAAGGTTTTCTCCTCGAGTTCTTGCCGAAACAGAGCATCAGCAAACAATCATGTACGCCAAGGCTTCTCGCAGCCTTGGGCAAAGATGCAGAGAAGCAGAGACCCCTTGTGCTGTTTCCAACTTCTGGCGTCCGCCAGCCTCAGACATGAAGGATCTCAAACCACTGGGTACAAACACGAGAACAACAAAAGACCCTGTGCGAACTATTTAGCTACCTAAGGGAATGTGCTCCGGAACGGACAGCACAGGCCAGCAGGGCCATATGTCCAGAGGGAGGGAGCAAGTTTCCTCCCCCATGAAGCGTGGGTACAGTACCATCTAGTTTATTACACGTTGTTGGGAGGACTGAGTGGAAATCCGATGAGACGCAATCTGTGAGTGCTCACGAGCATAACTCCTTCTTCGTGCACCGAGGTCTTCCCTGAGGAGGGCTTGTTATTGGCACTTACTGCTGCCAATAATGACAACGATTATTACCACTTTCAAGAGGGGATGTTTGGTTCTCTGTAATCCCCTTAAATCCTCTTCTTGGTCTGGTTTAAATTAAGTAACTGGTTCTAACAGACTGACTTCCCACAGGTGATGGAAGTTGGCCTGACAAAGTTCTCCAGACAGCCTGTTTCCTCTCTAAAAGGCTCCCTTTTTTGAACTTTTTGTGGCCAGAAAAGAGCCCAGTTGGACAGTGGCAGATGCGGGCTTCCTGATTTCACACGGACCAGTGTCCAGGCAACGGCGAGAGGCACTGAAACGCCTGGATTCGCCCTCTGTCCGTAGGGCTGGCTTTGCTGATGGAGAAACGGAAGAATAGAAAAGCATCAGGATCTCGGCCTCGTGAGACCAGGAGCCGGAGGCCACCCGATCCTCCAAACCTGCGTCTCTTCTCACCCCGGAGAGAAGGGGACCCTTGGCTCCCTGTTGTCTTTGCAAGTTTGGGAATTTGTTTTCCATGCCCCTCACCTCCAAGCCCATCTGAAGAGCACCTAGGCATCCCAACCAGAAGCCCGCTGTACAGTTGTAAAGTCACCTGATTTATTTATTCATGGTGTCTAAACAGGAAGAGAGCCTGTTAAAAGATATTTATAGACGCTGAGTCAGTTCTTAGAAAGAACCAACAGATGAAGAATTTTCAGAAAACAAAGGAAGATCGGGGTGGGAGACCAGTTGGCCTACGTGGGTTTGGACCCGCTAAGGAAACATCCTGCTCTTGGCTAAGCTGTTAGAAGTTAACAGAAGGAAAACTGTCCACCTACTTCTCAGATTCACAGCATCCTGACCCAAGCTGCCCTGGGGTCTCCTCCTCCTGAGTCCCACCTGCTCGGGGGCTGCAGGTAAACGGCGCTGCTCCAGCCACAGACTCGGCGTCTCCAATGGGAACGAGCAAATCCCTCCGTAAACTGTCTCTAAACTCATGTTTTCTAGGGGAAATGACAGCTTGAAAATAGAAGCTTTTAAAGCTCTCTGAGCTACTTCTTTCCCAACGCTTAGAAGCCTGCTGAATAAGAAACCTATCATTTGCAAGAAGGGGAAAACTGCAGTTTAAGGTTTGAGTAGCACCAACACGCACGCGATTCAAAAGCAGGGTTTTCCTCCCGCGGAGAGAACACCCGTTCCCAAGGCCTGTGCTTCTGCTGCAGTCCTGCACCTGCAGCGCCTCAACCTGGGCAGGACACCCCACCCCCACCCCGCTCCCCTTCCTTTCCTCCTCTGTACGCATGATGCACCCCTCTCGGCATCCCACAGAAATCCCTCCTGCACTCGCATTTCTACTGTCTTGCCCGCTACTGGTTGCTTTTCGCACGTCTTTTAAGACACTCAAGTCTCCCCTAGGCAAGTAAGGGTTTCATTCGCTCTGCAGCCTCATCCTCTTCATCCACAGTGCCCGTATCCCTGATCTCGGCTTCTGTAATAAATTAACCCGCTACAGAACTGCTCTAGCATCTTTAACAATAACCAGGCCTAATCAGTGTTTTATTTTTCTCCTCAATTTTCAGCCAACTCTCAAAGGACTCTGACTTGCATGACATTTTTTTTAACATTAAAAAAAAAAACCCTACTCTCCTTCCTTGGTTTCCATGACAACAGTCTCTTGATTTGCCTCCTAATTCCCCACTTATTCACTGTCTCTTGGATTCCTCGTCATCTGCTCACTGATCCAGGGGTGTCCCCACAGCACCGTGTCCAGCCCCATGTGACGATCCCCCATTTAGCAACCTCCGCGTGCATCCATCAGCAAGAGCCTTTGTTCTCAGCGTCACCATCTGCATCCCCCAAATCTAGACTGCTCATCCTCATGCTGGTGTCTGACGCCCTGCACACGTCTGATTTTCAGTATGATGAACACTAATAATGAAACGGCACCAACGTTTACCAAGCACTTACTACACACCAGACGCTGTTCTGAGCTTTTTACGTATGTTATCTCCTTTAGTCCTCAGAACCGTCTGATGAGGCAGGTGCTGTATCAGCCCCATCTTATAAATGGGGAAACTAAGACAGAGGTAGAGTCAGCCACAACTGCACGGCGGACCACAGGTGGAACTGGGGTTTGAACCCAGGGACACACATCTCCCTCCCCTCTTTTGAGAAGAGCTGAGGAGTCCCTAAGGGATCAGCTTCTGGCTGTCACATGGTCTCCACCCAACACCAGTGCCATCCACCCTCCAAGCCCTCCAGCTCTGCAGACCTGGAGTTATTTTTCTTCCCTCTCTTTCTTTACAACTCCTGAACAAGTCCTGATGACTTCCCCCAACACTGCCTGGAAGCGTGATCTCATCTTTCCCTGCTGGCGTCCCGGACTGGCCATCCGTCTCCTCCTGCATCACCAGGTGCTTCTTGCTGGTTCCCACCTGACGGAACGTCTGCTGCGCATGATGCCTCCGTTCCAACCACAGAGCCGGGATCGTTGCCCCTGACCCATGATGACGATCCTACATCCCTTATCTCAACTCAGCAGCTCCAATTCTAACTTCCCACTGAGCTCAGCACAGGATGGGGCCTCAGCGTAGCCGTGTCAAACATGCACCTTCTTGGTTCTCACCTCTGTACACCGTATTGACGTTAACATTAGCCATTCTGCCTGAAAAGCTCTTCATTCTTTCTTTAGGATCCAGCTCAGAATCACTGACTCCTACAAAGTCTTCCACCTTAGCTCATGAGAACCGTTCCCTGCCCTTTGCACTTAATGCATCTTGTTTCAAATACATCTTTTTCTTGTCTCTTTTCTATGACTCTATATTTCCCCTATTTCAGAGGGTGCCGGCTGCTCTTCGGTATGCCTCCACCTCCCCTTTCTAGGACCCTCATCCAGTGCTAATGGTCTAGCTGTTTTTAATGGAACAGTCTCCCCTCGCAGGTGGGGTCTGTGACGGTGTGCCCGTGAGCACACCTACGATGCCCATGGGAACGCAGCACACGTGCACCCTTGTGTCCACCTGACGAACTGGCACCTGTAAAGAGCACGGAGCCCTATGATGGCAACACGTGGGCCTTTCTTCTGACAACACAAGCCGCACTTCATAAAGCAGTCGGAGGAAGAAAGGGAGAGTCTCAGTTTATGTCAGGAAGTCCATCCGGCAGGGACGGTGCCAGGCCCCTGAGCGGGGCTGGGAAGGAAGGGCCAGCACAGAGAAGGTCTAGCAACGGTCCCGAGGCGGAAAGGCGCTCAGGACGCAGCACTCGGGCTGCAGCACCGGCCCCGCTCTGCCCCGCTGCTCAGCAACGTTTTCCTTCTCGCTCTGGCTTCACGCACATCAGACTCCATGGCTGAAGCCTGGCACCTGGATGTAAGTATCTTTTGCTTCCCTGACACTTGATCAAAGGTCACCCACAAGGATACAAGCAGCAAAGTACAAATCAATTTGAAAATCAGCATTAGGAAAAATATGGATCTAACCAGAAAGTCAAGTTTGGGAGACAAGTAACAGAGCTCTCGAAGCTAGGACTTCTTGGTGGCAGTGGCTTCGCTAACATTAACTGAACACGCGCTGTGTTCTGGGGGGGCCCTAAGGACCAGGAGGCTCCAATTACTGTACTTTAATAAACCTCACAACAACCCCAGAGATAAACTGAGGGACTGTTTTCTCACGAGCAGCTGCCACGAATCTAACCGAGGCAACCTGCCCAAGGCCACACAGAGCCGAAGTCTGAAACGGACAGCCTGACTCCAGAGCCGCGGGCGGGGGCGCTCCCTATGAACACCTGGCTCTGCACTTCCCAATCAGCAAAGCAAAGGGGGGACCGCCGAAAGCCAGAGCAGCCCACAGAAAGGGGTCTCCAGCAACAGGGGCTGGACGGGCCCCGCAAGACCAGCTCAGCGCCTCCTCTGCCTTCGGAAAATCATTTCAAGCCGTCGATTTCCTTTTATTCGGGTCCCCTCGCACTGTGAGGCCTGTGATGTCTTCACAAGGCCCCCACGGACTGCGGTCGGTAAGCCCATCGCCAAGCCTCGTACAGGGGGGCTGGTTCCCACTCCCAGCCCGCCCCTCAACGGGCTCAAGGGATGAGAAGGGACAACACAGCCACCGTCCACGGGGAGAGCAAAGCCATCGTACAGATTAAGGGTCAGCCTCCTGCCTCGTCTCCCAAACCGCAAGGCTCAAGCACAAACAGGACCCAGCTCCGCGGGCTGCTGACAAGAGCCCCAGCAGATTCTGGTGAGGGGCAAAGAGCGGCGCCCAGGGACCCCCAAGCCAGGCCCCAACGCGGCCCGGCTGCTCCTGCAGGGACCCGCCTCGCGCGCCCTGCCTGCTCTACCCGCAAATCCAGGGAGCCCGGCTAGGACAGAGCCTATTCACAAGGGGTGCTTCATCCCCAGGAAAATTCCACAAGGACAACCCAGTGCCCAGGCCTCGCTGCAGGAGGGGCTGAGTCCCTGGGTGTCTTGGATGTGAAGCCTGGGGGGAAATCTCTGGCCCAGGGATCCCAAGCCCGTGCCTCTCCCCGAGCTCCTGTGCTCTGAATAGGCAAGTCACGCAGTGTTTCAGAGAACAGAGCAGAAAAAGAAGACGGAGAGGCTGGAACGAACTCAGCAGGGAGAGAGGCTGCTCTCGACTGTGCTTACAGGAAACTGCCATGGAGGTAATTACCTCTCAAGATGTCCCGAGGGTCCGGGGAGGCTGAAGGCGGCTCTGGGCACCGGGGTTTCCCCAGGGCACATGCTTCCGGAACAGCCTCCCCAAAACAGCCCAGTTATTGGAACACTTTACCTCCAGAGTTCTCTGCTTCAAAGAAAAGGGGGGCAGTAACGATGTATCCAAATTAGGAGGAATTCTTTATTAATGCTGGTCAGCCTCCCCGCCCCCACCCGCCCCGCCCCCACCCGTTTCCTAGGCTACCCACTTCCGCAGGCTCATCACACACATCCCAGCCTCAGCATCTCACAACCTGCCCGGGTTGTCAGGCTGCCCCCGAACCTACTGAAGGTGCATCCTACGCTGCCTGGAAAGGCGGAGTTTGGAAGGCTGCATCCACAGTGAATGGTCCCAGGCTTCGGGAGAGAAAACCTGACCTACTCAGCAGCACCGGCAGCCTCCTGGTATTCAATCAACATCTGCTGCACACCTACTATGTGAGAAGGGCTACACAGACCCACAGAAGGCAGGCACAGTGCCCAGCAGCAAGGTGCTTCAGATCCAGAGAACCGGGAAGGACTAGGTCACAAGGACAATCGTGGGAGCCTGGAAAAATGGCCTTCTGAAGCCTTAGTTTCCTCAAGTATTCAGGGCAATGAAAACTACACCCCTGCAAATGAAGCCCCATCAGGAAGGAGAACGAGTAAAGGTAGGAAAGACTCTCCCTGGGGGTGGGGCTCTCCTGCAGCTTCGTCTCAGGAAGCACCTGAGGGGGAGCTGATCTGTAGTCATGGTAACAAGAAACCATCCGTTGAACTGATGGATGACAGCTCAGCATCGGGACACACGTGTCTGCCGCCCCTAGAAGGCTCCCCCGTGTGACCTTGACAGTGACCGTCCGCTCAATCCCACCTCCTCCTGAAGCCTGCCCAGCCCTGCACCCCAAAGCCTCGGCTTCCCAGCACGGCTCCGAGAAAACTGTCTCCGAAGCAGAGCTACGCCCCTTCCACCTGTGAGGGGGGATCGATCCCCCTGGCCCTCCGACGCTCTGGGTGGTCTCTCCCTGGACCATGAATCACAGGAAGCCTCCCACCTACCTTCCAGGCTACAGCTGCGTCTAAGGAGGAAACAAGAAATGGACTTGAGTGCCCTGGAAATGCTGAACTGCCCCAAATGGAGAGAGGAGGAGAGTGCAGGGGACGCTGTTACCGGTTTCCACAGCACGGGTCCCCGGGTCCTCCCAGGGCCAACGTGGCCTCGGCTGGGCTTGAATTGTAATACGCTTAACTACTGGCTTCCGATGCTCGCTGAAGAGTCACAGCTGCCAACAGCGTGGGGCAGAGAACTGGGGAAGCCGGCCGCCGGGGCACAGAGCTGCAGCCCCACCAGTCCAGCTCAGGACCCCTCCCCATTTAGTCCCCACTGCTCAGTTTCGCGAGGAATTTCAGTGTAATACAGGAGGGAGGAGCAGGGGGTCCATGAAGGAAGACGCCACAGTGTGGGTGGCTCTGAGGGGTAAACCTCAGTGACCCAGAGCAAAGCTTTCTCCGTGGGCCTCCCGGCGGCTGAGATGAAACTTAGGCAAAATATTTCTGGTGTCGTCAATTTTTCTTCCGACCAGCTTGGGTCAAGGACCCCAGGAAGCAATAAAAGCCAGTTTCCCCACAGGCAAGGAAAACATGAGGGCACGTTTCCTGAAGAACGTGGCCTGTTCCAGGAAGAAAAATCTGGAGAGACCTGAAGTGTCAAAGGACAAGGGGGAAAAGGAGCAGAATGAATTCATTTTCGTGACCACTGTCCAACACAGCTGCATGGAGCTCATTTACATCTGCTAGCAGATGGCCTTCATAAGTATGAATATCGCACCACACAGAGCACGTAAAAGGCCCGTTTGAAATATCTGAAAGTACAGAAAACAATAAAGCCAGTTGCTCAAGGGGCAGTGTAGGCTTCAGATCCACTGTTATTTTTCCCTCCCATCAGAAAGACAATACATTAGGGACCATTACAAGAAAGCCCAACCTGGAAGCTGGCTGTCGGTGGTCCACAAACAGGAACACATTCTGCAGCCTGAACACTCACCCAGACACCGCTCCACAAAGCAGCTTCACCCTGAGAAGCAAATTCAAACTCCACTTCTCCCCAGGTCCTGCGATTTCCCCTGAAAAGCCCTGTGCCGGGGGCAAGCTGGACGTTTCCTCTCTGCACGGCGGGTGAGGGATTCGTGGAGAAGCACCCAAGCCATCAGCAGTCAGCTAAACAGCCACCTTCGACTCTGAACCCGAGCACCTGGCCACCTCCTGTGGCCCCGGGTCTCCTGAGCCCAGCTCACCTCTCACCTGTGTGGACCAAGGTAGAAGAGCAGCGGTGGAGAGGTGCAAGGTGACTATGCCCCTGCAAGCTCTACTACCCCATGAATGAAAACCCAGCTCTGCTGGAGGTGGATCGGGAAGCAGTTCCCACCCGGAGCGCCGCTCAGGGCACCCAAACGGCTCAGACCCGCTCTGCCCCGGATGCAGGTTGCACCCCTCAGACAGAAGCCATTTCCTAAAGGACCAAGGAGGGACGTGGCAGCTGCCTCAGTCAGCTCACCACAAGCCCAGCTTCTGACCACACCCAGAAGATGCTGGCTTTTCTGCAGCCAAAGCCCCGGGACATGAGGCACAGCGCGGGGGCCTCTGCAGTCTGCTGGGAGGCTGAGGCCCTTGTACTTGTGCTGCCCCAAAGCCCAGACGGTCAAGGCACCTGCCGTGAAGGCAGGCAGGAGGTTTCTCTCTGCATGAACGTCACCCCAAAGCTTCCAACCATGACAGCAGCAGGAGGGTGAGGGCTGGCTTGCGCCATAGAGCAGCGTCCATCAGGGACCCTGCTGGGGGACAAAAGGGAACGGCCCAAAACACAGATACAGGTGTCTATATCTTTATATAAAATAAAGGGCTTCCCTGGTGCCACAGTGGTTAAGAATCCGCCTGCCAATGCAGGGGACATGGGTTCGAGCCTTGGTCCGGGAAGATCCCACATGCCGCGAAGACCCCACATGCCGCGAAGACACTCAGCCCATGCGCCACAGCTACTGAGCCTGCGTGCCACAACTACTGAAGCCCGCGCGCCTAGAGCCTGTGCTCCGCAATAAAAGAAGCCACCGCAATGAGAAGCCCGCGCACCACAACGAAGAGCAGCCCCCGCTCGCCGCAACTAGAGAAAGCCCGTGCGCAGTAACGGAGACCCAATGCAGCCAAAAATAAATAAATTTTTTACATTAAAAAATAAAAAAAAATAAAGAGGGGACTTCCCTGGCGCTTCAGTGGTTAAGGCTCTGCACTTCCACTGCAGGGCACACAGGTTCGATCCCTGATTGGGGAACTAAGATCCCGCGTGCCATGCGTCACGGCCAAAAAATAAATTTTTTTTAATAAATAAAATGAAGGATGTGTAGCTCGGGGGTCCTTGAAGGATGCAGAGAAAAGCAGTATGTATTCTGTCTTACAGACCAAAGACATGCTGCCCACAAACATAAGTATATAATTATATCCACAGCCCCCCAATCGGCCCAGAATAAAGGTTTCACTTCAGAAAAAGATCTTAAAGGATAAAACCACATAGAACCCACCCCCCAACGTGTCTATAATAGTTCTTTCCCATCCATGACGCATTAATTCTCATCTCTAATGTATATTCTTATGAAATTCTGCAGGGAGGGACGGGCAGGGCCAAGGAGACAGGTACATGGTTCCACTGAGGAGAGCAGGGTCCAGGCTCGGGGGAGCGTCCTGCCCTAAAAATCATCAGGAGTTGGACGTGGGTAAGGAAGGTAACACTGGTTTCCTCCTCCGGAAAATAAACAGAATGATGCAACCGTCAGCAAGACCTCTTCCCAGCCCTGACAGCCTATGTAACACACACGCCACCTCTACCTGGTTCTTAGATGATAACCACGAATCAAACCATAGTAAAGTAGAAAATCCTTATTCCCTAGAGCCATAATGATATTAATTGGGGTTCTGTTCCTGGAAACCCATTTCATACACGAAATATATCAAAACCGATCAAGAAATGAAGACAGTACAGCCCAATATATACATTTACACACGTTTATTAGGTTCATGAAACCAACAGCAACAAAATGAGGCTATAATCCATTTTCATTTTGGAGGATGTTACTACCCACACAGAGCTAGACTGACTGGGCATCTCAAAATACAAGTCCTGTAAAGTCAGGAGTAAAACACGTTTAATTCTGTACATATTTATGGAGCACCTGCTGTATACCAGGAGCTATGCCAGATGTTAGCTGACCAAAAGCACAGTCCCTACTCTCAAGGAGTTTGGACCTGGTAGAAAAGCCAGAAAAGCCATCACACAAATTAATCCCCAGTAACAAAAAGGTATTCTTTATCACCCTCAATAGACTTTCAAACTACATTTTTAAAATAAGACGATTTCTCTCAATGTGCATGAATGCTGATTCAACATGCATGCACACGGATGGCTTGCAAAGTCTTCAGGTGATCCAAGCTTTAACAGAAGTCTAATTTTACTATCACTTCAAGAATCCCTTATTCCCTCTGTTTCATCAAAATTAAATACCTGTTGGGACTTCCCTGGCGGCCAGTGGTTAAGACCCAGTGCGGGAGGCACGGGTTCGATCCCTGGTCAGGGAACTAAGATCCCGCATGCTGTGCGGCCAAAACAAAACAAAAAATCCTCTAAAAATTAAGTACCTGCTGTGAGGAGTAGCCTTCCTCTTCAAAGCTTTCAGCTTAACTTCTCTGGAATACCTTTCAAGCTTTTCTGAAATGTCTTGTGCCGTTTCCCCTGAATGCTGGCTGGTGTGACGCCAGCCATTTTTTCCCCAGAATTGCTCAAATAAATCCTCCTTGGCCCAGGCTGTCTTCCTTTTGACACCTCATCTCACCTGTTCATTCGTATTTTGAAGACAGCTCTATGCCTTTGCTACAATCTTTGCTTCATGGCAAGGCCCACAGGTTCACCTTCTGATCATACATCCTTGCCATCAAATCCATCTTATCAGCTTCCTTAATCCCTGTTCACTCAGGGCATCAGAGCCACAGGCTCCAAGCAGCGTCCGCCACACAGTGGGACCGAAGCCAAGAACACGAGTTTGGCCGTTACCGTGGAGAGAAGAGATGGTCTTATTTACCAAAGCAAAGGGTCATCAGTCAGTCGTAAGCTGAGGGTCTCAGGTATCCCTTCACTCTGTGCCCAGTGCCACACGAGCAGGTATCACAGAAGCTATAAAATAATTTTACTCAACTTTCTCCTTGTCTGGGACCATCAGATTAAACATGAATCTTCGTATCTGAGACCATCAAGATGCATCTCACGTTCACAGCTGCAGAGTCTGGGTCTTTTAACTTGAGACAATAAACTAGTCTCCGCCCCTCATTTTCTTCCTATTCATCTCCTCTTTCTAAGCAGGTGCCATCAGGCTCCTGGCTCGTCGCCACCACACTGAGACCGCAACCCACCTGGACCTGACACGACTGGCTGCCCAATTCTTGGAAACTTTCTGGCTTGGTTTCCATGCTCCTGACCCCCAAAAGCACATCTTCAGTCTAGACTCCATGTTTGACCTACAAAGCCCTTTTCTACGCAATGATCTCCAGCCACCAGGTATAAAACAAGGTCGGTGTCTCCACAGCAGAGGCACAGATAGAGAATCTCACTCAAAATGACTTCAACCAGGAGTCGGCAAGCTTTTCCTCTGAAGGGCCAGAGAGTAAATGCTTTAGAACACGTGGCTCAGAAAGCCTCTTTCACAGCTACTCGGCTCAGCTGTTACAAGGCAAAAGCAGCCACAGACAATAGGGGAAGGATAAGGGCATTGCCGTGTTCCTATAAAACTTTAGGGAGAACAGGTGGTGTGGCCCGTGGGCCACAGTTTGCCAACCCCTCCCTTAAACAATAAAGCATATTTATCTAACAAAACAAGGAACGCCTGAGGCAGGAAAATCCCAGGGTTGATTGACTCAGCCACCCAACCCATGTACTAAGGTCCTATTTCCCTCTACCCTCTGCCATCTGACAAGGTTAACTTTCCTCATGGTCACAAGACAGCTGCCACAACTCCCCACAAGGCAACATCCAGCAGCAGCAGAGATGGCTTCTTCCTTGAGTCCCTTTTTAGGGTAGGAAACCTTTACCAGAAGCCCCCTGTCCCACCGACGGGCTCACATTCTCCCCGCCCCCCCATGGAATTCCCGTAACTGTCTTAGATTAATCAAGACTTAATACAAAGTCCCATAAGTAAGGCCCTCGCTCCCCACACCCCAGCCCCACGGGAACTGGGCTCTGCCGGCACAGAGAACCACCACACACGGTGCCTACACGAAGCTTCCTCCCCAAACCAGCTCCCCCTCGGTCCGCCTCGCCCTTGTAAACGCCCCGACCTTCCACTTTCCATTCACTTCTGTTTGCTCTGCCACCTCCCAGGTCTGGCCCTTCACCGCACACCTGGCCCGCGGACGCCACCTGACATGGGTGGGGCTCCTGACCTGTTCACTTGGCATCACACGCCTGGACCGACCTTTATGACAGAACGCCGCTCGAAGCCAGCCTAGGGTCCCTCCCCAGAGCCCACCAAGGCCCTCAGTGGCCGTGGAAGCCACTTCCTCCCCTGCGCTCGGGCCGGACCTCCCCCCAGCCTCCGCCCCAGCGGGACTCAGCTGCACCTCCTGGCTCTGCACCCCTCTTCTCCCCTCCACACCTTCGTCCTTGCCGCTCTCCTCACCCGGCTGCCCTCTTGTGCACACGGGCAAAGCCGGCAGACGCAGGCAGGGCGGGCGGGGTCGGACGCCCACCCGCTCAGCCCCCGCTGCTGCGGCAGTGACTTGGCCACACTGCGACGCCTCAGCCACGACGGGCCCTTCAGACGCACCGGGAGGACGAACTCTGCGTCGGTGATGCCAGGCCTGGCACCGACAGCCCCCCCCGCATCACACCACCTGAGTCCTTCTAGGACCATTCCCGCCGCCCCCACAAATGAACGTTGTTTCCACGGGGGTTAACCTTAGGGCTTTCGAAACACATGTGACATGCAAACAGATCCATGATACGCTACTCGGAACCACTGGGTTCGCAAACTACAAAACCCTTTTTCCTGAGCTCCAGGCAAGCACTTTCCATGCAATAGTGTTTCAGGATCAGGCAGCCGGACAGATACGCCATGCTTTATTCTCATCCCAGAAGGCACTGCGAACACACACTTCAAGTGATTTTGCAGTGAGACCACCACGGTACCATCACTGACACCTTCGACAATGAAAACAAAAGTCCTCAAGTAACAGGCGGATAGGGAACCAACAAAATTCCTTCACACAACAAGCAGCAAAGAGCAACTCCCTGGTCCCAGCACCGTGGGAAATGCTGGCCTCGGTGGGCAGGAGAAAGCAAAACCACACCCGTAAGAAAGTGAGCGCGGCCAGCCTGGAGGGCACAGTCACACAAGTGAGGGCTTAGCGGTCACGGCGCTGATGCAGGAAGAAGCGTCTCAGAGAAGCCACTTCTCCACAGTCAGGGAAGGAAAGGAAGACGCAGCAGGACTCAGAGATCAGCAAACCGTGACTGACATCAACTCCAAAACCACGCGAGTTACATGGGTTTTCGAACAAAGGGACCTACAATCATCACTTGGATGTTCATATGTGAAGGCATTTTACTAGATTCTAACATAGAAATAGCACGGAAACATATGGCTAAAGCCTTGGCAGTGCACACAGGAAGAATGAGACAAATTCAGACATTACGGATCTTCCATAAATGGATTTGCTGAGGTTTAGAAGACTCCTTTCCCCTGTCACCAACTCTTATTCCAAATAATAGCTTAGAAACCAATGAATTTCCAGATAAGCACAAAATCATGGCCAATATTCAGGATATCTGCTGTTCCTTCTTGCCCAAGAGATGCTGAAAGTGTGCAGGGCAAGTGGAGAGACAGCCCCGGACTAAGAAACGATGTTTCTCCTCCCAAAACACGCAGTGGGGACAAGGATCCTCCGGGGTCTCCCCACAGGAGGTCCCGGCCCTCCTTTATTCCTGCATTATCATAATGCCACAAAGTGCCCAAGAGAACTGTTTTCATAAACAGGGTTTTTATGCTTTAAAAAACTTGAACACGAGCACCTGATTCGCTTTAAGGCAAGTGTACTGCAGCTAGAGGAGGATTCACACAGAGGAAGAGAACAGCGTGCTGTGTTTGAAAAACTGACATCACCAGCACTTAAGACTGAATTCTTAAACACATTCCGCTCCAGAGCAGCGCTCCCAGCCTAATTAGAGCTATCTGTGTAAGATTCTGGAACTCTAAGTGTTGTTTCACTGCAGAATATGATTGGGTTGCTCAACTGGGGGCAGGCCATTCAATCGAACCATAATTATTCGTGCAGATTACCTGGGAAGAAAACCAGGACGCCTTCAAGTCCTCCCTAACAGCCTACTTGAGAGTACACGGGGTGACCGGCAGTGGTCCTCAGGGGACCATCTTGAGTTGGGTTAGCAATTATGGAATGTAAATGATGCTTCTTAAGACACCTGGAAGAAATCCAAGTCTTTCTTAACCATCATTCCATATTCTTCATTTGATCAGTAAATCTCTTGTTGATAGATAATTCACAGGAATTAGACTAAAAGTAATCAAAATTTCAAACCCGTAAATGTCAAGTAATCAAAGATTTCCAAATGTGGAATCCCAACCATGTCAGGCACAGCTACTGACTATGGTGCATAAAAGGCTGCATCAGGCAGGAATCTGGGGGGAAAAAAAAATACTAGCTTAGCAACTGCAAGGCCCACATCCTCGCAGCTCTGAGCGGACACCATTATCTCGTGACGGGTAAGAGGGAATTGCACGATACATCCCCAACGCCACTGCTAACTGCGTCCAGAGTTCTGGCACTGCCTCTTCCTCTGCAGTGTCCCTTCAATCCAGTGACGTCAGAGCACTATCTCACCTGTGTTTGTTGAATTTTAAGATGGTTATACATAACCCAGCCACTGCTTTAAGAATATAGTATCAGTACACAGAAGTGACTTGACCCTAGATCTCCTGTAGGTCCTGTACTTCGTGATGATGCTGTGAAGTTAAGACTGGCTGGGAGAAACCTGTCTGTCTCTCTACTTTAGGATTAAATCATCACTGACTTTCAGTTATTTTTTAGGAACCTGAAACTAACATGCCTTTGTGGCAGGCTCGCCTGTAACTTTCTTACATGTCTGACATGCATGTGTCCAGCAACCTTCAGCGTCTCAGGGTTTTACTCCATGCTCTCAGGGACGGGGACATCCACGTATGAATAAAACAGACAACACCCCTGCCTCGTGCTGTGTACGTTCTAATTCACAACACATCCAATCACCATAAACTGAACCTTCCGAAACAGTCCGACATCAGGAACCCAGAACTACAGATTCACGAGGCAAAAGTGAGGAGAGTAAAAAGCACAAGAGGGAAGAAAAAGGAATTTTGGTAACACCCATCGCTCTGAGGCTGAAAAACACTCAACAGATCTACCAAAAATTTGCCCACAGGCTGACTTCTGACACATGTATACGAACTGACGATAGACGTAAGTGCTCACAGAAAAGAGACTGTTCCTTCCAGAGGGATGAAACCTGACATGGGCCCCCAAAGTGCTTCATCAGAAAAGCCTGTGAACTGGTGTGACAAATTCCCCCAGACACCAGTTCCATTTTCTTTTCCTTCCCTCTCTACATCACAAACCAGATCATTTTGGTTTCGCTTCTGAGTAAACGCAGAAGGTGGTTTGCCTGTGGACTGAGGGCAGAAAAACAGAGTATAACAAGCTCTTTCGGGTCCTGTAGCAGAATTCATTGTGTTATGTTTTGACCAAGACCATCAGATGTCCACCTAGCTCAGAATCCAAGAGTATTTCCAGTTTGGTACAAAACCAACGTGTTATCAGTAAGCCAGTAGACATTCCGACCCATCCTTCTTTCAGGGCTAACGTCTCCTGTAAAAAAGATTCGGAAACTCCAGGAAAGGGAGGAAGGCAGGGCACGATGGCAGCAATGAACCCCAGAACTTCGAGCCAAGAGAGGCTGCCTGCCTATCTTCCTGGTCAAAAGCTGGTCTCAGATTTCAAAGACTTTGTCAAAACGGCCCGTCAAGAATCCTCCAAATGCCTCCTCTTCCCTTATTGTAACTAGTTCTCACTCTCCCAAAGTTTAGACGAAGCAGATAGATGCTCCACAGCCTTCAGGCGCAGAGTCCCTGAACACAGGGGCAGTTTTACTCATTCAACAAACACTGGGGACGCGGTACATTTACTACGAGCCTCTCTAGCTCAGTAAGTGCTGGGAACGAGGGGTGGATGGGTGGGTACGTGCCTTGAAGACTTTCCCACCATCTCCCACAATGATTAAACTAGGCTCGTTTGCATGTAGGAAGTTCTCAGAGCTTTCAGAACTTAACCCACAGAAAACCGCCAGCCACGCCCCAACGTCTCCAACAAGCCACGTCCTTCCTTCACTCCGGCTCTTCCTTCCAAATGGAGGGCTGCTGCTTCCATTGAAGACGGTAAAACTCAATCTTACTGAAACCCCCAGACGTGTGCTGCGCTGTCTGTACCACCCGTGAAGGGGGCCACACTCAAACGCGGCTGATTTGGGGAACAGCAAGTGTGTGCAGTGTCTGCAGGTCAATGTGGTTTGTGTTCTAGCCTAAGAATTACAATGGAAACAACAGTTAAGTTGGTTGTTTTTTTAATTAAAAAAAAAAATCCCAGCCGCTTACAATCTAGGGCCTAAGACAAAGAACAGCTCAGGCTTCAACCCACGTCCTTTTTTTGCCATGAAGAGAGCAACACTTTTTAATGGGAATTCAATGCGGGAATATATGTTTCTATCAGGACAAGTCATGTTTTGCACCTTCTTCTACCCAAGAGGCAGCCAAGCAAAAGACCAAACACACGCCTGCGTACTGAGAACACAGGTGGCTGTCATTCTGCAGCAGTACTAGAGGAGGGGGGACCCTCCTCCCCTGGGCTGGCGTGCAGTCAGGAAGAGAGCCGGCTGCTTGAGTGCTCATCAGACTTCAAACCTGAGCTCGGAGCAATGAGAGACACCTCCAAGACTCCACAGGTGAGGGTGGCCAGAAGCAATCTCGCAGCTGACGAGAGGATGCACCACAAAGGCAGTCCCTGGGCAACGCAGGACAGGAGCCACCAAAGGCAGCGACAAACCCTCTGCGCCAGCCAGGGATTTCACCAGGTAGGGAACTCCGGGGGAGGGTTAG
Organism: Delphinus delphis; assembly: GCF_949987515.2. NCBI lineage: Eukaryota > Metazoa > Chordata > Mammalia > Artiodactyla > Delphinidae > Delphinus > Delphinus delphis. The sequence goes on from NC_082701.1 coordinate 1,250,765, forward strand.
CCAGACTGCTTTGTGGCACAGGTGGCAGCTGTGAGTCTATAATTACGCTTACATACAATAAATTCCAATGTGGATTTAACGATTCTCAAATAATCTTTACTTAGTTTAAAAAAAAGGGGCAACGTTCAGGTGCTATGACATGTGAACAAAGGTGATCCCAAGCGAACAAACCACGGCAAAGATTACGGCACCTGAAGCGGCAGTACAGGGGCGCCGGGGACCCCGCACAGTGGAAGCAAGGTCAAGCGGACTTCAGAGACTCAGACAGCCAAGGATCAAGGCCCAGCACCTTCCACTCCCAGTAAACAACGTGGCTTGTTTAACTGTGCTGTCACCTGCTTCCTCATCTGTGCAATGCATGCAACAGTGCCTGCTCAGAACTGTCAGGTGGACTGAGCAGATTAATCTCTGGACAAGCCTGGCACATGCTAAGCACTCAGCTGTTGTTATAATCATGGTCAGTCCATAAAAAGGCTCAAAAGCCACGCTGGACAGCGTGACAGGCCAGCACACCTGGCCCTGCACATCTGCCCACGGCTGGCAGCCACAGCCCCCAGCTCCGTCTACCCCCCAGCTGCCCGTGCCAGCCTGAACTGCCCCCATCACACGCCCCGTTCCTCTTGCCCTTGCCAGCCCGGCGGGAACACACATGGGGTTGCTGCAACGCCGTTCTGTCCCACTTTCTGCACAGCCCACCTCCCTCCCCTTTCTTTGGTGTCCACTCCCAGCTGGTCTGGACAGTGGCTGCCCACCCAGCAGGGGTTGAGGATGACGCCGCCCAAGCAGCAGTCACCTGCGGCCTCCAGCCTCAGTCCACCACCTCCGTAAGGGCAAGTACCAAGGGTGCAGGCTCTGTCATGAAGCAGACTTTGCGAATATTCACAGATGATTAAGAAAAAGCCACAACCAGGGAGTAGCCTCATCAGCCATTCACTCACTCAACATTTAGGTAAGGCCCGCCGTGTACCACCACGTCCCAAGGGGTCACCCAGGACGAGGGAGCACACGCAACCTGACAGTGCTGGTGGCCTGTCATTTACAGCAACCAGGCAAAGTCCCCGTCACCCCAACTACACAGAAGCCGCCTGAACCCTTGGGGCAGGTGGAGGCGCGGCCAGGGAGCTTTTCTTTTCCCCCTTTGAAGGTAAATTGGTGCCGCAGAAAATCTTTCTGGCCATGTTGGGTGTTGTTGCTGCGCACAGGCTTTCTCTAGTTGCAGCGAGCGGGGGCTACTCTTCATTGCAGTGGCTTCTCTTGTTGCGGAGCACGGGCTCTAGAGCACAGGCTCAGTAGTTGTGGCTCGCGCGCTTAGTTGCTCCGCAGCATGTGGGATCTTCCTGGACCAGGGCTCGAACCCGTGTCCCCCAGCATTGGCAGGAGGATTCTTAACCACTGGGCCACCAGGAAAGCCCTGCAGAAAGTTTAAGAAAATGTTTGACCTTTATGGAAACCAAAGAGAATGCTTATAAGAATGCTCTTAGAGAGAGCGGAAAGATGGCGTAAGAGTAAGACACGGAGATCACCTTCCTCCCCACAGATACATCAGAAATACATCTACACGCGCAACAGCTCCTACAGAACACCTACTGAACGCTGGCAGAAGACCTCAGACCTCCCAAAAGGCAAGAAACTCCCCACGTACCAGGGTAGGGCAAAAGAAAAAAGAATAAACAGAGACAAAAGAATAGGGACGGGCCCTGCACCAGTGGGAGGGAGCCGTGAAGGAGGAAAGGTTTCCACACGCTAGCAGCCCTTTCGCGGGTGGAGACTGCGGGTGGCGGGAGGGGGAAAGCTTCGGGGTCGCGGAGGACAGCGCAGCCACAGGGGTGCGGAGGACAAAGCGGAGAGATTGCCGCACAGAGGACCAGTGCCGACCGGCACTCACCAGCCCGAGAAGCTTGTCTGCCCACCCGCTGGGGCGGGCGGGGCTGGGAGCTGAGGCTCGGGCTTCGGTCGGAGCGCAGGGAGAGGACTGGGGTTGGCGGCTTGAACACAGCCTGAAGGGGTTAGTGCACCACGGCTGGCCGGGAGGGAGTCCGGGGAAAAGTCTGCACCTGCCAAAGACGCAAGAGACTTTTTCTTCCCTCTGTGTTTCCTGGTGCGTGAGGAGAGGGGATTACGAGCGCTGCTTAAAGGAGCTCCAGAGACGGGCGCGAGCCGCGGCTGAAAGTGCGGACCCCAGAGACGGGCAAGAGACACTAAGGCTGCCGCTGCCGCCACCAAGAAGCCTGTGTGCGAGCACAGGTCACTATCCACACCCCCCTTCCGCGGAGCCTGTGCAGCCCGCCACCGCCAGGGTCCCGGGATCCAGGGACAACTTCCCCGGGAGAACGCACGGCGCGCTTCAGGCTGGTGCAATGTCATGCTGGCCTCTGCCGCCGCAGGCTCGCCCCGGACCCGTACCCCTCCCTCCCCACGGCCTGAGTGAGCCAGAGCCCCCGAATCAGCGGCTCATTTAACCCCGTCCTGAGCGAAGAACAGACGCCCTCCGGCGACCTACACGCAGAGGCGGGGCCAAATCCAAAGCTGAGCCCCGGGAGCTGTACTAACAAAGAAGAGAACGGGAAATCCCTCCCAGCAGCCTCAGCAGCAGCGGATTAAATCACAATAAACTTGATGTACCTGCATCTGTGGAATACATGAACAGACAACGAATCACCCCAAATTGAGGGGGTGGGCTTCGAGAGCAAGATTTATTACTTTTTCCTTTCCCTCTTTTTGTGACTGTGTGTGTGTAGCTTCTGTGTGAGATTTTGTCTGTATAGCTTTGCTTTCACCATTTCTCCTAGGGTTTTGTCCGTCTTTTAACTTTTTTTTATTTTGATAACTTTTATCTTACTTTATTTTATCCTCTTTCTTTCTACTTTTCCTCCCTTTTATTCTGAGCCGTGTGGATGAAAGGCTCTTGGTGCTGCAGCCAGGAGACAGGGCTGTACCTCTGAGGTGGGAGAGCCAATTTCAGGACACTGGTCCACAAGAGACCTCCCAGCTCCACATAATATCAAACAGTGAAAATCTCCCAGAGATCTCCATCTCAACACCAGCACCCAGCTTCGCTCAACGACCAGCAAGCTACAGTGCTGGACAGCCTATGCCAAACAACTAGCAAAACAGGAACACAACCCCACCCATTAGCAGAGAGGCTGCCTAAAATCATAAGGCCACAGACACCCCAAAACACACCACTAGACGTAGACCTGCCCACCAGAAAGACAAGATCCAGCCTCATCCACCAGAACACAGGCACTAGTCCCCTCCACCAGGAGGCCTACACAACCCACTGAACCAACTTTAGCCACTGGGGACAGACACCAAAAACAACGGGAACTACGAACCTGCAGCCTGCAAAAAGGAGACCCCAAACACAGTCAGATAAGCAAAATAAGACGACAGAGAAACACACAGCAGATGAAGGAGCAAGATAAAAACCCACCAGGCCTAACAAATGAAAAGGAAATAGGCAGTCTACCTGAAAAAGAATTCAGAATAATGAAAGTAAAGATATCCAAAATCTTGGAAATACAATAGACAAAATGCAAGAAACATTTAACAAGGACCTAGAAGAACTAAAGATGAAACAAGCAACGATGAACAACACAATAAATGGAATTAAAAATACTCTAGATGGGATCAATAGCAGAACAACTGAGGCAGAAGAACGGATAAGTGACCTGGAAGATAAAATAGTGGAAATAACTACTGCAGACCAGAATAAACAAAAAAGAATGAAAAGAACTGAGGACACTCTCAGAGACCTCTGGGAAACATTAAACACACCAACATTCGAATTATAGGGGTTCCAGAAGAAGAGAGAAAAAAGGGACTGAGAAAATATTTGAAGAGATTATAGTTGAAAACTTCCCTAATATGGGAAAGGAAATAGTTAATCAAGTCCAGGAAACACAGAGAGTCCCATACAGGATAAATCCAAGGAGAAACATGCCAAGACACATATTAATCAAACTGTCAAAATTACATACAAAGAAAACATATTAAAGCAGCAAAGGAAAAACAAGTAACATACAAGGGAATCCCCATAAGGTTAACAGCTGATCTTTCAGCAGAAACTCTGCAAGCCAGAACAGAGTGGCAGGACATATTTAAAGTGATGAAGGAGAAAAACGTACAACCAAGATTACTCTACCCAGCAAGGATCTCAGTTCAGATCTGAGGGAGAAATTAAAATCTTTTTTTTAATCTTTATTGGAGTATAATTGCTTTACAATGGTGTGTTAGTTTCTGCTTTATAACAAAGTGAATCAGTTATACATATACATATGTACCCATATCTCTTCCCTCTTGAGTCTCCCTCCCTCCCACCCTCCCTATCCCACCCCTCCAGGTGGTCACAAAGCACCGAGCTGATCTCCCTGTGCTAAGCGGCTGCTTGATGGAGAAATTAAAATCTTTACAAAGAAAAGCTGAGAGTTCAGCACCACCAAACCAGCTTTACAGCAAATGCTAAAGGAACTTCTCTAGGCAAGAAACACAAGAGAAGGGAAAGACCTACAATAACAAACCCAAAACAATTAAGAAAATGGGAATAGGAACATACATATCAATAATTACCTTAAATATAAATGGATTAAATGCTCCAACCAAAACACACAGACTGGCTGAATGGATACAAAACAAGACCCATATATATGCTGTCTACAGGAGACCCACTTCAGACCTAGGAACAGATACAGACTGAAAGTGAGGGGATGGAAAAAGATATTCCATGCAAATGGAAATCAAAAGAAAGCTGGAGTAGCAATTCTCATATCAGACAAAACAGACTTTAAAATAAAGACTATTACAACAGACAAAGGACACTACATAATGATCAAGGGAATGATCCAAGAAGAAAATATAACAATCGTAAATATTTATGCACGCAACATAGGAGCACCTCAATACATAAGGGAAATACCAACAGCCATAAAAGGGGAAATCGACAGTAACACATTCATAGTAGGGGACGTTAACACCCCACTTTCACCAATGGACAGATCATGCAAAATGAAAATAAGGAAACAAGCTTTAAATAACACATTAAACAAGATAGACTTAATTGATATTTATAGGACATTCCATCCAAAAACAACAGAATATATACATTTTTCTCAAGTGCTCATGGAACATTCTCCAGGATAGATCATATCTTGGGTCACAAATCAAGCCTTGGTAAATTTAAGAAAACTGAAACTGTATCAAGTATCTTTTCTGACCACAACACTATGAGACTAGGTATCAATTACAGGAAAAGATCGGTAAAAAATACAAACCCATGAAGGCTAAACAATATACTACTTAATAACGAAGTGATCATTGAAGAAATCAAAGAGGAAATCAAAAAATACCTAGAAACATGACAATGGAGACATGACGACCCAAAACCTATGGGATGCAGCAAAAGCAGTTCTAAGAGGGAAGTTTATAGCAATACAATCCTACCTTAAGCAACAGGAAACATCTCGAATAAACAACCTAACCTTGCACCTAAAGCAATTAAACAACCTAACCTTGCACCTAAAGCAATTAGAGAAAGACGAACAAGAAAACCCCAAAGTTAGCAGAAGGGAAGAAATCATAAAGATCAGATCAGAAATAAATGAAGGAAACGATAGCACAGATCAATAAAACTAAAAGCTGGTTCTTTGAGAAGATAAACAAAATTGATAAACCACTAGCCAGACTCATCAAGAAGAACAGGGAGAAGACTCCCAAATCAGTAGAATTAGAAATGAAAAAGGAGAAGTAACAACTGACACTGTAGAAATACAAAAGATCACGAGAGATTACTACAAGCAACTCTATGCCAATAAAATGGACAACCTGGAAGATGTGGACAAATTCTCAGAAATGCACAACCTGCCAAGACTGAATCAGGAAGAAATAGAAAATACGAACAGACCCATCACAAGCACAGAAATTGAAACTGTGATTAAAAATCTTCCAACAAACAAAAGCCCAGGACCAGATGGCTTCACAAGCAAATTCTATCAAACATTTAGAGAAGAGCTAACACCTATCCTTCTCAAACTCTTCCAAAATATAACAGAGGGAGGAACACTCCCAAACTCATTCTACAAGGCCACCATCACCCTGATACTGAAACCAGACAAGGATGTCACAAAGAAAGAAAACTACAGGCCAATATCACTGATGAACATAGATGCATAAATCCTCAACAAAATACGAGCAAACAGAATCCAACGGCACATTAAAAGGATCATACACCACGATCAAGTGGGGTTTATTCCAGGAATGCAAGGATCCTTCAGTATACGCAAATCAATCAACATGATACACCATATATTAACAAACTGAAGGAGAAAAACCATATGATCATCTCAATAGATGCAGAGAAAGCTTTCGACAAAATTCAACACCCATTTATCATAAACACCCTGCAGAAGGTAGGCAAAGAGGGAACTTTCCTCAACATAATAAAGGCCATATATGACAAACCCACAGCCAACATTGTCCTCAATGGTGAAAAACTGAAAGCATTTCCACTTGTCCACCGGAACAAGACAAGGTTGCCCACTCTCACCACTCTTATTCAACATAGTTTTGGAAGTTTTAGCCACAGCAGTCAGAGAAGAAAAGGAAATAAAAGGAATCCAGGTCGGAAAAGAAGAAATAAAGCTGTCACTGTTTGCAGATGACATGATACTATACATAGAGAATCCTAAAGATGCTACCAGAAAACTACTAGAGCTAATCAATGAATTTGGTAAAGTAGCAGGATACAAAATTAATGCACAGAAATCTCTGGCATTCCTATACACTAAGGATGAAAAATCTGAAAGTGAAATCAAGAAAGCACTCCCATTTACCATTGCAACAAAAAGAATAAAATATCTAGGAATAAACCTACCTAAGGAGACAAAAGACCTGTATGCAGATAATTATAAGACACTGATGAAAGAAATTAAAGATACAAATAGATAGAGAAATATACCATGTTCTTGGATTGGAAGAATCAACATTGTGAAAATGACTCTACTACCCAAAGCAATCTACAGATTCAATGCAATCCCTATCAAACTACCACTGGCATTTTTCACAGAACTAGAACAAAAAATTTCACAATTTGTATGGAAACACAAAAGACCCCGAATAGCCCAAGCAATCTTGAGAATGAAAAACAGGGCTGGAGGAATCAGGCTACCTGACATCAGACTATATTACAAAGCTACAGTAATCAAGACAGTATGGTACTGGCACAGAAACAGAAATATAGATCAATGGAACAGGATAGAAAGCCCAGAGATAAACCTACGCACATATGGTCACCTTATCTTTGATAAAGGAGGCGGGAATATACAGTGAAAAAAGGACAGCCTCTTCAATAAGTGGTGCTGGGAAAACTGGACAGGTACATGTAAAAGTATGAGATTAGAACACTCCCTAACACCATACACAAAAATAAGCTCAGAATGGATTAAAGACCAAAATGTAAGGCCAGAAACTATCAAACCCTTAGAGGAAAACATAGGCAGAACACTCTATGACAAGCAAGATCCTTTTTGACCCACCTCCTAGAGAAATGGAAATAAAAATAAACAAATGGGACCTAATGAAACTTAAAAGCTTTTGCACAGCAAAGGAAACCATAAACAAGACAAAAAGACAACCCTCAGAAATGGGAGCAAATATTTGCAAATGAAGCAAGTGACAAAGGATTAATCTCCAAAATTTACAAGCAGCTCATGCAGCTCGATAACAAAAAACAAACAACCCAATCCAAAAATGGGCAGAAAAACTAAATAGACATTTCTCCAAAGAAGATATACAGATGGCCAACAAACACTTGAAAGAATGCTCAACATCATTAATCATTAGAGAAATGCAAATCAAAACTACAATGAGATATCATCTCACACCTGTCAGAATGGCCATCATCAAAAAATCTGGAAACAATAAATGCTGGAGAGGGTGTGGAGAAAAGGGAACACTCTTGCACTGCTGGTGGGAAAGTGAATTGGTACAGCCACTATGCAGAACAGTATGGAGATTCCTTAAATATCTACAAATAGAACTACCATATGACCCAGCAATCCCACTACTGGGCATATACCCTGAGAAAACCATAATTCAAAAAGAGTCATGTACCACAATGTTCATCGCAGCACTATTTACAATAGCCAGGTCATGGAAGCAACCTGAATGTCCATCAACAGATGAATGGATAAAGAAGATGTGGCACGTATATACAATGGAATATTACTCAGCCATAAAAAGAAACGAAATGGAGTTATTTGTAGTGAGGTGGATGGACCTAGAATCTGTCATACAGAGTGAAGTAAGTCAGAAAGAGAAAAGCAAATACCGTATGCTAACACATATATATGGAATCTAAGAAAAAAAATGTCGTGAAGAACCTAGGGGTAAGACGGGAATAAAGACACAGACCTACTAGAGAATGGACTTGAGGATATGGGGAGGGGGAAGGGTAAGCTGTGACAAAGTGAGAAAGTGGCATGGACATATATACACTACCAAAAATAAAATAGATAGCTAGTGGGAAGCAGCCGCATAGCACAGGGAGATCAGCTCGGTGCTTTGTGACCACCTAGAGGGGTGGGATAGGGAGGGTGGGAGGGAGATACAAGACGGAAGAGATATGGGAACATATGTATAACTGATTCACTTTGTTATAAAGCAGAAACTAACACACCATTGTAAAGCAATTATAGTCCAATAAAGATGTTAAAAAAAAAAAAAAGAGTGCTCTTAGAAATCTGGTGGGGGACTTACGCAGCGGTCCAGTGGTTACGACTCCGTACTTCCAATGCAAGGGGCACGGGTTCAATCCCTAATCAGGGAACTAAGATCCCACATGCCTTGCGGCTTGGTAAAAACAAAAAAATTGTTAATTTAAAAAAGAAAAAGGGCTTCCCGGGTGGCGCAGCGGTTAAGAGTCCGCCTGCCGATGCAGGGGACGCGGGTTCGTGCCCCGGTCCGGGAGGATCCCACATGCCGCAGAGCAGCTGGGCCCGTGAGCCATGGCCGCTGAGCCTGCGCGTCCGGAGCCTGTGCTCCGCAACCGGAGAGGCCACAGCAGTAAGAGGCCCGCGTATCGCGAAAAAGAAAGTAATCCGGTGGTTTGTTTTTAAAACCTCTGACAAAGGTATTCCTGAATGAATAACTTAGGACTCTTCAGGGATACCTTTGGGCCAAAAGTTAATAATTTACAGCTGAGCAAGTGGAGGTAAACCGCCACTTTACAGCAAGCTTCTTATCTCTGACGGCTCACGGAAATTACAAAGGGCGTCCCCCCTTCACATGTGAGCCAAGCCAGCATCCGCCTGGCGCTAATCTGACTCACTTGCTCTTTGAGGAGGAAAATCCGTAGGAGGTGCTTTTCCACCTTGCTCTTTTCTAAATGAAAATCACAACAAAATTTAAGCGACAGCATCTTTTCTCAGTCATGCTTAAATACAAATATTGCTGAATTTAAAGTCAGCAGAAATTATATGGACTTCACTACAAGATACAGACAAGTTGGCCTTTAAACAAGTTTATTTACACTGCTGATTATAAAAATAATCCAATGTCGTTTTAGAGAATTCGGAAAATGTGAGGCCAGCACCTGAGAGAAGCGCCGGCGCGTCGGTGTGTCTCCTCCGCCCGGTACCAGAGAGAAGCGCCGGCGCGTCGGTGTGTCTCCTCCGCCCGGTCTTCTTCCTGGGTACTTCGTGGTCTATTTATATTGACATCTGTGCCCTGCCATTTTCTTATTAACTATGTCACTAACTCGTCTTTAAAAACAATTTTCAGTGGCTTCATACTACGTCAATAATGTATTAAATCAGCTCCCTATGTGTTCTACTTGTTAGTACAATGCCTGGTGTCCACGAACTGTATCATCTGCTTGAATCACACTGTCACCCATCAACAGAAAAAACAGAATTGGTAGCAAAGGCGCTGGGAGACTAGAATCACTGCCAAGCTGGTCACATTACTTAGTAATTACTTAGTAAGTTAGCAAACAAACTTCCCTGGTTATGTACACGTGTGTAGCCAGGGAAAGGGAGGGGGGTGGCATTTTCATAAATTAACCCAAACACAAAATCATCCATCGTCTTGCCACTAAGATAAGGTGTGCTCAGCCAGTTCAGACGGTAAGGGCACCAGGAAGCAGAGAGAGCGTGGCTCAGACCAGGGCACCTGCAGCAGCTCAGGGAGCTGTCGAGTTCCTGGTGGGGATCCCCAAACCCTCCCAGAGCAGCAGTTCTCAAACTTCCTGGGCTCAGGGTAAATCCAATCAGTTACTCCTTGAAGTGACAGCCTAACTTCATTTTAAGGAAAACGAGCAACAAACACCCAAGTGTGAATAACTGATCTGTCACTTTTAAGTACAGGGTGATGTCCCATGAGAAAAGCTGTTAGTTAAGCTGGTAACAAACTGCACGTTTTTTCTTAAAGCCACCACCCGTCAGCATGCAGCAGAGGTGCTTTCCACACACTGCCCACTTTGTCACAGTATCGAAAAACAGCAAGGAAAGAGCTAAACTTTAATAAAGTTAATGTCTACTGCTTTACTGAGGACATTGCTGAGCGGAGCTGTTTTTTGTAATCCCCACAAGCACATGGAGGTGGATTTCACCCCAGGGCTGGCCCAGGGCAGTCTCGCACCAAAGCACCAGCAGTCTTGCCACCACTGCTTGTGCACCATCGGGACAAATACCAATGCCACTAAACAGCAAAAAAAAAAAAAAAAAAAAAAACCTTAGTTTTACCAAGAAAGTAAGCTTGACCTTGAAGACCATCGGAAAAATTCGTATAGATCCCCAGGGATCCACAGACCATCCTTTGAGCACCACCAGTGCAGGGGGCAAGAAAACTAAATGAACTTCGAGACCGTTTTTCACTTTCTATTTTTACAGTAAGGCCATAACTAATCTTTAAATGTCTAATCGTATCTAAAAAGAACAAGCTTGCTCATTTTTAAGGATTTCAGGATTCTTGAACGACCAACAACAATCAAACACAGAAAATACTAACCCTATACGTAGACCAGCTCCCTCGGCCTCAGTAAGAGGCAGAAGCATCTCTAAGCCAAGGAAAACAGAAAACCCCAAGTCCAGAGGAGAACGCAGCTGAGGAAGTCGTTTTCTGCTCCAGTTCAAGAGTTCAACTACTCAAAAATGCTGATGAATTGGAACGAAATTTATACAACTGCTCTCAGAACCCAAGAATAGCAACATATCAACTTTTTTAAAGGTCAGGAAACTGTGTCCTTGTACTAGGGTACTTCAGTCTTAGCAATTATAAACTGTCCTTCAAACCAGGAAAATGAAAAACTTAGTACAGTTGTCAGTGACAAAGTTACAGACTAGCCACTTCTGAGTCTCCATCTGTGAATTTACTTAGAAGTTGTTAAATTATACTGGAGGTCTTTTGGCAATGCTCACAACATACATAATATAAAAATAATCCTCATATAAAGAAAAATCCTCCGATGATGGATAGATATGATTCGGTGATTTTTAAAGAATTCCTTCTTGGTGTCTCCTACAAAACTAGGAGACTCCCAAAGCAGAAATACACTCATACAACACTAGGAACCTTTGTGGAGGGGACTAGGGGATGCTGCCCTCGCACCCCTACAGGCTGATGGCACCGAGGGAGGCACGCGGATAGTACCCGTGAGTTGAAGAAAGGAATAAAAAAAAAGCAAAGGAAGGAACACAGAGGATGGTAGACTGACTGGTAGGATGTGCCAACTGAATCCAGTTTCCATCTGGAACTCTCAGAAGACTAAGGACTTTGGATTTCATCTCGTCAGGGTTAGGGTTCTTCTGTTCAATGTTCTGCAATAACCTAAATGGAAAAGGAATCTGAAAAATAACAGATACATGTGTGTGTATAACTGAACCACTTGGCTGTACACCTGAAACTACTAGAACACTGTGATTCAACTATACTCCAATATAAAAATTTTAAAGGAAAGAAACTGTAGAGCAAACATCTAAATACAAACTTATTCTCAAATATTTAACTTTCTGAGATGCAAATAATTTCTAGTAGTCCCAAATACACCTGAAGAAAAAGAGAATACACTGTCTAGGGCTATTGCATATACTAAAGCAGGCATGAGACATTTCCTAAGTTTTCCCTTCCCTAGAAAGAGGAATAATCTTTATTAAAATTTTTCATTCATCAATAGAACAGTATCAATAGGATATCAAGATGAAGGTGTTACCTGCCTGAATGCAACAGAGAAAGACGACCAGCATGGTACCCCTTGAGGTCTAGAGAAGCATCCTAGATTTTCGACCAACGAAGCAGAGGAGAACAGGGAAAAAACAAACCCTTGAGCCTTTCTTACCCCATCTCCCCCCTCCCATATTTCTTGAGTGTTCATATTTCACAAGTGGACCTCAAAATGCTTTCTAAACTTGCTCCAGCCATAACTTAAGTGGTAAGTCAAAAACTTACCAAAAATCAAGGTTTTCTGGTAACTGTCATATACTACACACCCTCAATGAAAAGTGCTAGACTTCCCCCACATCAAACCAACAAGAAGCAAATGAACTGCTTTGTATTTGACCTTCTCTTTCTCCAGCCCTAATCACTGATGAAGGCAAAATGAATGTTTTCACTAAGAATGGATGTAGTAAGTCTAAAACCAATTTTTTAAAAACCAGATAAACCAAAAAACGCATAATCAGGGAACAAGCTGTGGGTCAGGATGTCCTCATTTGGATGGGCACATTCAAACACGTATCTGGTATGAAACACCCAAGCCGCCTTTTTTTTTTTTTAACTTTTATTTATTTGGCTGCGTTGGGTCTTAGTTGCAGCACGCAGGTTTTTCTAGTGGTGCATGGGCTCTAGAGCGCGCGGGCTTCGTTTCAGTTGCCCCGTGGCATGTGGGATCTTAGTTCCCCGACCAGGGATCGATCCCACGCCGCCTGCACTGAAGTCAGATTCTTAACTGCTCGACCGCTAGGGAAGTCCCCCACAAGCTGCATTTTAAATCGTTGATCCAAATGATGAGCTGGCAGGGAATCAGTGTGTTCTCTCGTTTTTACAAGCCAGTTTTCAAAGCTCAACTTATATTAAAACGTTTGACGACCATCGGCATAAAATGCTGCCTTAAAGATCTGAATAAATCTCACCATTATAAAGGTACTAACAATCGATCAATGGAATGTAGTCAACATAATCGCAGAGCTAGGGCTTTTAAACACTGAATAATCGGGCTGAAATTGTTTTCCTTCCCAGTATTTTTCTTCTTGCATAATTTCAAGTTTACCTGCAAATAACATGTCATCAACCTACAGTTGCTTTTAACAGTATTTTGATTACAGCATGTTTCCCAGTAAATCTTTCTTATTCTGTATATTATTCATCTACCATAAAAGAGGTACAGAAAGTGAATTAATGTCAATGCCAATTTTCATAATACGTAAGTGAGCATAACCTTCTTAGTGTCATGGGTCATTCTAACAGCAAATGAGATAAATGCTTAAACCCTTATCCAGCCCACTTCAAAATGAATTTAAGCTTTTAAAACAACGATTTTGAGCTGCTTACCCACTGCCTATTCCTGAGAAACACACGCAAGTGTACAACCTGTGTTCAAGACAGACCTCAAACGCTGCTTGCAATGTTCAAGAAGGAACACCATAATCCTTGGCATATTAACAGTAAAATTCTGTTAATGTATCGTAAAATGCAACACTTTTGCTAACATGCTCATTTAACTGTAAGGAAGAACTTTTTTTTTTAAACAAGAAATGCAAAATATGCTCAGTAGCAGAATCATACCACCTTCAAATGTGCATATACAAACTGCATTGATTCGAAGTCTAACCATTCCTGGGACATGTTTGGGTCCAAATGAATAGGTAGGGGGATAAAACAAATGAACAGAGACAACGTAAGGCCACAAGTCACACATTCAACTCAAGACTTCAACAGGATGCCCACTGGCCACGTACAAGGTGAGTGTCACTGAGTCTACACAACGGTGGAAATATTAGCACCCAGGCTTCCACTTTCAAAGCCAGGAAGACTGTCTAGAGGTGACCTGGGAAAGGCTTTCAGTCTTGAAATTAGATTTCCTGGAAATAAAGTGTCTACCACAGATGAAGCTGCCAAGAATGCACAGTCAGAAGCAGACACAGGACGAAAATCCTCATCGAGCTCTGCCCCCTCTCATTTGGCGGATGACGCAGGGGACGCGAAACGAGTGGACCAGAGTGAAGGCGGAGAATCTTTACTTTGACCCCTTTGGTATCAGGCTCCAGCCAAAGACAGAAATCCGTCCAAAGGATCAAACGTGTTTTTCAAATCTGACATTTTAACTGCCAGATTCATGCCCAACTTCAGCACAACAGATTCGGATCCACCAACATCTTTTCTATGACATTGAAAACCCCAGAAAAGCTCTACAAAGGTTCAGCGTCCTCAGCCTCGCCAGGGACTCCTGGCAAGAGAATCTGCATATCTTCCAGGCGTGATCGACAAAGTGGTAATTAGCCACCTGGGAGCCAGTTGTACTTGGGATTCCAGCCATACCCTGAGGTGACCCAGACAAGAGTCTTTTGTTCAGAGCCTCATCCCCCCATTGTACAGATGCTGCCACTTTTACTGATACAAAGTATCTGAAAGTAACCGAGTTCTTTTGAGCAAATCATACTAGTTAAGAGACTATATCCCATCAAGGAATCATTTTTAATTCAATGTTGCTTTTCTTTCTTAATGGGAGATCTGTAGTCAAAATGAGCAAAAAAAAAAAAAAAAAAAAAAAAAAAGATCAGTGTACTGAAACCCAGAGGCAAATATCTCAGTTTTCTTAGACATCTGCAGCGAGGGTTTTTTGGGTGTGTCTGGTGATTGGAAACCATAACGGGCTTCTGCCAGCTCTCACTCACCCGCTAACTCAGCGTCTGACAGAGGAAACTAGGGCTGGCGTTCAAATCTGACAGCTGGCTGGAGAGAAGGGAAGGAAGCCATTTTTTTTTTGGTAGAGAGGTGAGAATAATATATGCCAGTGTTCCTCCATACCAACCGTAATACTGTCCACAGGAAGCCCTGAAACCCAGCAGTAGGAACACGGCCACAGAAGACCTGGCACGGCCCAGCAATGCGTATTTTCTCCCACCAAAATACTCAACTTTTTCAAGTAAAAAAAAAAAAAATGCTAATGAAAAGCCATCTGCCAAGAACGTTCAACCTTCTCCCATTCAGGCATTAGTACCTATTGGGAAGGATTAATTTTACATTCAAAGGAGCAGGGGTTGAATTATTAGATTACAAATCCTTAGAGAAATATGCTTCGCCTACCAGGAACTTCTAAATTTACATTTTAAAGCTAACTAAATCCTTAAATGTCTACTCTAACTGTGAAATTCAAATAGCAATTACAGAGGGTTGTGTGTCTTCTCTCCCCTATTATAAATGAATATGCAGTAACAGAACACTGATGCTGGAAGATCTAGTGGTGACACTAAATATAGGCAGATGTTTCCCATGTGAAACGACCGCTGGACCTGATCCAGAAAGCATCGCAACAGAGGATGGTCCACGTGTAAAATCCAAGAACAACAGCACCAATGCTCATCACCACGGCTATGGGCCACTTCAGGAAAAACCGAAGTGAGCAGGAGGACCAGGGACTTCGGTAATGACGCCTTAGGGCCCTGGAGTGCCAGCTGAGAGACCTCCATGGCTCTTCACCCTCACACCTGCCTCATACACATCTCTGCAAAGTGTGCTTCGAATTCCTCTTCACAAAGTAACCAAAGACCAACGCGGGAATGACTGCTGTTCTCCACCTTCCCTCCTGCCTGATGGTGGAGAAATGGATGAGCTGAAATTCCAGGAAGATGGGTTTCAGTTGCACGAAGGAGGCCTGCCAGCTCCTGTGATATAGGGGCAGTGATAACAGGGCAAACAGGTCTCGGCAATTCCCCAGCGTTACTGCTGTGGAGGACAAGACTGCAGCTAACCTCCAGCAGCCTGGGAACTGTGGCCTGCCAAACATACGTAAGTAAAAGACGAACAAGAACTGGAAGACGCAGACAGACACTAAGACGATTACACAATCGCCCCTGGCACCGTCGGCAGTTTAGTGCTGCAACCCATCAAAGGAAGTTTTTATTTTTTTAATAAATTTATTTTTGGCTGCATTGGGTTTCCATTGCCGTGTGCGGGCTTTTCTCTGGTTGCAGCGAGAGGGGGTTACTCTTGGTTGTGGTGCCCAGGCTTCTCACTGCGGTGGCTTCTCCTGTTGCGGAGCACAGGCTCCAGGCGCATGGGCTTCAGTAGTTGCAGCACCCGGGCTCAGTAGTTGTGGCGCACGGCTTAGTCTCTCCGCAGCGTGTGGGATCTTCCCTGACCAGGGCTTGAACCCATGTCCCCTGCACTGGCAGGCGGATTCTCAACCACTGCACCACCAGGGAAGCCCCGACAAGTTCTTTTAGATTTTTGCCTTTTCTGGAAAAGTCGAGATTAGGAAGCAGCTACCTTGCCGGGATTACTTGAAAGATGATGATACATAGGCCAGAGTGTTTTCTGCAGAGGCTTTTCTAGCAGGACAAAGTGAAAACCACCACCAAACAGTTCCTGGGCATCTCGGTACCAAGTCCTATGCAGGGCACTGTAACTAAGTTAATACCCATCGCTTTCCCTCCAGGCCTCCAGCACGTGAGTGCACGGAGCAGACGGGGCCTAAGAGTCAGAATTCAGGGCGAACAGCAAGTGTGGTGCTTGCCTGCAGCCTTGCTTAAAATACAAGCACAGCCAGCTGACTTTTACAATTCCTCCCGCACTGTGCATGTAGCCTCGGAAAAGCCACAGCAATCCTTACACCACAGAGCATAAGCAAAGGACTTTTCTCTGGACTACGCCTCATTTTCTATTTGAGTAACGGAAATTCAACAACTTGCACAATAAATAAGGGAATCTTCTGAGTCCAATTAGTACTTATTCGAATTTACACAGCCCCATTTCTCCCTGCATTCCATTTAAACCTGATTTGTTTTTTAAATATTATGGGAAACTAGCATTATGCTGCAAAGTTCTATTATTTGAATGGTTCATAAATGGATTTACAGCTGCTGCTTACTGTATGCCTTCGCTCACCAAGAGCATTCATACAGATACTCTGACACCTGCATTCGCCCTCCTGCAGAGAGCTGGGTATGCGTACCTGGAAAACTTTCACTTCAATTGCTTTAATGGGTTCAAAATAAAACACTACTTGCAGTGATTCATTTTTCCATTTGATTGGCCAAGGATGTGAATTACAGCTCACAGGGTAATCTCATAAATAAATAGTACTAGTATCTTACCTGGGAGCTTTCGTGCAATATGGAATTGAGATTTCTATTTGCCCATTACGGACACGCTCCTACAGCAAGCACCCCGTGGTCCAGTTGGGCAGGCGTGTGGGGCACGGTAAGTCATAGACGGGCATCTCCTTCTCTTCCCCACCAAATCAGGGTCATCAGAGGGTACAAGTCTTAGTATTTAAAATGTGTAATATTAAACCGTGTCACAATGATTTCAATATACTCCGAACATAAGATTTCTCAGCAAGTGTCACTAGACTCCAGAAAAACCCAGTAGGTTCTTCTTGATACAACCATTTAAATTAAGTGCCACACTTTGCTGTACACCTGAAACTAACAACATTGTTAATCAACTATACTCCAATATAAAATAAAAAGTTAAAAATCACAGTGCCACAGCCTCAATGGCAGATCAAATCCTGAGTAAAGAAGCCAATTAACCCATAAATATGAATCAAAGCACCACTACGTACAGCAGGAGAAATCAAAACCACTGTTCCTACAGAGAACAGGACCATGATAGGCAGAAAGTGGGTTTCAAGTCGATGCAGGGGCCAGGGACATCGCTGATGATGAAAAGGTAAGTCATGCATGAAACTCATCACAAAAATTATCCTTCAAGCGTCCTCCTTTAGCACCAAGTCCATCTATATTTAGGGGCTCTCCTCTGATTTCGTACATTTTCCCTAAATGTCTTTCCCATATGATTAAACTTTGCATCTTTCATTGCTCTCTTCAAAAAGAAAAAAATACCGATTCCACAAAGATGGCAGCCCACCCTCTCCAGGGTCTTCTATATCCCAGCTCTATTATTAATTACTCCTTCTTTGCCCTACATCTTCAACTTCTCCCTCAACACCAGGAGACATTCTTACAGTGCTGCGGCCAAGAGTGAGATGCACACAGATAGGATGGGGCTTTCTCACTGCCTTTGCCACCTGGAGGCACTTAATCGTGTGCCTCAGTTTTCTCATCTGTAAAACTGGGAGTAATAACTCTCTCCCCATCTCCTAGGGTTGTAGGAGGGACTGGGCAAGTTCATTCAGGTACAGCTACAGAACATGGCCGACACAGGGCAAGCCCTCTATCATGTGAACTATTTTAATGATAACTGACCTCTTCCCTTCCACTAAAATACGCCCAAGTCTCTCCATCCTTTTAAAAAAGCTTCCCCTGACCTCCTTTTTCCCACCTTTCCCGCTTCTCTTTCCATCTGAGCTTCTTCAAAGAATACTTTACATTCCTTCCTCACTAACCATTTAACTTGAGTGACTTTCTACAACCAGCAGCCACGAAAACCGAACCCAGATGACTCAGCAGCATTTCGAAGCCTCTTTTGCTGCATCTGAAGTAACTGACCACTCCTCCTGGGAGATGCCTACCTACTTTCTTCAGCCCTCCTCTTGGTCTACCCCTAACTCTGAGGGTTCATCCTCCAGCTCCTTCAACAGTGTGGCCCAAGGCCCACTGTTCTGCCTTATATCCCGTTTGGAGACCACCTCACCCACGCTCACGGTTTTCAGCACTGTCTGCATCTAATGAGCCCTAGGAGCGCATCTCCACCACTGGCCTCTGCTAAGTGAGCCTCGGGCATCACCACGTGTTTGTCCCATAGACACACCAACCTCAACACATCCAAGACAGAATCGGTGGTGTCTGCCCCCAGCTCCACTCCCAAAGTGCTGATTTCAGACCACGGCCCGACAGCCAGAAACCTGGGAGCGGTCTTCAGGTTTCTCCCTCAGCAGCCACACAGAAATGGGCAAACGGCTGCTGGCCGTGCGAAGTGCTCTGAAAGCCCCCTCGTCTTCCCGCATCCCGACGACCACTGCCCTAGCCCAGCCCTGTCTCACCTGACACCTCACCAACACCAGCGACCTCATCTCCTCACGGCCGGCAGAGGTCCGCTCACCTGACACGAAGCTTCACCGGCTCCCACCTCTCATCAGGTCGGAGCCAAGCTCCAGACACACCGCAGGCCGGCTTCACCTCCCCTCCCGCCGACCACCCTGCCCCAGGCGGGGGCCGCCCTCCGCTCACGTGTGCACGGACTCCACGCACGCCCCCACTAGCAAGGGAACCACTTACCTTCCGAAGTCCAGCTCCGGCTTTATCTGCAAGGAGCCCTCTCTATCCTTCCGTTGCAAATGGCCCTGGTTAGTCTCTCCCCCCCCCACCTGGGCTCCTCCCTCTGTTGCTGTTCACCCTTCCCACACCCTCAGCCCCTTGAGGGTCTGTGTCCTGCTCATCTCTGTGTTCTCAACTGGTACTCAGCAGAACTCAGTATTTACAGGACTGGATACCTGCACCAAGTAAAGAAGTAGGGCTCCATTTAGTTATAACAGCTAAAGAGGAGCCATGTCTGGAATATCCTTGGGCAATCAGTCCTCAGACACACAGACGTCTTAAACGTTCTCCTTCCGAGTACTACAGCAGCAAATGTAGATGAACCTCAAATGATACTTGAAGATCTGTTCATAACTATGAGGAAAAGTTTGCTGTAATAGATAAGAAAGCATAGACTGACCTCGCAGCCATTAGGATGGTTATCAAAAAAACCAACAAAACAAAAACAAAAAAAACACAACCGCAACTACAAGTGTTAGGATATAGAGAAATTGCAACCCTTGTGCACTAGTGGTGGGATTGTAAAACGGTGCAACTGCTATGGAAAGCAGTATAAAGGTTACTCAAAAAGTTGAAAATAGAACTACATAATAATCCAGCAGCCCCACTACCGGGTGTACATCCACAAGACCTGAAAGAGTCTCAGAGAAATATCTGCACACTTGTGTTCACAGTAACACTATTCACACTGGCCAAGGGATGAAAGTAACCCAGCTGTCCGTCCACAGATGAATGGATCAAAATGTGGTATATACGTCAAAGGAACAGCATTCAACCTTAAAAAAAAAGTTGTGATATGCCTAACATGGATAAACCTTGAGGACATTATCCTAAATGAATTACACCAGTTGGAAAAAGAAAACACTCTATGATTCCACTTATGAGTATCTACAGCAGTCATATTCATAGAAACAATGTAGAACGGGGGTTTCCTGGGGCTGGAGTGGATGTGAATGTGAATATACTCAGCACTACTGAATGGTATACTTAACGTAAAATTTACCGTCTTAACCATTTTTATGTTATCATAAAAAAGGAATTACAGATTGAAAATGTGACAAATTCAAAGCGAACACACAAAAATCTCATTTACAGCTTTAAAGAAATGATAGGGGGTTTTTTTGATTTGTGATAAAAACTATCGTTTTCTTTCAAAAGCCATAAGAAAATTCCACTTGACCGTAGGAAAACGCTGCCCGACCAGAAGCTCATGCCCACAGCACTGGTCCTCTGTGCTTCCCAAAGCCAAGCCGCCTGTGTATTTCACTTCTAAACCGTATCTGAATCTACATGAGAAAATGCAGAACCAGTACACACAAAAATTGAGCAAATCAAATTAAGTCTTTGGAAAGAGCACAAGTTTGATTTTTAAAGTAGACATAACAACTGTCTGCCTCGTGCACTGAAATCTCTGGATGCTTTTAGCAGCAGCCAAGACATAAGCCTGTTGTAAATGGGAAGAAATTACGCTATAGTTTTACAGGTTAAAAAAACATCCCCGCAGCGTAAAGCCACCCCCTCCCGCATCATCCATCTGCCTTTCCTGTTCATTAATTAGACACTCGCGATTCCTCCTTTCTGGTTTCCCTGAACACTCAGACGCATCCTCCAAAGGGTAGAATGTTCCCTGTCTTGCATCCTAATTGCAAGATTAAACACACTTCTAACGCTCTAGTCCCCGGCGGTTCCTGCAGTTCCTCACGGCACTTTCCCTCCCCCTCTGAGGTTTCTCCACACCCAAGTGCCTTCCTTACTCCATCCAGCTCTTACTCTTACCCACTTATTTTCATTTCATCTTCCAAATTAGCCCAACGTCAACTCTGATATTTCTCCCAAGACATCTCAAAGGCACCCCGAGCCCCCGTTCACCTGACAAATACAACTGGGTCACAACACTGCTGTGGGACCAGCCACCGTGGGTCCTCAGTGGGTACAGACTGCCTGCGGGTGGCAGTTAGAGATCATCTGAGCTGGTGTCTCAGTGGCTTTGAGTGTCACCCTGGTGTTCTCTCTGCTTCATTCCCTCCCAGTTTAAGGATGCTGGGCCTGGACTCTGCAACTTGGGCTTTGGGGTCCATTCAATCCCCATTCGTAGCTGTGTGATTCCAACGGAGTCACCTGACCACTTCGAGCTTCCACTGTGTCATCAATAAGCTGAAGAAAACAGTACTTGCCGTGTCGCTGCTGTAAGGCTGCATCACGGAAGTCAAGTGCTGAGGGTTCACGGCCTGGTACACAGTAACTGAAAAAGATGCGACAGGGACCAGATCCTCTGGGGAAGGAAATACACCGGCTACAATCCTTTGGAGTTTAGACAATGTCACAGCATTTTTCTGAGCTCCTACATTCTGCAGACCATGGGAAACGTCACAAAACTCAGGAGCTGGACAACAGTGGTGTCTTCAGGATGCGGCCTTTGACTTCGCATCAGGAACAATCATCCCCCACGGAGGGGGGAGTCCCAGTGTGACCCTATGACGTATTACCAACGACACGTGTTAACCTCATCACGAAGCTCTGGAGCACCTGGACGCACCAAGTCCTCGGTATGAGGCTTCATCGCAAGCGGCTCATGCAAGCAGACCCTGAGGACCATCTGCGGCCCACGCGCCGGCGCCCCTCAGCTACGCCCCGGAAAGACACCTGGCCCCTCCTCGGTCAAGGACACGGGCTCCAAAGAGGGGCTGGGAAAAAATAGAAAGTGTCTTTAAATGGATTTTCTTTCTTTAAAAATTTGCGTCAAAATGGTATGCCTACCGCCAACTTAATGAACTCCTTGAGAAGTATAAATCCCAGCAGGGTTGGATTGTGGAAGGAAAGGCACACACGCTGTAGGTAAGAATGTGAATCTGTGCCGTGTTTCTGGAAGGTAATCTGGCAGCCCTAAAAGGCACTAAAAATGCCTGTATTGTTTCACCTGATAGTTCCACTTTTAGCAACTTACGCTGTAATATTTAGATTTTCATATAAATATGTAGAGATGTTCATCTCCCAGCACTACTTATAACGAAAATGGTACATCAGTCATTTGTAGTTAAATTGATGACAGAAGAGCTGTAAGGTACATTACAGTCATTATACACTCTTTTTTTTTTTTTGCGGTACGCGGGCCTCTCACTGTTGTGGCCTCTCCCGTTGCGGAGCACAGGCCCAGCCACTCCGCGGCATGCGGGATCTTCCCGGACCGGGGCACGAACCCGTGTCCCCTGCATCGGCAGGCGGACTCTCAACCACTGCGCCACCAGGGAAGCCCCATTATACACTCTTGACAAATATTTAAGAATGAGAAAATACACACTAAATATAAAAAAGAACTACATAAAATAACACGGCAGAAGATAGGGGATTACAAATTATTCTTTTGTCTTTTTTCAAATTAGCTCCAAAGCTTATTTTTATACACAAAGGCGGGGAGGTGACTTGCTAAGACTGTTTGCCTCGCGTTTGCAAGCAGGTCCTACCACTCTCACCAACTCTAAACCGATGCCTTGATTCGCAGCTGAACCAGAAAAAACTCAGATGGAAATTATTTTAATTCCATTCAACAAGTAGGGTTTCATCCAGCCAAAAGGCTGAGTAGGTGGCACAAAAGCTATACTTAGCAATCATGTCCTTGCTTAAGTTTGAAATTAATAGCTGCAATATTCAATAAAGTAACAGTTTAAACCTGTACAGAAATGATGCTAAAAACAGTCACGCTGCCAGCGCCAGTGACTTGTCCCAGTAGGAGACTTTTTCAGGTTAGACGTGAACGTTGGTGGAATTCCTTATCATTAAGGAAAGCAGCGGAAAATACAGGACCTACAAGCTTTCTCACAAGGACGGCTGTGCTCTCTTCTCCACTGTCTCCTCCTAGAACATACAGGGATCTCTTACTGCCCGTCCTCAGGGCAACCCAGATGCCCAGGACAGGACCCCAGACAGGACTGCCTGAATAAACTAAGCTGTCTGAACCATCGGAAGTGAGATAAACAATCTACCACGATGTGTGGGTTATATCCGCAGCAAACGAAGCAGGTCCATTGTAGGAACCATTCCTCACCCTCAACGGATGGGATGCTGTTTAAAAGGTGCCCACCCAACCTCAAGTGGGCCCATGCCACCGCCCCCAGCGTGCCGCACCTGCCCCATCCATGCCGCGAACCCAGGTGTTGAATGAATACTTGACATGGGTCCCAGTCCAGAGATGTGCTCCAAGTGTGACACACATACCAGACCTAAGACGATGCAAAGTCTGTTTCTATTGATACGTCAAAACGACAACATAGATACACTGGTTAAACACTGAAATCAGTGTCACTTATTTCTCCTCCCTCTTTCTTTAACTGAAATATAGTTGATTCACAATGCTGTTCCAATCTCTGCTGTACAGCAAGGTGACTCTTCCCTCTTGCAGCGTGGCTACCAGGAAGCTGAAACCTGCACCGTATCTCTTCAGCAGCACTGCTCTCGCCACCAAGTCGTTGACTCCCCTCAGAGCACAGCATCACCATCTGACCTGGCCCTGCTCGCGGACGGAATGTGCTCATTTGTCACGGGCCCCCAGAAGACAGAAGCCCCAAGAGAACAGGGCTCCCTAGCCTGTCTGCTAACTCCTCAGCACCCAGACCCAGTGGGTGAGCCCCATACCACAACCATGAACGGATCATGAAAGAATGTGAGTCAGGAACCAAGACCGGGGCTCGTCAGGCTCACCCACGGCAGGCCTGCCCCCCTCCTAGTACTTCAGGTGAAAGTTCTTCCTTGAAAACTCACTCACTTTCCCCCTACCCACCCCACCCCCAGGTCCAAGGATGGGCCAGGGCTGGGTGTGGGCCAAGTGCTCAGCTCCAATCCTGACCCAGGATTTCTGAGCTTAGTCGTGTCATGGCTTCCGTAGACCTCTGCTTCCAGGCGGGAAAAAAAAATGCTTTCGTCACAGTAAGATGTTCAACCAAGATCCTCCGTCTCCCACGGTACTCAACAACCTTGCCCTCCAGGGGCCGCATGCCCGGCACCGCAAAGTCCTGCTCACACATCTTCCTGGGCTGCCCGGTCCTAAAAGCCGGTGACATACAAAAATCAGGCCCAACTCCCCCTCCAGGGAGCGCCCCCCTCAAACCTGGACACACCCCTGCACCTGGAGGGGTCCCCGGGGCACCTTCACCAGCTGACCTTGGAGGGCTGCACACCTGCCCCAGATCACCCGCCCAGGGCCGTGGAGGACAGCAGGCCACCAGCTCTGACCCACCCTCTACCCACACCCTGCATGAGCCTAGGCCCCGGGCCTCCAGCTCAAGCCGGGGTCAGGAGATGGTGGCCCCCTCCTGCCCATCAGAGCTCCTCTCGTGTAAGGCGGGTGGAGGGGGGAGTCACTTTTTTTTTGATCCTCTACTGAGTTGAGAGGATCACGAATTGGATTTGGATGATAACGGAGAGTGTGTGTCTGGGAGAAACACATCAATGAGGCACTGACGGTGCCTGAGACCTAGAGGGGGCTGGACCCCCTGAAGGAATCGGAGAACCAGAAGCAAGGGTCGTACTAAGACGCCCTCTGCCATCAGCCCACGTTTTCCCAAGTCTTCACACCTGCCATGTATCTTCCCTCAGTGGAGAGCCACCCACGAGGATGCTGGACAAAACCAAACAGAAGTTCATCTTACTTTATGGAGAAGGGGCTTAAGACCCCAGCTTGCCGAGGGTGACCCCTGCCTCTCACGCTGCCCGTGTCCTAGAAGCCCACTGCTCTGCGCCTGCAGTTCTCCGCTTCACACAAGCTGTCGTTTCTACTCCAAGCCAATACTGAATTTACCTTCCGTAACTTCCTTCTACGTAGCCAACAAGATGCCTACGAGGACTGAAGAGCCTCTCTCGCTGGTCGGGGGGGCCACTTGCCCACATCACACGCACCTCTAGATCTTACAAAGGGTCGCATCCCCCCAAACTGCTTCAGAGGCAGCCTTTCAGCTTCAAGGACATATTTAGATTCAGTGAAACCCTCTATTACAAGGCAGAAGTAGCTGAAGTTCTGACTTCTGGGAATGGCCTACATCTCCTTTTCACAGATGTATAGAACGGTTGAGCATAATTGCAAAATTAAGCCACGGCTATCATGAAAACGTTCATTGCTCGAAGTCACCAAGCTCTGAGAAGCATCTCACACAGCAAGGAGGTCCCAGCAGACCACACAGCTCACGGGTCGACACAGCCCCCTCTGCAAGCTGACACGCCTACTAGGAAAGGCAAGCGAAATTCAAGGCACGTCAATGACAGCCCGAGAGGCTAAGGAAATAAGTGTGGTTATTACAGAACCTCGGAGGAATCGCAAAAGCTCCAAATATGGTAAAGTTGAAGTTTGTCAAGATAGTAAAGCTTTGTGATAGATTGAACTTTTTCCCTGTTATAATTTTAGACAGATACCTGAATTTGTATCTCTGCACACAGTTCAGATCAGGTGTTACCTTTTCAATGAAACCAAATCTAATTGTTCCAGTTTAACA
This sequence comes from Delphinus delphis, assembly GCF_949987515.2. Lineage (NCBI taxonomy): Eukaryota > Metazoa > Chordata > Mammalia > Artiodactyla > Delphinidae > Delphinus > Delphinus delphis. The sequence continues at coordinate 1,276,674 of NC_082701.1, forward strand.
GTCATCTCCTTGCTCTGTACTCCCAAAGCGCAGTGTTCCTCTTGGTAAGGTCCTTTCTAACAGCCTCCAATTCCTTTCCTAAGACTGCAGTGTGTAGCGCTGGGTCAGGTGCCTCTAGGTCTGCAGCCTGGTTGTAGCTGCTACAGCTAAAGTGTGTGTGTGTGTGATGGATACAGCAAGTCGGCAGACCCCGATTAACAAAAATGTTTACTGTTCTCTCAAGTTCTCTAAGCGTTTTCAAAATAAAATTAAAAATTTAAAGTGAAGTAACAAAGCTCAGTCATTGCCGATTAAAGAACTATGGTGTTTTTTAATGAGTAAATGACCACTTAGTAATCGAGCCAAGAGGACTCTGGGAATTTTTTCATCCAGTAAGCATCGAAGCTCGCGCCAGCAGGCACCATGGCAGGTGCAGGGGACTGAACCATGAACCAGCCTGGCCCCGACCCCAGGACCACCTGGGAGGAAGAGGGAGCCGGGGGCACTGAAGGGTACATCGCAATCCATCAGTGTTTATGGAACAAACCAGGGAACGGATCACAAAGCCGTAGGAGGTGGAACCGTGCCTTGAAGCACCCAGCAGGACCTGTCCACGTGTGGGGATGGGTGAGCCATTCTGACAGAGAGGCCACAGCAAAGCCAAAGGACAGAGGACACCCTCCTCCCACCAGCTGCCCCGTCCCGGGACCCGACCACTCAGGAGACTGACGCAGCGCCAGGAGCAGCCCGGGTTACTGGCCCGTGGGGTGGAGGCGCTGGGACGCGCCTGAAGGCCCCCGCCAGCACTTTTCATTCCCTGCTGAAAGGCTGGCGGGAGATGGGCCCATCTGATCTGCCAAAGGGGGAATACTCCTCTCCCCCGGGGCACAGATTCCACCAGAGGTCCTCAGGAGGGTCTGATTCTCTCTCCGAAGCACCCGGACATTGCAGAGTGCCCCTCTGCCATGCAGATCCGGTTCTCTGGTTCCGAGTGCTAACGGTCCCGGAGTTGGTTCCTGGCTACGCGACTGATCCTCAGGACAGAGGCGAGGCCACCCTCCCTTCTGCTTGGAGGCTCGGGGCTGCGCTCATCCAAGAAAACAAGGTCCCGGAGGCTTGGCAAGTCATGCCGACAGTTCCTAACACCAGGGAAGCCCACGGGAAACTTTCTGGGGACCCCTACATGGGTCACCTGAACAAGCAGCAGCTAAGGTATAACCTCGGTGGGACCAAAGGTGGGACCAATCACCTACGGTGTCGAGATGACCCCACGGAAACTCTGGAATCAAGCTTCACAGCATTTCCCCTCCACAAAGTCTCTGCAGGCACAGTTGACAACTCAGGAACATCTGTGGAAACCGTTTAGCCTTTCTCTCTCTTTTGAGGATAAAAGCAGTGTTCCTTAAACAAAAAGCTGGGTGGGACTCGCTGCACGTTCTCCCTTTTCCTCCTATTTGCTCTCTGTTGTGTCAGGGCTCTTTCTTTTGAAAATTATTTCATAACCTGATTTCCGCTGTTGTAGTCCAAGGAGTCCAGGAATGCAAAACTATGAACGGGACCATCTGTCACGATTATGAGCACCCTAGAAGACGGGAAGTATCTCTCGCAAAATGGTCCACCCTCGTGACTTGGTACCGTTCCAAGCAACTCGCTGTCACTTGGATTATTGACAAATGGGTCAGGCATGGTTCGTGTGCATTTCACAGGAATCCAATCCTTACATCTCCGACTTCAAGAATGCATATAGAAATGAAATTTTGGGGTCGACTAGTGTCAAACAGAGGGCCACCTTCCAGCGAATCAGCCTGATCACAGAAGGTCGGGGTGCTGTACCACCTTTGCTCCTGGGCCAGGATCTACGAACTGGTCATGTTTCAAACAGGACCAGAGCATTGCAAAGCCCACGGGGGGTGCCAGACACACCCCCCTGCTCAGGATGACAATGACATCAGCAGTGGTGACGATAAAACATGATGCTGGCCACCTTTCTCCTGAGGACCCACTAGGACCCAGACACTACCCTGGTTTCTTCACATACACTCTCTCCAGTCCTTACAATAACCCTACGAAGGTGTCCTCCCGCAGTGGGGGGAGACAGAGGTAGAGGCCACGCACACAGCTGGCGATGTGCCTGCAGGTGATCACAAAGTAAGGAGCAGCAAAGCCAGCACGGGTCCAGCCTGTGACTTCTGCCGTTCTCTGCTAGAAGCCACTTTCCCAATGACCCCACCACCCCCTTAGCCCTGCAGGAAGGTCAAAGTGAAGGGCCCCTTTGCTTGGACCGTCGGGAGTCGCTTACAAAAAAGAAGAGGGGGTGAGGGGGTATCACCCACTCTAGGAGATAGGAGCCGGGTGCTTCCCAGGCTTTGCCAAGAGCCCCTCGCTGCCCCTCTCTCTCCCCCTGCAGCGGGGATGGCCAGCTACCAGCCCTGCCCTGCCCCACGACAGCTAACGAGGCTCCCGCCCAGGTACTGCACGCAGAAGCCTCCATTTCTCTGCCCACACGGCTGCTAAGCTCTTATCCATCAACGCCTCTAACTGCAGCCTGGCATCTCACTTGCATCTGCCCTGTAACCTGCCCAGTGAGAAGGAAAATTGATCCAGGGCTGTTTTCCTCTTTCACCACGAGTGGATGTCAGTCATCCAGGTGGGTCTCCACGCTGTGCATCAAGCAGGACGGACCCACTCACACACAAATGTCAGGGAACATTAAACACGCAGGAAGCAACCTTCACTCTCCCGGGCAAGCACATTGTACTGAAACGAGGGAGAAAATGTTAACCCCAAGTCCGAAGACCACTGAGATTCTTCACATTGTCATCAACTCTTCCACGGGAGAGCTGCACAAAGCACTCATTATCACACCAGCATTTCATAAGACACGTCATTACGTAATCAAAACGAACGAGAGATAAGTAAAAGGAATTAACAAAGGAACTTACTTGCTCTCAAGCCTTATGTTTTAAAAAAAAACTCTTCCTTTTAAAGAGCAGGTGAATCACTCGCAGGTGGAAGCGTAACTTGGTGCAACGTTTGCACAGACAACCGGGGACGCCCCTCAAAGTCAGGACTGCACGTTCCTATAACTAGCAATCCAGCAAGTCTGCTTTGAGGAATCTGCTCCACTGACACTCTCGTATGTACAGACACACAGCCCCAGCCAGAGCAGTGGCTACTCAGGGGGCGCCCACCAGGTCCCAGGCGCTGCGCTAAGGGCCTCACAGGCAACAGCTATTTCACTCTGCACCCTCTCACGAGGCAGTACTGTTACCACCCACCCCCGTTTTACAGAGGGGAACCCAAAGCCAAAGAGGCAAAGCAACGTGTTCGAAGTCAAAGAGCCAACAACCGGTGGGGCAGGATGCAGAGACAGTCTAAGGAGGTCGCTGAAGCTGTTTAAAAAGGCAACACAGCGTATAACTTAGAAGCTCATTCATAGGAAGCTAAGTAAATTATGGCACATCCACGGAGCAGAACACTACAACTATTAGCAAGGTTAGTCACGTCTACATGCTGATGTGGAAAGAGGTCCGGGATCTACACTGTTGGCGAAAAAAGCAAACTGTAGGACAGTTATAGAACCGTGTGAATTAAACAAAAAGGGGAGAGTAAGATCCGTATGTCAAAAGTGAAGTTCTGAAAGGACAAACCGGAGAACTCAACGGTGGTTCCACCTGTGAAACAGGCCTGGGTCACGGGAAAGGGAATTTTAACACTGTGCCCTTCCATCTGTTTTGTGTTTTGTTTGCTTGTTGTTTTCTCTAAATCAAGAGTACGTATGCATTTTAATTTTTAGAAGTGTTTTTACCAAAAGAATTGGAAATTTATCAACGATTGGGGAGGGAAGAACAGAACTTTGGGCTTCATGTTCCAACTATTTTGAGCAGAGGAAAAAGGCAAAGCCTTATAAAATATCACGACCAAATCCCACGTGTATGTGCGTGTGATACAGAACCAGCTATAACCCCAGGTTCAAGATGAAGCTGGGCACCTGATTCCCACAAAAGCGGCATAAATGCTGCCTTCAGATGTCTCCTATGGCAAATATGAAATGAATCGGAGCAATTTAAATCCCTGCTATGTTAAACTCTAGGTTGATGGGCTGAGGGACAGAGCAGCCAGTCAGAGAACAGCACAAAAGAACAGAAGGGAGTGACCCACAGCCGCTGGGGACAATGCTGGTCCACACCTGTGTCCCACCTGGACGTCACCACACAGCTTTCATCCTAGGTGAGCCCACATAGTCCCGAATGAAGCAAAACTGCTACGTAATTCAGAAAGATACTGGACAAGAACTAAGTTTTAAAAGTCAAAGAGGAAGGCAGTTCTCAAAACCCCAGGTCAGGCATTTACACATACCAGTCCTAAAATAATTTAAGATGTTGGAAGAACTGAAGAGAAAAAGTCATTTCCAACTATTTAAAATACTTCTAAAATCTGGAATGGTTCCCCTAAAGAACCACCAAAGCTTAGGACACATATGAAAGTATGACAGATGTTTTATTCAAAAAAGGAATAAAACAAACCAGATTTTTTGTATAGCTGTTAGAAAACAGACGAGAACATCCTTGCTTTTGACACTGAGTTTCTGAACCTCTGTTCTAAGACAAATTACTATGTCATACAACAGGTTTACTACTGGAAAAGTAATTCAATTGGGAGTTTTATTCCTAATATTTTAAAATCAAGTACTGTAAATCAAAACCAAGACCAAGAGCCCATCAAGAGGTAACACTCAGCTATAACCCTCTGTAATCATTACAGTAGAAAATTATACTCCAAGCCCTACAGTGGGCATAAATTTATTCACCCATGTTTAATTTGTATTTGACTCTTCTATGTGCCAAGCAAGCATACTCTATGAAATGCTAAGGGGCGCTAAGTGTCCCATGAAGCACACAAAACTCAAAAATAGGCAAGTAACAGAACCCTACTTATATCTAAGTAGTTTAACTAGAATCGTTTCATCAAAAATAATTTTTCTTTCTTAGAATTCAACAGGATTTGCCATGATGCTTCAAACGATTCTGGTTCTTTTAAAAGTCTTCCAAGAAAGCTGGAACCACTGCAGTTTACTTTCTTAGGAAACTTCCTTGTAGTCAGCACGGGCATCGTTCTACTGATGTAAAAGTATTTTCACAATAATCATGTTGAGTAGACATCGATGGTCGTATAACAACTTCTAATGCTAGTGACGGCGATTCTAAGGATGTGCGTCTTCCACAAGGTTTGGGAGAAAGTTTCCCCCCCAGAACAGCACACTGTGAAGGACTACTCAAAGAAATACCACTTTTTGGCCTATAGAATTAGGAAAACAATAAAGTTTTTTTCCCATAACATCAACACTTCATGCTGGCAAGAGCCCAGGCCAACAGGAAGCCGTTTATTGCCGATGGCGCTGAAATTAGTACCACGCCTTTGAAAAGCAATTTGGAAATGTTTGCCAACGACCATTAAAAAATCCCCCCTAGAAAAAATAATATGAACACTTGTAAATCCTACCCTTAAGAAACGATTAGATCAGAAAAAGGCAAACGCACAAAGCTGTTCATTATAGGTCATTCACAAGAGCAGTAAATTAGAATATTTACAGTATAGACAGAAACCTGGGATGCAAAATTCGGAAGACTAAGGTGACCATTCTAATCAGGATACAGTGCTTGAAGACCATACCAACAACTATGTACAGTTGACCCTTGGCGGGGGGAGGGGGGAGAAGCAACCCCCTCTGAAGTCAAAAATCCACGTGTGACTTAGCCCTCCATACGTGAGGTTCCTTCGTATCCAAGGATGTAACCAGTCGCATATCGTGCAGACTGTAGCATTCACTACTGGAAAAGTCCATGCATGAGTGGACCCACGAAGTTCAAACCCGGTCTGTTCAAGCATCAAGTGCCCACAATTAGAGGTGGATCATCATGTATGGGCAGGATTACTGCAGAGTTTCTTAACCTCAGCACTACTGGCCCTTGGGGCTGGATCATCCTTTCCGGTGCCTGTAAGATGCCGAGCGGCACCCCGGGCTTCTCCCCCAGACACCAGGAGCGGTCCCACCCCTAGTTATGGCAATCAGAACCGTCTCGGGGCTTTGCCAAATATCCCCTGGGGGGCAAAATCACCCCTGACTGAGAACCACTGTGCTTAAGCCACTTCCTTCTCTACTTTCTAATTTTCCTATTATATATACATATTAATTGATCTTTTAAAGTAGGAATGGTAATAGGAGAAAGCAGTATTTAGTGACTCATTCCAGCCTTTTCTCCAGCAAAGCTCTCTCAGCACAGCCCTCCTTGCTTCGCACATGCCTCTTACAAAAAACCCACATCCACGAGTCCTCTGTAATGGAGATTAATTGCCCCATCTCTCTCTCTCAGCATTCACCGTGTTGCATCCACGCTCTTGGAGAACCTTATTCTGTACTGAGAACCCACAAAGCTCATAATCACATCCCCAGCCTGCATTTCAAGAGGAGCTTCAAATTCTTCCTAATGACCACAGAGCTTGACCAAAGAGAAGGAAATAGTATTGGGGTCGGGTAAAGACACATGAACTTTTCGGCCAACCCAATATTTTTGGCCACAGGCTGTTGCTTTCAAATCACCAGGTCAGAAAGAAATCAGACTTGCTTAAAAACGAGGGCAAAGCGAGTTAAACCATCCCAGAATCCTGCAAGCCAAGCAGCAGAACTTCACAACCGCAGGACAGCGGAGACGGTCTATGCCATTTTCTTCTCACTGCACACACCAGCAAATCCGTATCTACTTTGCTGATCCGCACTAATTACACCTAGTGGTGAACCCCTTGACGGCTTGCACGACGAAGTCCAAACCGGCCTCAGGTTACTTTCGCCAAGTCATTCCCCAACCCTCTCCACCACCCCACACCCTCCCACCCCCAACTTAAACTTCGTGACCCTCCTCCCTCCTCAGGCAGCTTCCGGGTGGCGGTTCCCTCCTGGCGAGAAGAGGCCGGCTCTTCACCTACAAGCCTCCACCAGAACTCCCTCCCTCCACGGGGCGCCCACCCAAACCCACCTGCCTGCCCCTACTAGAGCAGGGACTCCTCGAGGACAGAGACGGAGCCCAAGCTGCACATGCTGCCCTGTAATGGCCTAAAGCCATCTCCAGAAGCCCTACAGTTCCTCTAAAGTCCCAACTTCTCACGTCGGGGCTGGGAGAAAAAGAACACGTCGGTAGAGAATTCTTTCCTGAGTGTTTTGTTTGTTTTGTTTAAATTACGGAACAAACATAAACTCCACATCAGAGACGTTGTTGCCTGTTTGGTTCCTTTTTTTTTTTTTTAAACACCTATGGGGGCGGCTTCAGGAGCACTGAGTAGCCTAGCATCCCTTACGCTGATGTAAGGACAAGGGACTTGACGTCAATCAATCCTGCCACCTGGTTCTACAACTGCTGTTCTGAATCTAGGTTATTATAACTAAGTGAAAAACAGGTTGTAAAACAATGGAAACATTAGGCCTCCTCATTAAGTTATTCATAAGCACTGTTTACTATTCCTTTACTCTGGGCAACAATAATTAACATACATTTACACAATAATTCAAAGATGTTATAGTATTCAACATTCAAGTGAGAAGTACAGGTTATATTGGTGGCCCAACTATACTGAAAATATTAAAAATAAATGGAAGATTTAAGAAGCACTTAATGAGCCTTTACTAACCATCAGGCTGTTCTAAGCCTTTTAATGTATCAACTCACCTAATCCTCACAACCACCCTATGAGGTATGTACCATTAATTTCCTCATTTAAAAATAGGCAAGTATGAGGAAGCTGAGTAGATGTCACTTCCTCCCTGATTAAAACTATAGTCCAGGGCTTCCCTGGTGGCGCAGTAGTTGAGAGTCTGCCTGCCGATGCAGAGGACACAGGTTCGTGCCCCGGTCCGGGAAGATCCCACATGCCGCGGAGCGGCTGGGCCCGTGAGCCATGGCCGCTGAGCCTGCGCGTCCGGAGCCTGTGCTCCGCAACGGGAGAGGCCACAGCGGTGAGAGGCCCGCGTATCGCAACAAAAAAAAAAAAAAAAAACTATAGTCCATTTACATGTCTAAATGTACGTAACTACGGGCAAACCACCAGGTCAAATGCTTTCAAGTTTTTCCCCATAAAGTACAATTCTCTTCAATTCCCCAGGAAGAGCCCACAGGAGTGTTTATAATCTGATTTTTGTTGTATGCACTTCTTGAATTGCTCACTGGGGTCAATGTCAAAACACTTCCTAAAACGGACCTTGTCCTAGCCGTCAGCTCAATTTTAGGAAAAACTGATTTGAGACTGCGGCATGTATTTATTCCTCCAAAACACTAAACCTATAATTTTGGTTTTCTGACTTGTAATTTCAACAACAGGACGGCTGAGCATCAATCCTTTTTAGAAAAATGTTTTTAATCTCTTATAAGATCTCAATAACCCTAACCAAAGATTACTTTTAACAACAAAAATTAGAAAAGCCTCAAAACTTAACTCAAATGGAGCCTAAGGCCTAAGTATAGCTAATACTATAAAATTCTTAGAGGAAAACATAGGAATAAATCTTCCTGACCTTAAGTTTGGCAATGGTTTGCTTAGATATAACACCAGAAAGCGTAAGCATAAGGAAAGAATGCATAAACTAGACTTCAAGTTATGTCTGTGCTTCAAAGGACACCACTAAGAAGGTGAAAAGACAACCCGTAAGTATTTGCAAGTCATACCTAATAAAGGACTTTTATCTAGATTATGTAAGAACTCTTACAAGTCAAAGGACAAATAAAGACTTTGAAGGGACATTTCTCCAAAGATGTAGCCAATAAACACAGGAAAAGATGCTCAACATCATTAGTCATCAGGAAAGTTAAAGTCAGATGAGCCACAATGAGACACCACCTAACAGCTACCAGGATGACTAAAGACAAACAAGCGTCTGCAAGGACGTGGAGCCCTTCTGCCGCGCTGGTGGGATTGTAAAATGGGACGTGGAGCCCTCCTGCCATGCTGGTGGGATTGTAAAGTGGGACGTGGAGCCCTTCTGCCGTGCTGGTGGGACCGTAAAACGGGGCAGCTTCTCTGGAAGCTGTCTTGGCAGTTCCTTGAAATGGTAACCATAGAAGTAACATCACTCAGCAAATTCAGCCCCAGGCAAATCCCCAGGAGAAATGAAAAACACATCTCCAACAAACTTGTACACAAATGTTCTGAGCAGCGTCACTCAACAGTTAAAGTGGAAACCATCGAGTCTACCAGCTGACGAATGGTGAAGAAAATGGTGTACTTCACACAGTGGAGTATTACTGCGCTGTAAAAAGGAACGAAGGGCAGATACATGTTACCAATAAGAGGATGGACCTTGAAAACATTATGCTCAGTGAAAGATGCCAGACACAGAAGGTCACATATTACATAATTCTGTTTATACCAAGTGTCCAGAACAGGCAGATCCAAAGAGAAAGATGAGTCCTGGTCACCAGGGACTGGAGGGAGTGGGGTGGGAAGGAACTGGTAAGGGCTACAGGGTTCCTTTCTGGAACGATGAAAATCTTCTAGGATTACGGGTGGATCGTTGCACACTTCTGTGAGTATACTAAGAACCACTAAACTGTATACTTTAAAGTGGTGAATTCTATGGCATACAAATTATATCCCAATAAATCTGTTATTTAACAATGTCACGTGTGGCAGAGCAAAAGAAAAATCAGGACTTTTACATTCAAGTACACTGGGTAAAAGTCAGTGAGTCCCTCAATGATTCTTAACTTTCCCTTTTACCCATGCACACTGAACAGTGACGATCAGCAACAACAGAAATAAGAACCTGTGTCCCTGGGTTCTACGTCACACACCAGCTCACACACTGTGGACCTGGCACAATTCCTGTTCCCCAGTCTGTTTCCTGAGAGTCCAAGAGAGCAAGAGGATTGACAGAACTGAAACCAAGGCTTTGGGACAGCAGAAGTCAAGACCTTTTACAGGATTCATAGTTGCCCACACCTAGAAGCAACCAAGACGCCCTGCCGGAGGTGAATGAGAAACTGTGGTACGTGCAGAGGATGGAAATTATCTAGAACTTAAAATGAGCCACCAAGCCATGAAGACACAGAGGAACCTTACACGCAGATTACAAAGGAAGAGAAGCCAGGCCGAAAAGGCTGCCTACTGTATGATTTCAATTGTACAACCTTCTGGAAACGGCAAAGCTACGGAGACAGTAAGTAGTTCAGTGGTTTTCAGTGGGTGCAGAGGGTAGGGATGAAAGGGCAAAGATAATTTTTAGGGTAGAGAAAATACTGTTATAATCATGGACACACATCATTATACATTTGTCCAAGCCCATAGACTACACAACCCCAAGAGAGAACCATAACGTAAACTACAGACTTTGGGGGGTTGTATGTCAATGTAGGTTCAATTTTAAGAAATGGACCACTCAGGTGGGGCGTGGTGACGGTGGAGGAGGTGGGCAGGGGGATATGGGAAATCTGTTCCTTCCTCTCGATTCTTGTGAGAGCCTAAAACTGCTCTTAAGAGATTAAGTGTTTAGGGAAGAACAACAGCCCTTTACAGGAGGTTGAACTCAAGCACCGAACTGGCTTGGTGCGTTTCCAGCAACTTCTGTCTCAGTCATGGAAGGCTTCTTTGCCTCCTGTGCCCTTCCCCCCGCCCCCCAGCGAGGAGCTTGTAGGAGCTACGACCGGGATGAGACTCTACAAGAGGCCTCCTCCCACCCCACCCAGGGCCACTCAGACTCATGTCTTAGGCTGGAGCATCGAGTTCACAGACCCGCCCGCCCCCTCTACCACCAACCTCTGCTGGCTTTGCCCACGAGGTTCTGCTCATTTGCTTCCCTCCTAACTGTGCCAGGGCTTTAAACGTGACTGTATGTTATCAGGAGGCTTTGCTAGAACAGATTCCCGGACCCCAGCCTGGAGATTCTGATTCAGCAAGTTCCGGTGGGGCCCGGGAACTGGCATTTCCATCAAGCTGAGGCTGTGTGTGCTGGGACTGCGCCGAGACCTAGCATACTGTCCTGTGCCCAGCATGTCGGAAGCCGATGAATACACACACGACCTAGGCAGATAGTCTTGTCTATATCATGTTTACCTGTCTCCCCACCTCATCATCCACGACCTCAGCTGACCTTCACAACACATGGGCAAGGTAGGTACCGGTATCCCACCCTTCAAAGCTGTCTGAGCGACCCAGGCTTAGGAGCAAGCAACGCACCAGGTCCGTACGGTTCTGATGGGCAGGCCCAGCCTGAAAAGCCAGGGATGCGGACGTTTCCACAGGAGCTACCCTGAGCCCCCGCATCGTTACGCATCTCTTCACTGCCTGTTCTTCCCCAGTTCAGCATCTCCCTGGTAGCTGACCTGAAGGGTAAAATAAGCCCAGAGAACACCAATCTCTTTTAAATATGATAGAAAAGACACCCAACCTCAGGAACTGACCCCCCCACACCGAAGGCTTCAACAGCACACAACGCGCTAAAGCAACGTGCATGGCTTACACAGAAGCTTTAGGGTACTGTAGGCATGGGATGCTTTTCCCAGACTCAAACCAGCTTCACCAAGAAGTCATCGGCTCACAGCACAACGTACAGTAAAAGGAAGTAAGGAGACCGGCTCAGAAGCGCCACTGGCTCCGTTTCTGAAGAAGCAAACGGGGCTGGGGGGGGGCACAAACCACCCATGTCTGCACAGCCTCTGAATCACTAGCCCTCTTCAGCCAGCAAGCCTAGTGGAAACGCATCCCTCTGTGCGCAGCCAGTGCCCTGCAAGTCTGAGGACTTGGGTGTCTCCAGGTGACGGGTAATACTCATGAACCAGACTTAGGTCCTTTCTTTTCCTCATATGCTTATTACCTACAATGAATTTCACTTCAGCCCTGCTCCACCTCTTTCCCTCCATGCCCAACCCTCCCAGGACCGCAGCCCAGAGACACCCCCCCTCCCCCAGCAGAGCACACAGGGGAGATGATCAACCCCTCCATCCGATGGTGAACGCTCCCCTGTGAAGCCATTACCCACCTAGGGGGCCATACCCACGCGAGGAAGGAAGGTTCAACAGAGAAAGAATAAAACTCATGGGCGCCGGGCACTTAGCCACTCAGTAAGACGGCAGCTGCCGTGCCGTCTTTACAGGAATCCCCACAGGCCCTGGAGCCCAGCTCTGACAAGGCCAACCAAGACTCTTTGCCGGATTAATTCGGGGGTCTGAGGCGCAGAGGGGGCTGGAGGATGAGGAGGAAATTAGATAAGTGGGGGACCCTCCAGGCTGCGCTGGTACCATGGAAACAGTGGAGGGGATGCAGCCACCTCTGCATGACCTGGAGAACAAACCTAGAGAGAAGCAGGCCTTCAGTCTTAGGAGGACCAACCCTTCAGAGCTCCTCCAGACAGGATGCTGAGGCCACACGTCGCACTGTCACTCAGCACAGAACAGGCGACCAGGCAGACCCGCTGGACGAGGAAGCTGGGTCCAGCGGTGAGAGCTGGAGGGGCTGACGGCTGGGAAAGCCCCCAGACGAAGCAGAGCACGCAGGGATGCTCCCACCTGCCCATACCCCGACCCCAGAGACAGACCTGGCAGCACGGGCCAGGACCGCACCATCCCCGTGGCGATCCCGGGCACTCACCCAATGCAGAAGGGGGAAGCAGGAGAAAGGCTGGCCCCCCACTGCAGGAGCCCGGCTCCCACGCTTCAGCTCTGGAAGTAAAGCCGCTAACTAGTGACACACTGCTCTCCTTGACTGAGGGCTGCTCAAGGCCTAGGGTTTACTGATCAGATGCTAAAAACTTGAGGACAGTTTAATCCGGCTTCTTACCTACATTCAAGCCTTGCGTACTTGATGCTACACCCAAGAGATAATCCACCCCCGGCACAGGATGGAACCCGATCGTGAATACAGGAGGGAAGAGTTCAATGGCACCTTCTCTGCAGCAACTGGTTTAGCTTGTGATGGTCACCAGGTAAATCCCCGAATAGGAAACGCAATACACCAATCACCAACTTTACACACTTAGAAAGCCATCAGGATTTTGTCGGTTTACTTCACTATTGTTATTAAACTAGTGGCTGGGGGAAAAAAAAACGAGAGAATTAAGAGAAGCAGAAAAGGAATTCCCTGGCAGTCCAGTGGTTAGGACTCTGTACTTCCACTGCCGAGGGCAAGGGTTCGATCCCCGGTCGGGGAACTAAGATCCCACAAGACTCGAAGCACAGCCCAAAAAAATGAAAAGACGAACAGCAGAAAAAGTACAATCATCATACTCTCACCACTCAAATAGGTATCATGGACATTTTGGTGTATATCCTCATAGGCCTTGAGATCGACGTAGGGTCAGAATCGCATGCCAGTTAAAGCACAAGAGCTGCAGTGGCCGCTTAGAGGCTGTGTGACCTTGGTAAGTCAAGTTCCCTCTCTGGGCCACATGTCCTTCATCAGCAAATAGGGATAACACCGCAAACTCAGAGGTTTAGTGGAAGGGTGTAAGGAAACAGTCCATTTTAAGTGTCTGCCACGCAGTACTCAGTAAATGGCAGCTGGATCGTGTTTACAGCAACGTTCCTCCAGCTGCCTTCACCCATAAGATTATCTTCCCATGACGGCAAACAGACTTCTACCATTTCAGAGTTAATAGCTTTGCATCTCTACTGGACGTGGGGACCAAAGCTGATCCACCTCCCTTTGCTGCCCTTCTCGATGGTTGCTAAGCTTGTCCCTCACAGATGACAGAAGCATCCTTACTGCTCACCCACCCAATTCATTTCTTAGGGAAACTCTCCAGATAATTGCGGAAAAAGAATATATTTACATAGTTACGTGGGCTTTGGCTTTTTCAGAGCAAAATTTAATGATTTCAGAATGTTTTGTTAGATATATTTATTATTTAGACAAAGTCGAAGATTCAGCTAAGAGTAAAAGTTTCTGAAGTTCCGCGCAACTGAAATTACCACCTCTCGACAAGGGGTCTGTAAATTTACGATCACTGCTTGTGTTTCAGAGAATTCACCAGCGCCACTCAAACACCTGTGAACGTGGCTCCAAAACGTTCCCTCAATCAGCGGACTCGGACAGCCTCTCATTTGCATGTGCGCCGCATGCATATCGTTCAGGTGGTTTTGCGTTTCCTCTTTTGCAGTTGCCAAGGGTCTACAAGGGCACATGTACGTAGGTGGACTTAAAACAGCATTTTTCCACGTCTGGTGCACAGAAGTAGATTCCCAAGTCCCACCCAGACCTGCCGAGTCGGAATCTCAGGCTGGGGATGCATTTTTAAATGAGGCTCCAGGAGATTCTAACACACAGTGAAGCGCAGCAGGTGCAACCTTCAAATGATGCATAAGCAGTTCCAGACACCCGCCCCCAGCCTCTATCCACAGCCTCATCTTTCCAACTTCAGCCTCTGAGTACCACACTTCTTTCTCTCCTACATTTACTTAGACACCAAGCATTTTAAAATTCAGTTGCATTTAACAAAAAGTATTAGATGCCTATTACGTGCCAGGCCTTGGGCAGAGGCACTTTCAAGAGACTGCCTTGTGCCCCAGGAAGCACTTCTAAGGAGAAAATCCATCATCTCGTTTCTAGGCAGTACTGCTGTATGTCCCAAAGACACGGGCCACTAGATGGTAACTTTGTTCTACTGTATTACCTGCGACCTTTTAAAAGGCAACATATAAATCAGAGATAAAACAGAGTGTTGCTCTATTGCAAGGCCCTATTCTAAGAACTTCATATACTAATGCCTTCGACAATCCCAACATGGTTTGTGGTATTACCTGCACCTTACAAAGAAACAAAGGAAGAGGAAGGTACATGCCTTACCTGAGATCAAAGTTAGAAGTGGAAGAGCTCGAACTTGAACCAAGGCAGTCTGGGTTCAGGGCTGCACCCTTCGCCACCAGGCTAGTCTGTTTCTCTAAGGTTCAAAGCCCACCACCAGTCTCCACAGAGGAAGACTGCTTTCAAAACTGATCTCACGTGATCTAAACTTCAGGAGAGTCAATCTCTCTCCATTCTCAACTCCTAACCTCATTAGTGACTGCAGGGCAGGGCGTTTGATCAGTAGATGGGAATTCCCTCGGCATCAACAATGAAGCCAGATCAACTCTTTCGTGGCTTTAAAGCGTGACTATTTTCACCAAAGATGGGGCACTTGGAGAGAATAAAAATAAATGCATAACCGCACTTTTTACTTGCTACTTGTATTCTGTAGTACTACGATCAAATCCGTACTCCTCTGCTGGAGATAAACAGAAAATCTTTGAGATTCTGAGATTAAGGGAAATGTTTAAGATAACATGTACGATCCGCACTCTTATACTATTATTCTCCCCCTGCATCTGTATTAACTGGTGTAACAGTGGCTGTGAGCTTCAACTCTGGGTTTGAACCCCACCTTACTGCTTTCAGGCAAATACTTAACTTCTCTATGCAGCCATATACTCCCATACAGAACAGAAAAAGGTACCCAGAATTATCACGAGGATTAAATGAGCCTCTGAAGCGCCGACCTCACAGCTGACACCTGGGAAGTGCCCAGTAACGGTTAACCACCCCCTGCCCCACATGGATCCCATTCATTGTTTCAGAAACTGATTACACCTCTGTAGCTTCAGAGGCTGAGGTATAGGCTTCCTTACCATCCAGGTGGCTTTGATCAAGTACAGGTGACAAGCAGGGCACCGCTGTCCCGGTCTGTCTGGGCAGTCCCGGTTCACGCCTGTTGTGCTAGCTTCATTATTAATGGTGCTTCCCCTTCACTGTCACAAGCATCTTGGTTTGGATGATAAATTACACATGCACACTAGTGATAAGACCAGAACAAAGCAGAAAAGAAAACCTGGCAGTGCTTAACGGGCCTCACAGCAGCGAGGCCACCAAGCTGCTTGGGCTCTTGGGGAGACGGGCAGCAGGAAGGGCGCCAGGCGGCTCAGCGGGGCCTCCAGGTGAGATGCAGGATGCTCAGGACAGGGAGATGGCCAACTCGGAGGGACGGTGAAGACGACCAACACCTGGTGAGCTGTCGCCCCCTCTCCCGTCCTCCACGAGTGGACTGTACCACGTGTGCTAAAAAGTGCAGGTGAATGAGTCCATTAAATTATACTGGACTATCTGGGGGGAGGTGGAAAATAACCGGAGACTGAGTACTTCAAGGCCCCCAAGTTAAAAATCTCCCGGCTTATTCATCGTTCGTCTCAGCATTCGTGGCTCTCATCTGATCGCCGTCCAGCTGCAGTCAGCCTCAGGGACGCTTACTAAGGGGAAAAGGAGCCACCTGAACGGTTTCAATTCCCCTCGCGGGTCCTCCCACCTCCCGCAAACACTGTTTCCTGAGGGCATCTTGGGACCTGAGGCCGATCCTCACAGGACCTCCTCCATAAAGTACAAGGATATCCTGGACCTTGTTAGACGGGTCTAGTCGCAGAAGCTCTTTAAGAGGCAAAATCTTAGAGTCTCCGCGACAGCAAGTCTGGGGTGAAACCCCAGCACTTCACATGTTTACCTCAGCCTTCACTTAGGCAGAGTTTCTGATCAATGAAAGCTGAGTTAAACTATATTCTGAAAGATAAAATACAGCTCTGACCCGACGCCTACCAGCCACCCTTTTCACAGCCTCTCAGGGAGAAGGTGCCAGTCAGTGACCAATGGGAGGGGCCAGAACGGGATGTTGGAGAACAAAGGGCCCAGAGTCAAGCTGCCCCAATCCCCTCAGCTGACAGATGAGGCACCTAAAACGTAGAGGAGGTGAGATTTGCCCTGGGTTAGATGGTCTGGGCCAGGCCAGGCCGCAGGACCCAGCCCCCACCTGCCCCCTTTACTCTAAAGTGCCCAGAAGCTCAACCCAATTGCAGTGTTTTGTATTTGTACAGAACCTGCTGTTTTAAAAGAGTTGTGTTCACATGTCTCCCCTTAAAGAAGCACCCCTTCCCTCCTGTTATTATGAATAAGAAACATGAAACATGCCAAGGGATTTGCTCCAGGCCAGAAGTCCCTGGAACAGTCAAAAACTGAACCTAGATTTTCATAGTGCCCCATCCCCTACGATAATTTAAATCAAGTCATGGAATTCAGTACAAGGTAAGAATCAGCAGAACGAGCTTCACTACCTTAAACACACACTGGACAGTTCGGACATCGTGGCTCGAGTTCAGAGTTCACAATGACCAGTCAGGACAACTTGCCGAGCATGTCAGTGCCGCACCCTAATTCCAGGTCCCCCCAAGACAGGGAAACTCCCAGTAGGGTCTTCTATAAACAGGGGCTCCTGTGAGCGTAGCTCTTAAGTGCTCATGCAGGGTGGGCAGGCAGTGAAGTTTTAAGCGCCTGTCCTGCACAAGGACCTTTTGCACCTCATTTCAACTCATCGTCTCGTGACTGAGTGACTATCATGTTACAAGTCGGCGTCACCTCCCATGAGACGACAGGACGAGGCTGAGCCCTGAAAACCTGCCGAGCACCATGAGACCAGCAAGGACGCGGCTCAGGTCCCAGTCTGGTCTGAAGGAGCCGAGACCCAGTCATTCTGACTGCTCCGACTGCTTTCCCTTCACCCAAGTCCGTCACTCAGCCAGCAGAGCGCCTCACAAGCCCACTTCACCCTAACTCCCTGGCACGACTCTCAGAATAACGACAGCGAGAGCAGAAAGGTGTCAAAATAGCGAAGCCCCAAGTTCTCAGCCCTCGAATGTTCAGTTCGGTTTTCACTACTGTTGTAGGTATGGACGCCTTCGAGACCCCTGTTTCTATTTAACGGCCTCTGGCTTCCAGATTCATCTTCCACCTGTGCTCCAGGCCTTCATGAAGTCCTTTATCCGCCAGTGCGACCAGCAGCTTTTTTCTGACTCACGTTCCAGGCTGAGGAATTCCTGGCCAAGGGCCCGGGCACCTGTGAACAGTGGGTCTCTTTCATTTCTACTCCCCTAACATCGACTTGCACAAAAAACACCGGGACCCTTTTTGTTTCCTTTAAAGAAATCAGACGCCGTGAACTCAGTACGGTCCTGTGAAAACTGTAAAACTTCCTAATTGTCTGCAAATTGAGTCCCGTTATACAAGCTTTAACTTTTGGTACCCCTGAAAGCAACGTTTTCAAAAGATTTTAGTTTTGCCCTGAAAAAATAATTCTGAAGACAGGGGAGGAGCAGAGGTCAACCTGAACACATCACTTTGACATGACAATTACCATTCTATAAAGGCCAACACAGGGAGGGAGGGAGGGAGACGCAAGAGGGAAGAGATATGGAGACGTATGTATATGTTTAACTGACTCACTTTGTTATAGAGCAGAAACTAACACACCATTGTAAAGCAATTACACCCTAATAAAGATGTTAAAAAAATTTTTTTTAATTTAAAAAAAGGCCAACAAGGAATAAAAATCCCAAATGTGCCTCTTCAATCACTGAATAATTTAGATAAAGGTTTAATTTTTGCTATGAAGTGCTTTTTCAAGACTGACTTTTGCTATTTTGTAGGTGTCTTTGGCATTGTTCTTCAATCATTGAGTCAACAGCAATTTCTTGAATCTACAAGAGATGCACACGAGATTTACTGGAGTAAAGAGGGTCCCCTCCTTTCAAGGAAATGGGCCAGCGGAGCCGGCCAGCGCCGCTAGTGCATTTTCTCATTCATCATTCTTCCTTTCTCTTCTGGTCCTGCTATTTCACACCTCTTCAAATTCATGGCTGTTACTTAACTCTGACAAACTCCCTACAACTAATTCGTATTCTCACTGCAGTTATAATGGGTCAATTAGTGTCTCTTCCATAGTCACTATTGGTATTATCCCTGAAGAAAAGAAAGTTGCCCAATCAGCTTCTAACCTTAGTCCCAGGCCCTGAAAATGAGAACACAAAGGCAATTTATTTTTAATAAGCTAGTCAGGTACATGTCACTATGGAAAGCCTAGCTGGGAAGGTTACTCAGAAGGTAGAGTCATTAAGTTTTGCTTTAAAGTACATTTTCTACCAAGAGCAATCCGCGTTTCAGGTATAAAACTTTTGGCTTCAGAAGGACTGTTTAAAGTACTACAGTTGCATCAACAAAAATGGTCCTCTGGGTTAACATCTAAAAGGTGATCTTCACGATAGCTGCCTTTAACACTATACATCAAGAAATGCAGAAACAGAGCTCTTTGTAGGTGGGAAGATTATGACAATCTGTGGAGGTCGTTTCAGTGGCAAATAAACAGCTACCACATCTAAACTATAAAGCCAGCTTAGAAAGCACAAAGTATCCCAGTCACGACATGGACACATCTCACAAATGTCTCCATATTTCTCTGACCACTCAGGAAAGATAAATTACCTGGTTCAAATGCATTCTGCATATAAACAAAAGTGACACGGATGCTGCGTTACTGTCAATGCTCAGTTCACAAAGAAAAGCCATGGCTCAGATAATGTTAAACAGTGCATCGTCTATCACTCACGTGAGCCTTTGGCACGAGTTTTATACTTCTGCTTAAATAGGTGTAAGATAATCGGGGCGTATTAACCATTCATAACTGTTCTGTGGACATACATTGAGTAAAACCGATTTTCTGTCAAGGAGAATCGTCTTCATTTTAGAATTTATTGAGCCTCTAGGATTACACGAGACTTATTCTAGGTACCGTGAAGTATAGAAAGAGCTAATCCACTGGGGAAAGCAAGGAGCAGTAACCGTGAGGGCAGAGTAAAATCAGTAAGTGGAAGCGTTTTGTGTGGTTAAGAGCATGAACTCTCGAGTCAAATACATCCAGTTTCTCTGATGAAACAGGATTAAATGAGATCACGTACGTAAAGCGCTTAGCCCAGGGCCGGGTCACCTACACCCACCCGTTCCTGCTAGGCTTTAAGAAGCTGGCTCTTAAGCCCTCCTCCCCCTTCTGCCCTGTCGGGGCTATTTAATGCCACGACCTATAAGCCCGGCTGTCTCGCTCAACAGATACCTCAAATCCAACAGAATGCTGAATGTGGGGGTCCTTCCAGAAAGTCTGCCCTAACTCCCCAACAAAGCCTCAAGAAAACTGCTCTATGAAGGCAAGAACCTATTCTGGGAACATGCAGATGCGAAGATAAATACTGCTTTTATATAAAATCCCCCTCTTCACCTAGCGTGGGGATGTGTTTGTTTCTTACACAAGCTTTACAGACAGACCTTCAGAGTCATGAACACACCCACACAATGGAAACTACCGCTTTTAGAACACGTGCTGCGATTAGATTTTCTATTCCTCAGTTCTGAAATAATCTGCAAGCGAAACATTTAAAGGGTTCACTGAGCCACCCATGCAGGAGAAAGAAACAAAGTCACATCGATTGGTCTAAAATAAGACGAGGTCTGCAGAAGACCACGATGGATGGAAAAGCAGAAATAAGAGCACACAGGAAAAAGCACTGGCTGAGTACGTGAACGTGTGCGTCAAGAGTGATAGCAGGGAAGGAGAAGCGGAAACTCCTCAAATCAGGGAGACACCACCCCCGCCCCCATCGCATGTCACAACACCCCTCTCCTTACAGGCCTGCTTGTTCAAGTGCTTCCGTTCTTTAAGACCAAATGCAAGTAACACCGCCTCAGTTCCTGTCCTTTGGCTCCAGGCCCCTTTGGTGTCAGCTCTCCACTGGCATTTATCAAGCTTCCCCTGTTGGGCTGGAGGCCGTTCCCTTGCTTGCTCCTCCCAGGAAACTCATCTTTTTAAAGCCCATCCCTGGCTTGGCCACCCCGGTCACTCCCTGTGCCGGGCACAGTACAGAGCACATGGAAGACACCCCTTAATTGTTTATGAAACTGCATCGTCTTTATTCGAACACTGCTCCTTCTTAATGAATTTACTTGTAACAAACACTACGAATTCACTAAATTATAGACAGTTTGCCTCATTAAGGAATGAGTTATTACTTATGGAATTTAGGGAGATGTTTTACATTCAGACAGCTAGTTTTTTTTTCTTTAAACCAAGTATAAAGGGCAAGCCGGGGCTTCCCTGGTGGCGCAGGGGTTAAGAATCCACCTGCCAACGCAGGGGACACGGGTTCGAGCCCTGGGCCGGGAAGATCCCACATGCCGCAGAGCAACTAAGCCCGTGCGCCACAACTACTGAGCCTGCGCGCCACAATTATTGAGGCTGTGTGCCACAACTACTAAAGCCCGTGCACCTAGAGCTCGTGAGCCACAAGAGAAGCCACCGCAACGAGAAGCCCGCACACCACCGCTCGCCGCAACTAGAGAAAGTCCGTGCACGGCAACGAAGACCCAACACAAAAATAAAATTTATTTAAAGAGTAAAAGCTGTCGCTCCGTGTTTCTGTTTTCACGCCGTTATTCGTCACCATTTCTTCTAAGATTCGTTCCATGCAATTGCAATAGGAAAAGACTGCCCTAGGTAATGAAAACTGGTGAAATACCAGGGCTGAGCAAAAACAAAACACATGACAGTAGTCAGGCAATGTTTACCTCGCACCTTGGGCTGGCTGGTGCTC
The DNA here is from genome assembly GCF_949987515.2 of Delphinus delphis. Lineage (NCBI taxonomy): Eukaryota > Metazoa > Chordata > Mammalia > Artiodactyla > Delphinidae > Delphinus > Delphinus delphis. The sequence goes on from NC_082701.1 coordinate 1,298,117, forward strand.
AATTTTGCAATGTCTTTTCATCTAAATGTACGTATCTGCAGAAGCAAAACAAGGTGAGTCTTAGCGTGACAAAGAACGCACAATTGCTGGGCACATCTAGACTGTCTCCAGAGATCGCGGTTCTAGGATGCTATCGTTACAAAACAAGACAACCTGCTTGAGGACCCTACAAACCTGTAAGGCACCACGCTAGCTGCTGGGGCTAGAAAGATCTATTTCCCCATCAGCCTGGCAACAGACTTTACACCAGGCTCACGAGACACAAAGACTCACTCTCTGCCCTAAGGAGCGCGCGAGGATCCAGTGAAGGCAAACACGGGACAACTGTAACAGAGGCACAGCTGACACGCGGAAGGTCATGGGCCAAACTAGACAGAGGACAGAAGAAAACACCCAACCTGAGACCCAAGAGGTGCCAGCCAGGCTCAAGGGGGAGAGGAGATTCCATGCAGAAGCAGCAGCAGCAGAAGGCAAAGAGGCGAGAGCACCCGCCTCCTTGACTATGCCAGTGGCTCAGCAGGGCAGGAGGTGCAGGCCGGCAGGAGATGAAGCCTCCACAGCAGGACCGTGGGGACACGTCTCACACCCTTCTGTGAGCCAGACTCCACGGGCTGTGGGGAGGACTCAGCGTCTGACGCAGAGAGCCGCCAAGCGCCCCGCTCTCCGGATCACCGTGTTCACCAGGGACAGCTGACTTACTCCATTTCTTAAGGGCAAACTAAGGTCACTCTACACGGCTGAATGCTGAAGAAGCAGGGACCACCTTTAATAAAATACAACCATCTAAAAAGCAGAACAAGGAAGACTAGGTAGATTCCATGCTATTAGCCCAAAAAGGAAGAAAATCAACGTGCATATGTCTCCAGAAAGAACTACAAGGGAAAGGTAGAGGTTGTGTTCTGGCCTCTGAAGCCTCAAGATCCCAAACGGATGCTTCTTGCTAAACGTCGCTTGCTGGGCCCCGAATTGCAGCCACCAACATACACAAGGACAAGTTCACTCAGACTGGGCCCCCTTGGGGCAGATTCTCCTGGCCCACAGCCCCGGCTGAGCCGCCGTCCAAGGCCTCGGAGTCTTGTAAATAACCTTCGATGAAAACAACAGTCACAGGTCATTGACAGCTTACTGTAACCGAACTTGGTCTTCTTCCCTACTTTTAATCACCTACCCAAAACAAAAAGGAACGCAAACCAAAGCATAAAGACTATACCCTAAACTACTTTAACCAGAAAAGGAAAATACTCCAGACTCAGTCCCTCATCTCCGTCAGCACTTCACCGAGACTCCCGCAGGTGCCACCCGGAACTGACCATCCGCCAGCTCAGCTGTTCGAGCCCTGGACTCAACTCAGCACAGAAAGTCAAGAAACCGCATCATCCGGTTCAGATGACGGACTGTGGCTTTGAGACTTCCCATGAGGCGGCGCACGGGGAAGATGCTGCAAAAGCAGCCCATTTACCCCTCGGTCTGACCTGCCTGCGGGCTCCTGGCACCACCTGTATCAGCGCTGGGCCTCCATCACCTCCCGTGCTCCCTCGGCCGCCACAGGCCAATGTCTAATTGCTCCTCTCCCCCACCTTCAGGTTTCTTCCAATCGGCGCCCCACCTCCCAACTTCCGAGCAGAGCTGAGGAAGAGGACCCAGACCGGGCCACGCCTGCCAGAAACACACACAGAATATCCTGGCAAGCCTTGCAAGGAACCAGCGGGCATCTCTCGTTAGCAACCACAACTCAGGAGGAGGGATGATGCTCTCCAGTCTCTGCAGCCCAAGTACTGAAAGAGGCTCCCACTCAACCTAAGGGGGCCTCACTGGATCCACCCCGCTCCTAAGATTCAGCTTCAGCCCATGTGACAGGCTCTCAAAGTTTGAGAAACTAAAAAGCTTTTTCCCTCCAACCTCAAATACTATAAAGCAAAATACATTTAGGGTCTTGGTAACCATGCCCAGCAAGTTTTTTTTTTTGGCAGCATGTGGGATCTTAGTTCCCCAATCAGGAATCGAATCCACCCCCCACCCCCTGCATTGGAAGCATAGAGTCTTAACCAGTGGACCACCAGGGAAGTCCCTGGAAGAGTTATTTTGAAAGAAGGGCTTTGGGGCTGTTCCGACCGCTGCCACGGTGATAATGAAATAGTCCCAATTCTACAAAGAAATAGGAATTGTCCTCTCAAAATCGAATTGTCTCCAGAGACATCCAGGCCATGACTGCTAGAATTTTGGTCCAGGGAACATTAAATTTAAGGGGTGAAGAAACATTCGAGTCGAGACATTTAGACAATGTGCATGGCTTAGTAGGAGTTGAAGTCAGAGGCTACAAGAAATAATTACTTATTCCAGTTTCTCTAAAAAAATAATTGCAACATGCTTGCTTAAAGTACTTTATGTGCAAGTTTATGCCTACTATAAATATTTCTATAATCCTATTCTGTTCCCAACTCCCTGAGAGAAGTCTAAAAAATCTGAAATATTTTTGGTGTTGGCCTAGAATGAATTGTTATTAGTATCTGGGACACCATTTACGAGTCGCCCGTCAGCATCCTTCAGCTCATCCCTTGGGCACTCTGCGCCCACACCCACACACCCCCCAGGTGTTCTGCTAAATAAAACCAAGTCTTCATTAGATGACAATGAGCCCAAGAATGAAAGCCCTCCAGACTTTCAGACCCACAGGGCCAGGCATGGCTTCTTCTGTAAATGAGATGAGGCCTTAATCCTGTCACTGCTACAGCTACTGAGAGGTTTATGTCATTACGTGGTGTGACAAATTCCACAGGAGGCCAGTTTTCTGTGTATCAAATCCAGTTCCATAATTAAGAAACCATAATTTTTTGAGAGACCTGTGGGGCAGGCTCAAAAAATCACTTACAAACTTATCATTTCTGATGAGTGCAGGTTTTCAAAGAATTAAAATGAGGCATGTCCGTGGGCTGTTAGTGATGAGTGTTGGTGCCACTCAACAATCTGAGAAGTTCTCTTTATGGGGGGCGGGGGGGGGGCACGTTAAGTTTCATAACATCTAAATTCACGTTTTGAAATGTGCTTGGCTCTTCCCAGATGCATTCTGGGAATGGCAAATTTTGAAGAACTTTTCATACTAAATTTCCAAACAACTTTCAGTTTTAAGGTGAGCTCAGCTGGGACAAAAGGCAATCAACCAATGAAACATGAGGACAGAGACTGCTGAAAGCCAGTAACTCATGGCCAGTTTTTGGCTCATTATTCAAGGTGAAACATTTCCTTAGCAGAATTTGAGGTACTCTCACCCCAATGCCCTGTTCAATTTCTCTGCAACTCCCCAGACTAACGTAACAATACGCAACTATGGAAACCAAGCAGAAGAACATGACTGCTGGTATGGAAACAGGCGGCTTTTCTGTGTGAGCGGGCTGTTTGGACTGCATTCACCAAGTGAGCGGGCCAGGAGGCGCTGACACTGAGCAGAGCGAACGTGCCATCCCTGCGAGAGGGGAAAAAAGGGTCTCAAGAAGAACAAGAAGGTGCTGGTGCATGTTTTGTTTGCCGGTGGGTGAAGAGCATTACTCATTCCCACAAATTATTAACTCTGCCACATTGTGAAGAGCAAAGTAGTTGTTTCTTTTATCATCAGGGTAGCTTTAGGCTCTGACTCTTTAAGGCATTGGGCTGATGAGTCATCTAACTCATTACTATATGCAAAGAACATTCTAGGTATTAGAAGGGTGAAGGTGAACAACTCTGGTCTCTCGCTCCAAGAAGCTTACACATCCTGCAGCCACTGACACAAAGCAACCATTAAGTCCCGCTAGCACCCAGGATGACACGGATTATCCAATTACAGTTAAACATTATTCCCAGGGAGGCAGAGGAACTCTTAAGTTCAGTCCTTAAATATAAGAACTCCACGGACACAAACAAGTACATTTTACCAAATTTCTTCTTTTCAAAATGCTCAAGAGATCAGACTGTAAAATATGAGGTGGAGAGCAAAACAAGGTAATTAGGTTCTAATTGTCATATTAATTCAAAATAATATCATTACACTCTAATCTGTTACCCTTTTCTCCGCTTCAAGCTCACCAGAAAAAAAACTTCTCCAAAGGAACTTACCTGCAATCATGCTACTGCTCACCTGCCCTTCCAAGGAACCATTTAGAACCCAGACCAAGTGTCTACTCCAAGCTACTGTAACAGACTATTCTCCGCAACCCAGCATCTGGCGGGTTTTTAAACACCACCACCTACTCACCTACCAACTACACACCATGAACTCACTACAGTGAGCTTGTGAGTACATTCTCTCATTTAATATGCACAAAATCCTATAAGAAAGGTCTTGTTTCCATTTTAGAGATGAGAAAACCGACAAGCAAGACCCGTGTTCACCCATACTCTGGTTCCAAAGCCCTGTAGCCATTCCACATTCCTTAATCAAATATTAATAAGGAATACACATTTTCTAGAAAGGCCATAATGCATTCTAAATCTAAGTCTTTATTATTATTTTATTATTATTTATTGGGATTTGGTTTTGCCTCTGCTGCCTTTACTATCAGGACAGACCTTACTATTCTAATCAAGGCTGACTGCATCCACAGCTCACAGCATTAAAAAATACTGTAGTAAATAAAAAACAAAGCTAAATGCAAGAGCACTGGTCCAAGACTGTGATTGAGACCACAGGTGCCTTTGGTGCCCTCCTACCTGTTTGAACACCCTCCTCCCCTCCCTCTTTCCACCAATTCCTTTACTCAGGAGCTATGACACAACTGGGGCCATTAACCAGGACCTCTTTCACCTCCTGGCAGCCCTGCCCCCAAACATACAGAAGAGACTTCTGCACCCGAGAGGATTCATTTTAAGAGTTACTTTTATTACCAAAGCACCCATTTCTAGCTATGTCTTGTTCACTTTAAAGTACCTACATGGTGTTTCTTTATACAAATGTGGTTCCTTTTAAAAAACTAAAAATACAGGGAAAAAACCAAAATGATGAAAAGTCAACTATCATCTGATCAGTTATCACAATTCAGGTTTTACCTGGAGATTTGTTTAACCACTAATCATTCTGTGAATATAATTTAATTTCTTGTAAGTGGCAGGGTCTATTTCCGTGAGCATTTTTCCTATTCATCCCAAACAGCATTTGAAAGAAATTTAGTCCTCTTGAATGTACGTACAGTACTGATCATCACTAAATCATCTCCCTTAAAACTGGGGATAGGGACTTCCCTGGTGGCACAGTAGTTAAGAGTCCACCTGCCAATGCAGGGGACATGGGTTCGAGCCCTGGTCCAGGAAGATCCCACATGCCACAGAGCAACTAAGCCCGTGCGCCACAAATACTGAGCCTGCACTCCAGAGCCCGCGAGCCACAACTACTGAAGCCCACGCACCTAGAGCCTGTGCTCTGCAACAAGAGAAGCCACCCAATGAGAAGCTCGGCACCACAACCAAGAGTAGCCCCCACTCGCCGCAACTAGAGAAAACCCGTGCGCAGCATCGAAGACCCAATGTAGCCAAAAAATAAATTAAAAAAAAAAAAAACTGGACATAAAGGATGCTTCCAATTTTTTGCTATTTTAAGTAAACCAGCAATGGGCAAGCTTTCTGTGCAAAAATCTTCCATATTTAAGATTACTTCCTAAGGAATGATTCTCAGAAGCTGAACCAGAGGATAGAATGACTCAAAATGAAGATGGCCATGATAATGGTGATAAGATATTGTAGACATTAAAAAAAAGTTCAGGGCTTCCCTGGTGGCGCAGTGGTTGGGAGTCCGCCTGCCGATGCGGGGGACGTGGGTTCGTGCCCCGGTCTGGGAGGATCCCACGTGCCGCGGAGCGGCTGGGCCCGTGAGCCATGGCCGCTGAGCCTGTGCCTCCGGAGCCTGTGCTCCGCGGCGGGGGAGACCGCGGCAGTGAGAGGCCTGCGTACCGCAAAAAAAAAAAAAAAAAAAAGTTCAGAGAATGATACAACATCTATGTACCCATCAGACTGAAGTTTAGTTGTAGGAATTCAAGACCCAGCAGCAAAAGTAGTAATGTATCAGGAACTCCATCACCACTGGACCAGCAGTTACAATACTTCACTCCAAAATCCTAGAAATTTACTGTTTAAAACTAGAGGCAACAAGAGGCATCTCACCACCTCCCTTTCCACTGGCACTTTTCTTGGTTTTCATTAGCACATTCACAGCAGGGGTTTTTAAGGATCTGGGCTGGCTGCCTGCTTAAGACTGAATTAGGATGGTCTCAGTTTTAATGAAGCTTTCTCTGCATATATGAACTGGGGGGAAAAACCATATTCAATGAGAAAGTTTGACCTGTAGGAACTGAGAATATTGTTAGCAAATACCATAAAATGTGCTTATTTCAAATTAATCTTTCAGAAAATACCAAATGCCAAGGATCGTTTCAATTTTCAGTGTCTTCTCCCCACCGCCCCCGGCAACTAGAGTTCATAATGGGTTGGTGAAGTGCAAGCACGTAGGACCAAGAAAGCACCCTGTTAAGATACTGAAAATTACATAATCAGCAATGACAATAAAAATTATGTTTCTCCCCTGACTACACTAGAAGATAAAGAAACATCACAAAAAAGGCAAATGCATAAATGAAAATTAAATTTCTGCTTAATCATCCTTTTGCAGAGAAAAAATAAGTACTTTATGGGCAAGGCAATATCATCTCTTAATAGCCGTGGGACACACTGCTATTACCCTGCTGCTTCTCGGCTGGAAAAATAGGATCAGTGGCCTAAGAGGGACAGTGTAAACTGATTAGTCAAGTAGGCAGTCCTAAGACAAGCAAGCAGGAAAAAGAAACAGCCCAGCCTTCTGTGGCTAAACGCCCTGCAGAGTAAGACACCAGAGTGATCCAAGGTTGGTCCGGGACTTCAGATTTACAATTAACATAAGAGGGGTTTTAATCCTCCATTATTCAAAACAAACCCCCAGTGCCAGGTCAGACTCCGGCTGCCTCGACACGCAATTTTATCTTACGAGAGTTTCAGAATGGTCACCATGCATCTATTCGTTTATTTTATTCGACAGTATTTATTATGCAACTACCATTTTAGGCACTGTGTTATGGAGTGACTCAGGACCCAGAGCCTGCACTGCAGGCAGCAGAGTTAATGCAACTCATTCTACCTATTAAGAACCCTAAATGCCAAAATTGAGTTTCTCAAACTTGGATCCTGATGCATTGGGTTGGAAGTCATCTTACAGATGACTGTGGACTCCTTCATTCCGCAAAAACCCTCCGGAGTCCAGAGATGTATATTAACTAACAATCTAGAAAGAGGCCACATTCGTGTCTGTAATCCCAGCCACAAGCTCTTTCCACCAAGCAGACGACAGATTTTAAAGAACCTGACACCCAAAACACAGAAGTTTTCCGGATGGACTGCATGCTACATTCGATGGTAATACATACTGGCAAAGTAAGAAGGGGCCTCTCTCTGCCGGGCACTGTAACTCAGGACGAAGACAAGCCAAGTCCTGTTGATCAAACAGTTCCCAGCGACGGAGGAGGAAAGGCCTGAAGTGAGATCCTAGCGTTTGCTTTGAGGGTCTGGAAACAGTCCACCGGGGCCACAACTACTCAGCCAGCCACACAACCTGACACCACTTTAAGTTCTTCATTTCCAAATATTTTCCACACTGTTTCTACTGGGGAATTCCTCAGTGCTTTCGTACAGAAGTCAGAAGGGAAAGCAAACTCCCTTTCTGACCCAAATGAGCCGATTATATCCATCGTGTAAAGGAAGGGACACCCGTCATAAAATTCAGCCGGCAGTCCAGAGAGATGGTTGCCAGGAGCAATTATAAAAATTAAAATAGAGATTAGGATCAAAGTGAGCCACCAAAAATGGTTAAGCTTCACCTAAACACGAAGATCTGCTTGTACTATACTTAATGGAAAGGATTGCAGATGTTAGATCTAGGACATACCCTTTTAACCAGGGGACTTTATCAGTTTAATGCAATCACAGGCACCCAGCTGTGAACTAGGTCTCTGGAGAGCACGGCCCCGAAGAAAACGAAACTGTCTTCAGCACAGCCAGGTAAAGCTGGTTGACGGCAAACCATAATCTGACAGAGTAAAACGTCTAACCTGGCATTAAAACCACATTACTGAAGGGTTCTGGCTAAGAAACGTTTCTGGAATATGATGTGGATGGATAAAACGATTTCCTCTAAGAAAACAGAAGAGCATCCCTCACAGATCATCTCCACTACCACCTCCATCCTCCCCGACAGCAGCACAACTCAGAGACCCAACTCAAAACGTTCTTTTTCCTTTCGTGTGCGCTAGAGCTGTCGAGACACTCTTCTACTTGGACCAAATTACTATTTCAACAAGCCCGTGGCAGACATCGTCTGGGCTGTCTACATAACCCGTGCCCTGCTCTGAAAATCCCATCTCATGCACAAGGATGGGTCTCCAGGCCCCAGGAAGACATGAGGGGTCCCCGCCCCCTCAACAGGAAGTAGTGGAAAACAATTTGCAGATGAGGAGCCAAGGTGGTATCAGACCCGATGGCTTTCTCTGGGTTTTGCAGCCTTGGTAGACCATTCCCAGAATCGGGAGACAGCTCCCAGATGCTGGGCTCTCAGGTCAGCCCCCTAAGCTGTTCATTCCCCAGACTCCTTCCCTGGGGTGGAATTCCCTGCATCAGGGTGGGCACTGACCAGGCTGGGCCAACCAAGTCCTCTCTGCTGGGAATTTACGCTGAGACTGTCTACTAGCACTTGAACTTGGGGGCTGGCACACTCAGGACCTGATAGGGCCGTTTTAGAACCTGTAAGCATGCAAGTGCAGAAAACCCGATTGCTACCACAGAGAAGAATGAGCCAATTCAGGGAGGGGAGGGGACGTGAGCCCCGAGGGACCTCGAGCCCCCAGGGACCTCAGGCTTGGCTCCTGGTGCAACCAGATCCTGGTTCCAAGATCCCTCATAGCCTGGCGATGTTTCCTATCCTTGCGCCCATAAAGTGCCCTGTGTATCCTTATATAAAAATTCTACCTTTATGGCTTCAACTACCTTTATGGTCTGAGTAGGCAATGTGCTTCTTGGAATTAATATGACGTAGTCATATGCTTAATCATTTAAAAGCCAGCATTTAATGATTTATAACCCCCAGAAGAGCTGAGAAGACTCTTTAGCAGCATGTACTAGGATATATTTGTTTCCAATTTCAAAAATTTTGTAGTTCCCCATAGTCCTTTCTCAAATGCGGCCACATGCATAGGAGGAAGTTTAAATTAGCATCAGGAGAGTCACTGTCCCTGCCCTAAGTGATGAGCTGTGAAAATCTAAAAGCCTTGGGTGAAAGGCTTTACTTTCAAGTCTTCAGGAAGAGTCTCACAGGCTTAAAGCACAGAGCAAGGAACAGAGACGGCGGCTCAGGGCGGGAGTCCTGCAGTCCTCTCCGCCCCTGCACTGTGAGCTGGCCACACCTACCCCGCTCCACAGGTGATGCGGTGCCTGTCCCACCTCCTCCCAGGCTGGGTGCCGCGTGGTGGAGAGGACGGGCCATGAGCACACACACCGCCCACGCGGTTTCTTCCATCAAACATTTACACTTTAGTGAGAGAGCTGATCCACAATTACAAGGTACTGCAGTATACGATGAGGTAAGAAGAGAAGCAGGGTCTATTGTAGGACTGCAGAGAGCGAGCTGTCAGCACACTGGGGACAGAGGGAGGAAACCAGGACAAACCAGCCGCAGGACTCTCTGAACTTACGTGGGCTGCTCACGGCACTGCAGCGACCACCCAGCCCCAATAGGAATGCGTGGCCTTCAAAGGTGGAAAACAATTGTAACCATTTTCACCTCAGTTCATTTTCCTGTTTATTTCAGGAAGAGGAAGAAACCATCTCCCCTGTAACCACCCTCCCCTGTCTCTTAAGAAGGTCCCCTGACACTCACCTGAGCGGGAGCCCAGCTCCCTGCCCGGGGTGCCCAGGGCTGGCTGGACCCCCAACTCCAGCACCCACGCCACCCTCTCCTGAGCCCTCCCCCTCTCCAATCAGCCGTGCACGTCGCCTACAGGGCACACACGTTTTCCCCCCGGACCACGTCAACATGTGAAAAGCCAGTTCCCCACAGAGAAAGAAGTCCCGTTATCACCAAGTGTCCCCCCCACCCCGCCCGACTTGTGACCGGGCTGAGTTGTAAGCAGACTCCTGCCAGCACCCGAGAGGCCACTGCTCTCAGGACGCCGGCCGAGCTTTAGTTACAATATCTCTTTTCAATGCCCACCAGGCGCTGCCCCTCCTCTCCTTGCCCTGCCCCCACCCACCGGCTCCCAGGGTGGATTGTTTTGTAACCTCTGTAACTGAAGAACCCAACAGGGCCGTGTGACAAGAGAAGAGTGGCCTAAAAACCCTGAGTTTCCAATTCTAGCGGCTGTGGCTCACCTTTCATGTTTCACACACAGAAGACGTTAACCAAGGCCCTAAAAATAAGAGGGCTGGAGGCCGCCAAAGGGACACCCAACACCAATCAAAGCTGCGAGTGAGGGTGCTCGGGCAGGTTTTGGGAGCCAGGCCAAGCGTCCTCCTCCCGGGGGAGCGAGTTTAGTACCTGCGCACGGCCAGCAGCCTGGAGAAGGTGCAGAACACAGCAGCTGGACGACCACGAGGCCCGGGAAACCCTCCCTGGGCTGCCAGAGTCCACCACGTGGGCAGACGCTCCGCAGCCCAGCCGGGAGCAGAGGGCGACTCATTCCTCCCAGCCACCAGGCCAGGGGAAAAGGAAAAGCAGGAGCGAGGGAACAAAGGATGTGACGACATATTTGCAAACCTCTGCGTGGCCCTGCACTCAGTAAGACAGGCCCACGCGGTGGGGATTCGCACCAGCTACTGGTTTCCCAGCCCTTTCCTGGGAAGCCCATAACCCTGCCAGACACAGAGGGGTGGTCAACCCCGAGGGAGCACAACAGAAACCCAGCATCTCTTTCCTCCTTTCTAAAATAAAGGTCTCATGAGAAAAACTATCGTCAAACTTTAAATGGGAGGCACCAGTAAAATACCTGCTCCACACCTGCTGCCACAGGTATGAAGTCGTTTATTAGACCATCCGCTAGGAGTTAAAAGGGCCTCTGGAATCACACACAGGAAGAGGAGACACTGTCCTCCACTTGCAGGATGCTCCTTAGAGAAGCAACCTCAGCTCTTTTTTTAGATGCCTGGTGCACTTTCAACACTTCCAGAGAGAAATTACTGATGCTCTTAACGACGTTACATTCCAAAACACAAAGCATTTATGAGAATTCTCACCCCAACCCCAGATGCGTTCTCAGCTAAATGCTACATTAAAAGTTTGCACAAAGTATCTATTTTAGAGACCTGTAATTTTTACCTCTGTAGTTTGGCTTTTCAGCTAAGCCGCTGACTAAAGCGGAGAGTCACTTTACAACCCCATTATCCAGTGTGTGATTCACTCCTTAGATTATCCTAAATTCAGGCCGCCCACCCCCTCTGCTGTCCGATCTGCTCCAATGAGCTGTCAGCCGTCTGCTGTTATAGGCTCAAGGATACAGACCAAGGTTAACACACCAGAAACAAAGTAAGGTGGTGATCTGTAGGCCTCGCATGCATTTCTAAGAGAAATATGAATCCTCACTTACGGATTGTCTTGGACCACTGGTACAACTGTCTATTAAAGTAGGAATTTGAATGTGGCTTTCAAACCCTTAAAGTTGGCTTCCAAGTGTGAGCCACAGACATCCAAGGGTCCACATGAACCAAACTATCTTCCTGATAATAACGAAGTCATTATGCGCCTTCTTTCCTGCGTCGACATCTGCCCCAACGGCGTGAGAGCATTTGTGATAAGACTGCTGGAGCCTTACGATGAATCACTGTGCCAACCGGCATGACACTCGTCCCGCCAACTCCCAGTGTCTCCAACACCAGTTTCATATTTAAGAATGTCTCGATGACGCATTAAAAATTCCATGTTCGCATTCTACGCGATGCATAAAGCGCTTCGGCTGCACTCAGTATATGTGGTTGGCACATCCACTACTCCCATGGAACGCCATGTTGACCCGAAAGAACTACCAAACTATGGTTATTCGGACTTGGAGATCTGGCAGGTACTTTCTTGAAAATGAATGACGTGAGCCTGTCACTTCATGGAAAATAACTGACAATATTTATCACCAGTGATAAGTCAGGCTTTCAAGTGAAAGAATTCTCAGACTTGCATCTGTCACGAGCTTGACAGCTTCTTAAGACCTAAAGGTTTTTTTTGATGAGATGGATGGTGATGTTAACTCTAATTGATTTTTTATAATGAAATGTATCACTTAAAAGACCCACAGGACTAAGTGAAGTAGTGTCTTCCAAACCAAAGGAGGAGGTCACGAGCATTTAAAAGAGCCATTCAACACCTGAGACCAATGGATGCAGATACGGTTTCATATTCTATATGGCTACCAACCTGAGAAACTCACCTGCCAACTACCAAAATCAAGGAAGAACTCCAATTATCTGAGAAGGCTAACACTCTGCCTTTTTACAATTACATGTATGTTCGACATATACTTCCAACACGATGTAACAGATTAAAGGCAAAAGGAGCTTAGAGTCCAAATGTGTTTAAGTCAGACAGATTTCCAGTGTGTAACACTCTTCTACATCGTTTTGAAAAATATCTTTTCATAAAATATGTAATTTATGTTAGCGTGTAAAGGGTTTATTTTCTCAAATGAAAATTTTCTCATTTTCAATTTCTAATAAAGGTGAATATTGGTAGATAAAATCCACATAAACAAAAGCCCTCGAGTCCCCAATAATTTTTTTAGTATAAAGGGGTTCTGAGACCTAAGAGTTTAAGAAGTATGACCATAATATAATTTATATTTAAACTCAAAATGTTAGCTCTTATTTAATATTTCCAAATAAAAATGGGTTTCTGGTATCATAAGACATAAGTGATATTTCTTGAAAGCTAGACTTTCTAATATATACTTTGCTCTTATCTCTTAGGGTCTGTAGTTTTTGTATTAAAACCAATCCAACAACTCATCTTTTACTGGCATTCATTTAGGTATTCGTTCACCACGTACTGATACTTATTGAGTCCTTTCTAGATGATGCTAGAAATATAGCAACTCTGCCCCCAAGGAGCTTACGTTCTGGTGGCATTCATCCACCTGTCTCCTTACGCATTCATTCAATAAAATTAAACATCTGTTATATGCCAAGCACTACACCTGGCCTTCTCAAAATCACAATATTGACATACTCAATTGCATTTTTTTTTTTTTTTGACCACAACATGCAGCATGTAGGATCTTAGTTCCCCAACCAGGGATCGAACCCATGCCCCCTGCAGTGGGAGCACAGAGTCTTAATCACTGGACCACCAAGGAAGTCTCTCAGTTGCATTTTTTATGAGGGCTATGAATTCTTTTCTAATGTTCAATTTTTGCACATTTCCAAATTTGGAGTTGAGAGATTTCTTCATCTTAAATCTGAAGGCTATTGTTATATTCATTTTTCCTATCCACAATTTCACGATAAAAATGTCGTAAGTGGAAGAGATCTGTTGACTATCAGAAGGACTACGGTACACTCAGACACCCCTCTGACACTTTCTCTTTTCCATGGTAGAGGAGTGGTCCCCCCCAGTAGCTCTGGGAAAGCCCGCCTCTAGTATTAGAAGGGGGACGTAGAAACCACCAATCTGTGCTAAGGGAAGCAGAGGCTCCCGCTGGCAGATGATCCGAGACTGCCTGAGTTTCCCCCTAAAGCTAATCAGGCAAGTGACGGCATAAACAAATACACTACTCTCAGTAAAGATTCCAGAGGAAACTGAAAGATAACTGTCCATCAGTCACACCAGCTGAACGTAAATGACCACTTCAAAAAGTCAACATCCTAACAAGGTTTAATTCAATCACAACCTAAAAAAACCAGCAGTACCACCACAAACCTAAGAACCGGCTAGAAGAACGGATGTGGGAGACGAGGATGGTCATGCAAACAGCCAGTCTGACGTGGGTACAATAATTCTGTGAATCTGAGTATTCTGCCGCTTTCAAAGCAAGACAAGGTATGAGAATTCCTAACCAGGTCCAGCTGTAGAGGATAAAAGGCATTTAGTTTACAGAAAAGACAGAAAACAAATTAGAAAAATAAAAGGGGGTAATCTTACTCTGGGCCTTTGCAGGGCCATTACATAAAAGAGACCCGATCAGACTGCAGTATGCTTATTGCTTCTCTCAGTAAAGACCTGAGGACAAAGCACTAGGATACAAACAACAGGTGTCACTTCTGTCAACCAGCAGGAAATACAGTGGAAAGCAGCGACTGGAGTCAAATTCAAACCCCAGTTCTGCCACTTACTATCTACTATTAATTTACATTTTCTAAACCTCAGTTTCCCCATCTGTAAAATGGGAGCACTAATACCAATCTCACAGGGGGTAATCACCTAAGTTACCTAGCACAGGGAAACACTAGTGATTACTAGGTGTGACTATTAAAGACTAAGCAGTGTGTTAAAAAAAAAAAAAAAACACACACACACACTTTTTTTAGACACAGGTCAGGGAAGATGTCCCGAAACAATGGCTCTTAGGAGCAGTTCAAATTCCCTGCTCCAAAGCTGAGAAGGAAATTTCCATTCATTGATATGATTCTTGTGCTTCATGAGTCCATGACATGTACCTATTGAATGGTCATCATGATGAAACACACTTAGTCAGTGGTTCCTCACCTTTCTGAGTCATGGCCCTCCCCTGAGAGTCTAAGATACACAAGGAACCTCTCCCCAGAAAATGCTGACAATTTTTTAAGTTCGGGAGGGATGAGCCCCCCCCTCAAAGTACATTCACAGGCCCTAGCTGGACATACAATGCAGACATTCTGAGGCTACTGATTTTGAAATGAAGCCCAAGGTCACCTGGGCCAGCCTCAGCAATCAGATGTACAGTCCAGCTGCTCTCCCCCAACATGCCTTGTCTCGGGGAAGGGTACCACCAGCATCCTCTGTGCAAACTCAGAACCTGGCAGGCGCCCTGGACATCCCCTGCCCCCTCCCCCCTCCCTGTCTAAACCTCCACTAAGTCTCGTCCATTTTTCAAGTGTGGCCTCTTATTTCCACCCCTACCGCCACCTCCTCTATCCACGTGACCATCATCCTTTGGCAAGAGTGCCTCAGGGGCCTTTGTAACTGGTCTCCCTCCAGTCTCACCTCCGCACAGCAGGCTGAGTAACTCCTAAAACTGACCTTAACACCACCTTCTCCATCACACACCCACTTCTCTCGCTTCAATAGCTTTCCATAAAAACAAACAAAAAAAGAGGGAAAGCTTCTTCACAGAAAGGAAGCTACAGCACTCTGAGTGATAACAAAGAGTTGTATGGCCTCAGAATGGCTGGGGGAAAGAGTCATGTGGAAAAAACGGAAATCATGGCAGGAAAGAGATGGATTAAGTACCGACAGTATCAACAGCCCCAATGTATGTTTTCAGTTACTTAGGAAACTTGTCCATGGGCATAACGTGACACACAACCAATGCTCAGTATGGCAGACAGTATCACCTCTCTACCCACCCCAATTTCGGAAATTAAAACTACAAAAAGTGTTCATATCCCTAACAACCAAAACTATCTACTTTTAAATATTTTATTTAAAAAAATGCCAAAATGGGCTTCCCTGGTGGCGCAGTGGCTGAGAGTCCGCCTGCCGATGCAGGGGACACGGGTTCGTGCCCCGGTCCGGGAAGTTCCCACATGCCGCGGAGCGGCTGGGCCCGTGAGCCATGGCCGCTGAGCCTGCGCGTCCGGAGCCTGTGCTCCACAACGGAAGAAACCACGGCAGTGAGAGGCCCGAATACCGCAAAAAAAAAAAAAAAAACACAAAATGTTAAGAATGTATGCAATGCAGAAATGGACAAATGCAAAAATAAATCAAACACCACAGATATATCATTAACATTAGGCAAAAAAACATTCCACGTATCTTCCTGTGTACATGGACAGAGAGAAATTTTATAAAAATGAGGTATTTGATATGCTAATTCATTCTTATTAAACTTAAATTTGCTTGCCTATTAGCAAAACAAAATTATGATTCTGAATTGGTGAAGCCTATTAAAAAAATTCAGTTTAAGGATGTGCTTTGGTTTGGGGCAGAACTGTTTGACTCTACTTTGAAAGATGTGGATGCCAGCATGCTCGTACTTGCTCTCATTTTTATCTGCACTCCCAGATTTCCATTTGCTTACATCATTTTTATAGTATCTAGGTTTGTAACTTCCAGTCTGTCCTGCTCTCATAACTCTTAATTGCTCGGCACTAGTTCTACCTACACGCAAACGGGCTCAGATGCTCAACCACCTCCCCTAGCACCTCCATCTCTGAATTTGTTTTCATTCAGCTTTTAATTGGATGGATTTCAGCACTTCCTGAAAAGTAGGGCCACATCTGGGAATTCCCTGGTGGTCCCAGTGATTAGAACTCCGAGTTTCCACTGCAGGGGGCCGGGGTTCGATCCCTGGTGGGAGAACTAAGATGCTGAAAGCCATGTGGTGCAGCCAAAAATTAAAAATAAAAGTAGCTGGGGCTTCCCTGGTGGTGCAGTGGTTAAGAATCCACCTGCCAATGCAAGGGACACGGGTTCAAGCCCTGGTCCGGGAAGATCCCACATTCCGCGGAGCAACTAAGCCCGGGTGCCACAGCTACCGAGCCTGTGCTGCAACTAGAGAAAGCCCGCGCGCAGCAACAAAGACCCAACTCAGCCAAAAATAAATTTTTTAAATATATAAAGAAATCAAAGTAGGGCCACATCTGTTTTAGTCAGTGCTTCACGCATAGGATCCCGCAAATAATGTGGTCCAGAAAACATTCGTTGGATGGAATTCATGACTGCAACAGTGACAATAGCTTACAGCCTATTAAACCACATATATTGTACCTGTGGCCCATATACGATAATCCAAGATCTTGAATTCCTTGTACAAGAGTTGTAAAAAAGTAATTCACTAGAAATCTACCGCAGTTTTACAAGCTGCCTTCCTGTTTGAAACATTTAATAAACTGCAGTAACATGCAAGGTGGCTTTTTAAAGCTATATAAATGTCTAGGGCAACATGCAAAAAAAGGTGTTCATTCACACAGACTAATACTCAGAAGAGAACCAGGTCAAGTTCAATTTCAAATTCCAAGCTACTATCACACTGTGCTAGGGTCATACTGGCACGGTCAAGTATCTCAGTTAATTATTTATGACTGATTACCCTTGTTGACTCATCTCACCAAAATAGTTCCTGCCTTCTGAGTAATTTTCAAAAATCCGTAACCTTAAATCGTTTAGATTTTTACCCTTCAGTAAACTTCTCGAGATTCAGAATTAAGCACTCCCAACGCAAAGCACACCTCTCCACCTTGCAAGAATCACAAAGCACGTATTTCAAAATACGCCTCTAAATTTTGCACCTCTGAAAGGATAATTCACACGAAACAGAAGTTCTTAAAAGTTGCTTAATACCCATCAGATTTGCACCTTCGAGAGTAAAGGAAGAAAATGTGACGGATCCGATAAACTGAAACCGAATTTGAAGCGCTTAACATCTGTCTGCTGCCAGCGAGCAGCAGTAACGTGAAGAAACTGAGGCCCGCCAGATCCCAAAACTTCTTTGTCAAAGAGCAGGAAGTTGAGGAGGCTTCTGGACAGAGATCCAGGACCACTGGCAAAAAAAAATAAAATAAAATGCAGCAAGGTGCCGTGAGGTTTGTAGTTTGTCTCTCTCCAAAAAAAAAAAAAAAAGAAAGAAAAGAAAAAGAAAAAAAGAACTACGACCATCCATGCCAGTGCTTTTTCAGATGAATCATGTATCCATCCTTCCTGCAGGCCGACTTCCCTGCCCGCCCCCCGCCGGACTCTCACAGAACCGGCCTTGGGCTTCCCTGACTCTGGGTGCTGGACCTTGTAACAGGAACTGTCAAGCTCCTCCTGCACCCTCAGGATGAGGACTGGCTCCCACACCTTAACTGCCAGATAATTGTACCATAATTATGGCTTCTGGCCTAACAGCACCCAGTGGCTTTCTCAGTGACGAATACTAACGACTTCTAAATACAGGAGTTCTGAGGTACCCAAATTCAGATGGTCTATTCAAAGCAGGCAAAGCCTAACTGACATTTTCTCTTTGCCCTCCACTGAACATTTTAAATAGTCTGATGTTAATATTTATGCTCTCATTTTTCTCCCCCTGAAGGTAGTTTATGTGCTCCCATCCTAAGGAAACTAAGAAGCTGGTTATACTTAGGCCAGACTCATCTTTCGGACAAACTCTGTGCAGCAGAAGCAGCAAGTCTCTGCTGACCCATCCGCTACACGAGCTTCCGGAACGTTCACAACCTAACAACCTAAACCAAACTGGGGCCTCATTCTGACAACCTATCCGCCACTGCTGAGACCAGGACTCCCCCAGCCAAAGGCCAAATCCCCACCCAACTCCAGTTCCCTGAGGCCCTGGTGGGGGTTTTCCATTACTGAGATTATCTTTACGCAAAAGTCCACGGCTTTTGCCCGATACAAACAAATTATGGTGCACAGCTTGTCTGTAAGGCTTCCATGTCCTTTTTCCATTCCCCCAAAGAGTTTAATGCAACTCAGAAACAAGAGGAAAGTACGTATGTTGAGCACATAACCAATCCACACCATTTTTACCCAAAAACAGTCCCTCCTGTTAAGCCTAGAATTAAAATGACGCGCACATCAAATGCTAAGGCTTACACTTTTAGCTCGTGCAACGAAGTTATAAATTCAGACCTCTCACTTTCACCTATTATACAAATTTATACAAGCATTTGAAAATCTAAGCATGCATTCATAGAGTAATGGGCAGGTTTCAAGATGGACTCTTAATCTGGGGTTATTTTGTTGCTCTGGGGGGATTTGCTAAGTTTGAGGCCCTAAGGTACCATCAGGCTATTTCCATAAAGTATTTCTGTCCTTTCTGGTAGCCTTCAAAGGCCAGCTGCCACTGCTTACTCGGCGACCAGAAGTCATCAGATAGATAGGGTTTGGTGTTTAAGGCAGCAGAGGAAACAGCTTCTATTTAAAGGTCTTTGGGGGAAGAGAACGGAGTCAAGGAAAAACAAGATTCGGGAGTACAGTTCTTTAAATGTACTCCAAGCAGCTGTTATACGTCTTTCTGAGCTCCCCTCAAGTAACAATGACAAAACAATATTAGGTTTTTGAACCAACAGAAGAGAAACTAAACTTCCTTTTACAGGATGTTTTTCCAATAACTCTAGGAAAACACCTAAGAAAAAATTTAAGCATAAGCTAGACTTTACGTTAGCTTCAAAGTGGTTTTTGCAAAGAAAACAAATCCTTGAATTAATGAAAGGGATCTTAGTCCAAGTGGGAACTTAAGAAATTTGGGCTTTTCAAAAAAATCCATTTTCCTTTACAGCCACTGTTTTCAGGAGGCCCAATTTTAAAAGATGAATTAAATACTGGGGCAAATAAACAGCAGGACCACACTGCTTCCTCACTGAGGCAGTGGTGTAGGAAAGTCAACAGAGACTTTGTAACACTCTGGAAGGTGAGGACTACCGATCCAAGTGCTGCAAAATCAGCTTCCAAAACTGCAGCCATCCCCTCTCTCAGCGGATACTATAACCGTTTGAATTCTGTACCTATTCCATTCCTTTTAGCAGAAGAGTTATCAGAACCAAAATGATCAGCTACCCGCCCCCGAACCTATCTACTTTCTTTCCAACGCACAGGCAGAAACTCTTCAATAAATGTCTAAGGAATACCAGCAAGATAGATTCAAGCCTCATCTAGCACTGCAGCAATTAACATTTCAGAAAGTGAAGACTAGAACATGGCTAGACAAGTGGGCTCAGGATGGTGGCCGCAAGTATGTCCTTCTCATTTCCTTCTATTACCTCTAGATCAGGAAACACACATTTCCAAATGCAGTGACAACGGCCTGGTGCATTCTACTGCTATCTAAATGCTCTATCCAGTCCCACTATTCAGCCTAGACCATCTCATCCTTGAACATGCATCAGAAAACAGCTCGACAATCCATCCTACAATAGGAGTAAAGACTGGGCGCTTTGAGGAATGCAAAACTTTCAGCATTTAGGGGAATCCATCTGTATTTAAAAATCATTTGTCATCGTTTGTTAGATTCGCTATTAGGCAACCTAGTACATTTAGTTATTTGTAATGCAGACCTCTTTCCTCCACACTGGTTTCTCTTGGAGGGCTATTTCCATGCAGGGCACATGGGACAGAAGTACTGGTCGAGTAGGTCTGGAGGAGGAAAATGTAGTTTTTACTTTACCTAAACTAAGAAGTCTCCTTAAAAGGACCAGACTCTTAAATCAGATCTTTTAAAAAATGCCAGGAACCTATTTTAGACCTCATAGAAAATGGAAGAGATCCAGCCTGGGTGTCAGTGTTCGATGCTAATGTCGCCCCTTCCCCCAGTTTCCCCACATGCCCCGCCAAACCCTACAGCAGAGGCTATGAAACTATTCAGATGCCCTGGGAACCACCAGAATCCTGATAGTCTACTCCGAGATGGATCAGACTTATACATCCTCCCGTAAATGGAGCAAAAGTTCCCTTGTTCTAGTAACTGAGTAAAAGTTAACTGATTTGCTACATTGGATTCAAAACGAAAATACTGCTCAAATAAAAGGAAAAATCTATAAAAATAAGTGCTTTAACAAAACTGATTGTGTGTACCTCCTATTGCCGTTAAGATAGCTTCAATGAAGGACAGGCTATAAGCAACACATCTCCCACCTGAGGTTCTATTCGAACAGTTTTATTTCTGTGAAGGAAATCTGACAATACAGATGTGGCAGAAACGCCCGAACATTCCCATTCTTCCCTGTGTGTGGTCATCTCCCCATCCCCACTGGAAGGTCACATGACTTGCTCTGGCCAATGAGCAGTGGGCAAGAGTCCTTTCTGAGCTGACGCACTGAAAGGTCAGTCCCTGTGTGATGCTGTCTCTTCCTGGCAAAGGAGGTGGCCTTGGGTTCTAGATGGCAAGATCCTACAAGACTGTGGAGAGGAGCCCCTCCATCGAGGTGCAGTGAAGGAGATGCAAACCTCCATCAAGCCACAGGTATGGGGATGAACGTGTTGCTGTGGCAGAAAACCTTGCCTATCCTGACCGATACGATGACTGAGTAGAGGATGCGGCACCACCCACGTGGGAGAGCAAAATAAATGTACGTGGGAGTCTTCGGGGTGACAGAGGGGAGACGCAAAGGGGTCCAGCCAAAACCACTGAGACTCGGCTGTCAAGATACAGCTAAGAGAGTCACACACCCGAACTCTCTTCCCTGATGACCCAAGTCCACGAAGCAGTGAGCTCCAACTGCACACTCCTCTGACAGCTCTGCCTATCAACGCAAAGCACTCAGTCACAACTTATCTTCAGGGCCATCTGCATCCGCAGAACCGTAGGCATGCCCCTCGGTAGTTTATGGAGCTGCTGCTCCAGGGATACAACAGGGCAAGCAGTTACTAACACAGATTTCTTAGGAAGAGAACAGCAGTCAACGGTCCAAGAGCAGAAAGAGTGAAGCACAAGCAGGGTGTGCCCCCTTCATTCTGACCAGGAGCACACACACCCCCAAGTCAGAAGCCCTTAATCCCCATTCGACTCTCACCCACACGCACAGATGAGCCCAAAATCCTTTTTCCTGTTGTTGTTTTAAAGTCCGTCTTAACGTATTTATGAAATTCCATAATCTAGTCAATGCCAGAGCACGTGACCCTCCAAATACCCTTTTTCCTGCCATCACGTTAATACCCATTTAACCAAATACATGGAAATGGAGTTCAGTCTCTAACAGAATATTCTAGCTTAATAAAAATCTCTCAAACACCAAACGCTCGCTTGCCTACTGATCCGTTTTATCTCTTTGATAGGATGAGATACAGATTACAGCTGTATGACTAAAAACACAAAACCTTCTACTGACAAATACAGACATCCTGAGTAAATAAAGGCAGAGGGGTGACAGCTGGGGTGCGTGCCTCCCCAAGTCACGCACAAGCTGGTTATCTCTGCAAACAGCTCATCCTCCCAGATGTTCCCTTCTGCAGGAACACCCGTGAGTGAGGTGGAGAGAAGGGGTCTGATAAGACCCAGCTCAATGAAGACTGGGTGCTGCATGAGTACAAATTTAAGAGTTAAAAAACCCAATTTCACCCGTCTTTCTAAAGACTGAAAGCAGGGTCACTGTTTTGTTTTTTTTTTTAAACCCTGATGGGTTGAAACAAACATTTCTAGGGAGCCATAACCTCAAAGGCAATGCACGGAAAGACCAAGGGGAAGCGTTTCACTGAACGACCCTCAGGAACTGTCCGGGGGTCACTGCTCGGATAGCTGTAGTCTCCCCCTCTCCTCTATTCTCTGCCCCAGGACAACAGAAGCTCCAAGCCCGGCAGCCCATCAACCCAGCCCCCGCCTGTAAGCCTCACCCCAACCCTCTAAGCTCCTGGTCCCGACCCTCCTCCCCTGGCAGGGCTGCTCCCATCTGCACAGCCCATCATGGGCAGAGGGCTCCCCTCTGCTGGCTGCTCGCCCTCCTGCCCTTCATCCAAGTCCACCTGCGAGCAGGTGACGCGCATCCGCTCCCCGCTCTGGCCGACCCCCAGTCCCAGTCCCGGGATCCAGCTGCCATCCTTTCCTCTCTCCCCTCTGAAAACCCTGAAGGGACTACATATTCCACAGGTTCAAAGCCACGTGCCATTCCCTGAAGCCTGGTCTCCCGGCCTGTCACACGACAGATGTCACCACTGCCCCTGTCGCCACCTGCTCATCCCCCTACACCCAATCCATCACCTCCTAAACAGACCCTGGGTCTGCAGACATCTCTGCAGCCGCAGGAACCCGATCGCTCACCAGGGTGAGGCGGGGCCTCCCCACGGGCTGCCCCATCCAGTCTTGCCCACTTTGAACTGGTTCTCCAGCTAACAGCAGGCATGATCCTTCCCCAGGCAATTCTGACCAGGCCACCTCCTTCCTGAGAGCCCTGTGACGGATTCCCACCATGGCTCTCAGGCTCAAGGACTGAAGTCTTTAACTTGGTCCGAGACCAGCAAGGTGGCCCCACCTCCCTCTCCAGCCTTCTCACTCCGCGTTCAAACACTCCAGTAACCAAGGGCTGCTTCTGGTTCCTAGAGCACACATGGCTCCCTCCCCTTAGGGCCTCTGTAGCCGGCTGCTTCACCCAGAAGGCTTCCCCTTTTTTCTTCACCTAGATAGCTCTTCACACCCATTAGAGCTCAAATGTTTCCTCAGGGGAGATTTTCCTGACCCCCAGACTCAGTCCCCACCCTTTGTCATCCACTGCCAGAGTCCCATGGCCTTTCCATAAGCGTCTGCATGACTACTGGGCCCATTACTAGAGGGCTTAGAGCAGAGTCTCAGTCTGGCTTATGTATCTCTCCAGCGTTAGAGACAGTTCCTGGCAGATGTATCCGTGGAGTAAACGGTCACCTCAATTTTTGTACCTCATTTTAAGAGAACTCTCCCCCAAACTTGTCACACTAATATTCAAATAACCATCTGATGACTTCAAATTTTAAAAACACGAAGCGAGAGAAGGCGTAAGGATAGAGTGGAGAGGAACTAAAGTAGAGACTAAGACACATGGGTGGAGGACACACAAGTTCAGAGCTGATTTCAAGTATTTGGAAGTTAAGGAGATGACACTACTACAGGAGTATTTTCCAATAAACTGATTATCAGAAGTAAAACAAAGGTACCATCTGATATCACTTCCAGTGGATCTCCCCTTCAAACTTTATCAAGAATCTACAAATACTGAAATTAGTGGCCCACCAAAATAGAAACCCAAAATTCGAGTCTGGTGAACAGATACAAGGACACACCGCCAATTCTAAGAGAAGCCGAGTTTGTGCGGGGCAGACACCGCCCGACTCTAGGGCAGGTCAACAGAATTGATCCAGCAGCTCAGAAGGATGGACAGACAGGCAGAACAGCCAACAGACCATGACAAATTGGTCTCCCAACCTCAGGTGAGGACAGAGAAAAGGACGCTCCTAGAAAGTAAAATGACTGGATTACTATTTTAAACGTAAATCTATTCCATGTATCTTTAAAACCTCAGCTGAATGTTTGCTAGGTTTGACTGCATTTGTTTCATAGCATCATATAACACCAGGATATGAAATAGGAAGTTAAAGAGCATGTTCTTACAGATTTTTCTGTTTTATTATGAAGGACTGGGTGGGAGGGTAGTGGGGAGGGAAAACAACATCTGGATCCAAGTTGTAAAAATGGGGGATTTGTTTTTTTTAAATATACAAATCCATGAAGAATGTAACTTTCAAAAGCTTTCTGGATGAAACCTCAGAAAAATCCATGTGAAAGAATAAAGTGGGGACTTCCGTGGTGGCACAGTGGTTAAGAATTCGCCTGCCAATGCAGGGGACACGAGTTCGAGCCCTGGTCTGGGAGGATCCCACATGCTGCGGAGTAGCTAAGCCCGCATGCCACAACTACTGAGGCCCGCGTGCCTACAGCCTGTGCTCTGCAACAAGAGAAGCCACCACAATGAGAAGCCCTCGTACAGCAACGAAGACCCAATGCAGCCAAAAACAATTAAAAAAAAAAAAGTGAATCACTGATCAAGATCTATATTCAAATATAAACCTAACCCCAGTTACTTAGTTGTAAGATTCAGGCAATACTTAACCTGCTAAAAACAACCTGCCCTCAGTGGTTATGAAGGTTAACTAGTAAAAATTACGTATAAAGTGCTTAGCACTGGGCCACACAAAGGCCATGTTCAATAAATTTAGGTACTATGATCCCCAGCAATAGCTCAGTGCCTGGTAGAGAATACGCACTGACTACATGATTAGATGAGGAGGTGGACGGTAGCCAACCATAGATGTAGGTCTCAGAGCCTTCTCAGCCATAAAACCTAAAAGTTCAAAGGTCAGCTTTATTTAAGGGGATGGGGGACAGTAATGGAAACTTTAAAAGGTCAAATTTGCACAAATAGGATTTGTGCGTGCAAAAGCATGCGGCCCTATAAACCCAACAGTAATCCTAGGGCTCTATCTAGCTCAAAGGATTGTAAGCAAGCTTCCCCCAAAACCATAACCACCCACCCTTTAGGGCTTTTCTCCTCTCCCTCAACTGTGCTCAAACTGTTTTAGGAACACTGCATCCTGATTTGCGTCCACCGTGATCTCCTCTCCTATGCATGTCTGAATCCCACTATCATCAAGCATCACTGGGGCCAGGGTACCATTATTTCAGCCTTATGGCTCCTACAAGGTGAAACACAAAGTTCTACTCCCACTGTTTATTTCCTCTCCAGAGCAGAAAGGGGCTCCAGAGCGATTATTTGGGTCACGGAGCTCTGTAAAAGGCCACGAATACCAGATTTCAACCGTAAAAAGTTCACATAATTTAGTAAAAAACAAACACACTGGCTTGGACCCAACAGAAGTCAGAAAATTTTAACATTTTACACGCTGCCAATAAAGAAAAACATCAAGGGAGGATCGGGTTTTTCCATCCAAAACCAACTCAATTCCTGGCTGAAGGCCAATTCCCAGCAATCACATGAAATTTTCAGCATTTCAATGATAATATTTTTAGAAAAAAATTCACTACTATAGATTATTTTTCTGAGATATTGTGCTTCAATGGAATAATTAAGAGAAGGGGGATATACAAACACCCAGTAGCAAGGTGGGGTAGTGCTTCCTATCTCCAGCATCAGAAGATCAACAGCTGACAGGATGCTTAGAAAGCAGGTGGCCCAGGATGACGTTTGGCCTCCCACGTCAATGCCCACCAACTGCTAGGTAACAGCTACTTGGAGCCCCGACTCGAGGATGAAGTTGAAAGAGGACCACGAAAGAGACCCATGGTACCTGCCACAGCAGCCGGCAAAAGAATGTTACATACTTGCTACCCCGAATAGAACCCAACCCCCCCACTGCAACGAGGGAAGAGGCCTAAACTGGATTTAAAAGCAAGATTACCTATCTTCCAGTCTAGTGCTCGTTTATCACTGGAAGGTCTCTTAACTTTTACACTTTAACTTACACATGTTGACTTTTTTTGAAGTACTCTTCAGTGCTCTACGTGTCTAAGTCATCCTTACCCAGTTGTATTTTAAACTCCCTGATAAGACTCAGTCTGTTCACTTTTATGAAAGCCCTCCTCCGTATCAACAGCTAGTACATGGTTCTGTCCACAGCAGATCCAGGGAGGTGACAATCTTCCCCAAAGAGGACGACACCAAATTCGCCTCACACGCTTATTCTCTTTGCGCCCACATGTCCCAGCGTAGAATAACTGTAAAACCCGATTTTGATCTTAGGTTGGATGTCAAGACCAGGAACAAGACGACCATATGGACAGTCATGTAGGTGAGGTTTAGACAAGCAAACGGCTATATAAGTTCAATCAGTAATTATTTCCACCACCCACAGAAAAGACACATCCACACACACACTTCCTGCCCACAGAAGTACTGGGTAACAGTAAAATTCGCACAGAGGTGCAATGAACACTGCACACTTCGAGAACCTCCGACAACCAAGTCTTCCCACAAGTAGCGTGCAGCACATGTGCCCAGGTGGCTTACCATACTCCCTAAAACTTAACTAGTTCAATTGGTTTATATTCACTTCTCAGTGTTGGATACTTTGATAGGAAAACTCCATTCATGGTCTTTCCGCATTAATATACGTGTAACTAACATGCATGTGACCTTATAAAGGCATCTTAAACTATATAACCCAAATTAAATTCGAATCCAATCAAACCTCTGGATCCAGCTGCCAATTTGCAGGAAATACAGGGGGAAATGATGTATTATGAGCATCTAGTTACCAAGATTCTGACTGTGGGAAACTCTACAGGTCCAAAAACCCAGGGACGCCTCCAGGTAAGTTATAAGGAAATGGGGAAGTTATAGAGAGACTTAAGGACATTTCCAATTATTTTTAAACGTGCAAGATTAAACTACAGTATCTGGGGATAACCCCATGATAGAACTAAACGAAACACACAGAAGTGATGGATCTGAAAGTCACGGAAGTAGTCACTTTGGGGGAAGAAACGAAGCAAATGCGGACGAGGCAGGCTCTCCTGCTTGAGCTGGGCAGCAGTTACAAGCAACGGTGGCTTTATGGACATTCATTACACCATACATTTTCTGTGTGGTTTTATTCATTTGCATTTTATTTTACAATGAAAGGTTTAAAAGGTATGATCCAATTTCCCTCCCTAAGGATGCGCTAAAGCTGAACTCTCCAATACCATATGGCCACCCCCTGCATGTAGCTATTTAACTTTAAAAATGAATGCAACAAACAACTCAGTTCTACATTTCAAGGGCTTAACAGCCAGACGGCACCAGCGGCTACCCTACAAGACAGGGCAGATTATGGGGCATTCCTGCCAATACACAAAATTCTATCGGACAACAACAGTCTAGAGAACAAGCTGGCTTTCCAGATCAAGCTCTGAACTTCTAGTTCGTCTCTCCAGAAAAAACCTGGCAGATGCATGAGATCCGTAACCTTCAGTGGCTTCCATTCCTATTTTTCTGCTTGCAAATAAGACGCCTGGCAGTGACAAGCAATATAAACTCATTGACAACCACCCAGCAACCAGTGACCACAGGCAGACCCCACCCAGACTGGCATTACTCCAGGGCAACTAACAGTAATAAAAAACAGGAGCGGTCTCATTTTTTTGTTTTAAATCAAGGAAGGCATCTGATTGCACCAATGCATGATTAGACATACCATACCGATACAACAAAACATGATTTACCTCCAAGACTAAAAAATTAGATGCACTCTGGGATCCTATACAGGACCCCACAACAGAAGGAGGACATTAGTGGAAAAACTGGTGCAAATTCAAATAACATCTATAGTTTAGTTAATACTGTACCAATGTTAATTTCCTGTTCTTCCTAATTATACTACAGTTATGAGAGATGTTAATATTGGGGGAAGCTGGCTGCAACAGAAATTCATTGTATCATTTTTCAACTTTCCAGTGAAACAGAATTAGTTCAAAATAAAAGTGTGAAGGAAAGCTTTCTTCCAAAGATTTAAGGAGCTGGATGAGAAACTCCAGTTAGAGCCAAGGATGGTTCAATCACTTGAGGATGAAATGAGATTGGTGTAAGTTTCAGTTCATAGAACTGAAAGTTCCCCACTCACTGCCTCACCCCAGAATCAAAGATTTTCCCAGGAAAGCTGACTTTGAAAAGGAAGGCTATTATTCAAAGCAAGTTATGACTTCCATACAGCAGCAGGTGCAAAGGAGCAAAAAACAAAAGTGGCCTAGAAACTTCCCACTCCTTGCTGGTTACACAGGAGGCCCTGGTGTAAAATTTATCAAGCTATACACTTATGATCAATGCATGTTTCTGTATATAAAAAGTTTTTAAAAAGAAAAAACTTCCTACTTTTTTTTTTTTTTTCTGCAGTACACGGGCCTCTCACTGCTGTGGCCTCTCCCGTTGCAGAGCACAGGCTCCGGACGTGCAGGCTCAACAGCCATGGCTCACGGGCCCAGCCGCTCTGCAGCACGTGGGATCCTCCCGGACCGGGGCACGAACCCATGTCCCCCGCATCAGCAGGCGGACCCTCAACCACTGCGCCACCAGGGAAGCCCCAAAAACTTCCTACTCTTAACACAAGTCCTATCAAATCTTCAAAATTATTCATATATATCAAATCAGCAGTAATAATTTACCTTGAGTTTCCTAACTTTGAATCTGATTCAAAGTCTCTTGGAGCAATAAAGATGTCCAAGAGTATGGGAGGGAAACTCACCAAGGAAAAAAAATAGGAACCATCACTTCTGGCTCATTTTTAAAGCAACTGAGAAATCTAGGACAGGAAAGAAAATTCCCCAAGCAACACTTACAAGACTTACGTTGTGTTTGGATTTAAATAGAAAATACTGAAAAAGGTATGCATAAAGTGTCCATGTTTAACTTCAGTTCCATCATTTTGTATATTTTCTATATTTATGTATTTCTAAGATCAGAACCTCAAGTCAACACTGAAACTAAGGTTTGACGTCTATATTTGGCTGTACCACTGTTCAGAAATAATTTCAATTCTAAGAACAGGTCACTGTACTACAGAAGGCAAAGCCACATAAACTTTATGGTTATATTTAGTCACCCTTCAAATCTTGCTTGGGGGCCTCCAAAAATATGTGCATTTGTAGGTTAATACTAGTGGGTTTGTACATATGTACTTTAGGTAACATATAAAATGCAAAATAAGCTGTTGTAATATCTCAGTGTAAGATTAATAGTAGACTAAGTAGCTCAGGGATGTAGTTGCTCCCAAAGAATCATGAGGAGCTAAAATTAGAAGGACAAAAGTCAAATATGTAACTTCAAGCAGAGCCATTTTCCTTGCCCATGAATTCTCATCCAAATTCAAAGTCTTACACATCTTTAATATTTTAAACAAGATGTTTGTTATTACCAGACTGGTAAGCCACGTCATGAAAGATGAACATACAATCCTTACTCAGTAAACCTCCTAGGCTTTAGAGCAAGATGCACATTTGTCTCTGAACGGCACTGCCGTTTTTCAAAGGCAATAAAAGGAATCCAGCGCCTGCTCCAAGTTTCCAGATTTCCTCAGGCTTCAGTAGATTATGGGATGAGCACCTAGACTCGCTGGCAATAGAACTTAAGATGTAAGACTAGAGAGTACGCTTAAGTACAAAGGTTTATGAGCTACCAGGAAGCAGGAAGCGGCAGTGGGCACAGCACCACTTTACAGGAGTGGGGGCATGAAGATCAGTTTTGCGGTTGGGTTTACAGCACATCACGGAACCCTCGTGGCCGGGTCCAAGGCTGTGAACTCAGGGCCTCAGTTATACAGCCTCCACAATCCCTTCCTGCTTTAAATCCCAAGACCACGGCGCTTCTTGATCCTGTGACTACAGACTTCACCAAGGAGGCCAAGGTTAGTACTTAAATGGACGTGAATTCAGAGGACTAACCCGCATTTAAATAGAAGCATGTTTTTAATTACCTACAGATATAGTAAATATAATGGTTAAGAGAGCTATCCAGCTTCTTAGTGACTAAAATCTCGCCCATCTGACGTGACTATATTCTACTAGTTCCATTTTTTCTTTTTAATCCTAAGTCTCCACATAGTTTTAGGCTGCTCGGACAATATATACAGATCAAATAAAATTTGACATAAAAGGGACACAAAGGAAATGCAAACAAGAGCCAGAAGTCGACGATGTACTCTCAACTTTGGGATAAAACTTCATTAATTCTCCACCAATAGGCAAGTTAGCCAAGCACCTTGTTCACGAACGAGCCTATCAAAGTTCACGGCATGAATGCTGTATTCTCCCCCAGTTTATGCTTTAGTCATGACAAGCATTAGTATCACACCTCTCACCGTATTAACTGAAGAACAGAAGCCCAGAGCCTCGCCCAATGAGTTATCATCTGATCTCCAATACCTTTGCCGCTTACGTTAATTATTCTACAGCAGTGCATCAGATTCGTTTTAGACCACCCACGGCACATCTCAAGCATAAACTGTTCCAGCTCCCACCCAACAGCTAATCTTTAATAAACTGTGATTTTGCAAGTTAATTTGCATCACATGATCAGACTCCGCTCAACCAGCAGGTGCTGTGGTGCTTGACGGTTCTGATTAAGAAAGGGAAAGTAAGACAATGCGTCTCGACCCTTAACCCAAACTTGATTTTGAACCTAAAGAATAAATAAGAATCAGTCCTGCATGTTTCTGAACTGTTAGAAACTGAAATTAAAAACAGCATGATCAAGTTTTCCATGTTGAGTCACTCAGATTGAAAAAATTAATGTAAAACTAAAGTGATAAAAATCACTTTAGTGATCAAACTCACCATGTGAAAACATCAGATATACTGAAGATTTCAAAATTAGGCCTATGACTAACAGGATCATTCTGTAATCCACCTATTAATGTTAACTTACAACTTTTCATGATTACAACTGCATTAAGCACCTTTTAGAAAAAAAGAAAAAAGTATGATTTAAACTACTCCCTACACTGTAAAACAGTTAAGAATCAAGTTGCAATTTCCGAAGTTTTAAAAGTGAGCCATCTCCCATTTTCACATTTTAAGATAATTACGTATAGTTGTATGCATTAATTCAAAAGGGGGAAAATAATTTAAGCTCATTTACTGCCACTGAACTTCAAAACAAATCCAAATGGAAACTAACGCAAACCTTTACAAGCATGAGCTTAGCTTTCTAGTTTTATGCCAACTACAAACAGCACTACAAATCATACTTTATTAGACAATCTGACAGAAGGAAAAACAAGTGAAAACGTGAGTGAAAGGGACTGGCTACTTATCAGTACAGCTTCAGATACCAACAAGAAACTACTGCGATACAACAGACACTCCATCACCCTGGTCTCAAAGCTGCAGGACAGTGGGCGAGTGCTTAGCCTCTGCCCCAGCGTCCATCCCTGGAGAGCGGGCACGGGAACGCCAGCTCCCGGTGGGTGGGGGGGGGGGGCGCATATGCCGAGCACATACCAGCGCAGCAGTCTTCTGTGAGTTCCGATTTTGCAAAGCTGAAATCCAGATGAAAGCCCATCTTATGTTCCCACCTGAGGTGCTCTGCAGCACCCCTTTCCCTTCCAAGGATTCTGATTAGGGTTATAGCACTTTCCCCACAGTTTAGCCCCGTGGAGAAGGAAGAAATAACTGAGAATGAACCAGAAATTCTGGAAAAATAAACCAGTGTGCAGTTTTTAAAGAACAATGTGCTGCCAGTTTTAAATATGTGATGTTATTTCTTTCTTATTGTTTCCCTTATTGATGTGTATGAGCCTACTGGAACTCAGCCTTCGTTATCACCTCCAGTCCTAATCGCCAGGCTGGCCACCAATAGTACCAGCTTCAGAACAAAGACCCTCGGAATAGTGTCAGAGCAGCACCCTTACTAAAACACATTTTCCAAAAAATACAACATATCTGACATTGTGTGTAATACTGTTCTTTCCTGTAACTGCAATATCTTTCTGAAAAGTGAGCATGACAGTTAAAAACTACAAGAGGGGGCTTCCCTGGTGGCGCAGTGGTTGAGAGTCTGCCTGCCGATGCAGGGGACACGGGTTCGTGCCCCGGTCCGGGAAGATCCCACATGCCGCGGAGCGGCTGGGCCCATGAGCCATGGCCGCTGAGCCTGCGCGTCCGGAGCCTGTGCTCCGCAACGGGAGAGGCCACAGCAGTGAGAGGCCCTCGTAACGCAAAAAAACTACAAGAGAAAGTCACGGATTAGCAGAGAAGAGCCCACCTGTGGGGACAGGCAGGGGGTAGACCCTCGGGCATTTCTCCATCTGCCCTATCGGGGGGTCAGGGCTGGCAACACCGCCAGCACCACAGCCTCCCTGGACCCCCAAGTCGCTTTCAGGTTCTTTTACTCCATTATTTCCTCATATTAGAGCATCTCCCCCCAGCTCCCCAAATGAAGGAAATCCCACGCATCCTACAAAGCCCAAATCGAAAGCCACCTCTTAAGGAGCCAAAAACACATCTTCATCCTCATGTCGGTCGACTCCTACTTGGTTCAGACTTATGACGGTGAGCTGTCTCCATCTACGCCGCCAGGCTGTCTGCCCTGCGGTGTCCAGCAGAACCTCCCGCTACAGGCAGCAAGCACAGGGGCGTCACCGAGTTGAACAACTTCATCCCTGCATACCTCCACCATCCAGTGAGGTGGCTGAGGTCTGACAAAGCAAGAGGAACCAGGCGGCGGGGCACCTGGGGTAACAGCACGGAGTCTGGACCCACACTGCCTAGCACGAGCCCCAGCTCCACCATTTCCCAGCTATGTGACATTGGGCGAGCTACCAAACTTCTGTGCCTCAGTTTCCCTAGCTGTAAAATGGGGATGACGCTGCGGACCTTTTCAGAAGTGTCATGAGGATCAAATGAGGACTGAAAAGTGCTCAGAACAGTATTTAAGAGTAAGCACGACACGGGCGCTTGTTATTGTGTTTCAAATACAGGAAAATCTCCCCATCGTAGACTACAGTGCATGAGGCACTGGACTCATCACTCCAAGCATCATGGTTTCACCAACAGGATCACTGGCACTTAGGAGTCAGATCATCTCTAAAAGAATTTTGCTCAGAATTCAGCTGTTGATTGGATCATGCTCTTATCCCATTTCTCATACAAGTCTGTCCAAGTTGGATCTAAGTTTGTTTATAGTACACACCATCAGGTCCCGGGCTTCCACTCTTATTTCTTACCTATTAAAGTCACCCCAGTTAATTAATGATCTTGTATTTCCCAAAATGCCCAAACTAGAGGTGTATAGATATTAGGGGGAAAACACAGCAAACAAACGCAAAGATTAACTGTCCTCATGCTAATCTTACTTGGTGAACTTGCTCTTAAATAATTCTTATCTTGCGCTGACAATTAATCAAATCATTCCCCTCTATTCTATTTCCAGAAGCCATTTTCCCCTTTGTATAATTTAAGAGGGTTTCTTTTAATGTAGCTGTAGTAATTTCAACTAGATTTGACAGCTAAAACCATGCCAATCCTGAAATGTTCACGTCTCAGGTTAAAGTCTAACATGAGTTTTCAGTCTGAGGGGAGAGACCTGAAATAAAGGGTTTGTCGTGGAAATTCTGACAGACACATGAGGACAGCAAGGCCTTCATTCTATGTCACCAAGACATGTTTCAGTGTTTCCCTCAATGGCAGCATTCTTTCCTCCCTTAATATAAATTCAGGCTCTGTAAGTACCAAAAAAGTTTCCATTTGGCTCTGAAAAGTGCTTTGTGCAGAACGATTAGAATCTGAACCCGAGCTCCACCCCACCAGCCTGGCAGATTCTTCGGCACTCCTTTCTTTAAAAATGACCATATGCTGTGCTCAACGGGGCGCTTTTGCAAAGAAGTATACGAAATGAGAAAGCTCCTGGATTGTCTGGCGTGAGGCAGCACTTAACACGACTTTCTTTCAATTGACTGAAGCCTGTCACGGGATTGCCACTGGGTGACAACCGTTCCACCCCTGCGCCCCCACTCCTCAGGTGAAGATACAGAAACCTTTCAGGAACAAGAAGTTTAAAAACACCAGAATCAAGTCGAGCTACTACTCTGTCTGGAGCATCACAATCTGGTTTCAGCCATTAGCAATCTCCAAGCAAAGGACCATTTAAACGACTGTACCAAACACATCCTGGCACTGGTTTTGACTTTTCACCCCTGTACCCCACCTAAGGCATCGCCCCTCCTGCTGTGGCAGAAAGATTCATTTCTGATGTCCAGATACTTCTCTAAAGTTAGAAGGCAGGCACACCAAGTGGTTTATTCCTATCGTACTAATTCATTAAGCTTAACATGACATAGAACTTATTACACACATGAATTAGAATTTTCTGTTCTATATTTTGACTAACGATGCTTAGCTTCAGAAATCACTTTTTCTTATGCCATCTCAAGATCTACCCCTCGCTGACATAACTTTGGATTATAAACTAGACTTCCAAGTAGGCAGGGGCTTCCCTGGTGGTGCAGTGGTTAAGAATCCGCCTGCCAATGCAGGGGACATGCATTCGTGCCCTGGGCCGGGAAGATCCCAACGTGCCACGGAGCAACTGAGTCCGTGCACCACAACTACTGAGCCTGCGCTCTAGAACCGACGAACCACAACTACTGAAGCCCGTGCGCCTAGAGCCTGTGCTCCACGAGAAGTCACCGCTGTGAGGAGCCCGCGCACCGCAACGAAGAGCAGCCCCCGCTCGCTGCAACTAGAGAAAGCCCACGCGCAGCAACGAAGACCCAACACGGCCAAAAATAAATAAATTTATATAAAAAAACAGTAGGCAGGCAGAAGTGACTGTGATCCTTCCAGCTAGGAACATTCATACCATACCTCTAATATTTACACAATCTCACACCCAGCAAATATTTACGTAGTGTCAACCGAGCACCAGGCACTGCACTAAACATGGAAGACAGAGAAATAAGCCTCAGTCCTTGCTCCCAGGGCTGGTAGAGGAAACAGACAGGAAATACTGTGGGGGGAGGGTCCTATGAGAGGGAGAGCACCCAGAATGGCAGGGAGGACGGAAAAGGTCCAGGCTAAACTTCAGGCTAAGACTCCAAGTGTACTCTCTGGGCAAAAACAGGTTGGAGAAAGCATGGCGAGAACACACTTTCTGGAAAAGTACAGCTTCCTTCAAGTGACAGGAGGATGGGAGGAAGGAGAGCAGCCTTAAGATGAGTCAGAAAAAGCAAGGCAGCGGGACTGAAGAGACTGAATGTCCTGGCAGGGAGCCGGGCTCCATCCGTACAGGGAAGCTCTGCAGACAGCTAATGGCACCTTGAAAACCCCTGTGAAGGAAAAACCAGCATGTTAAGGGTTAATGTGACTAAAAACTCCTCCAGGAGAGTGAAACACTCAGGACACTAAGACACATGGTAGAAGTAAAGGAAATTTGCATGTCAGATTCATCTGCAAAAATAAATACTTGAGATTTCTACCAGCATCAACTTCGGGGGGTGGGGGGTGTGTGTGTAAATAAAAGCACTTTCACTTAATGTACTGAGTGAAAGAAGAGCAATTCAAAAAGCCACTAATCAGAAATCATTTCGTAACAGTTGGCACCAAAGGGGAATCCCCTATACTAAGTTTTCTTCATGTGTCTCTACTTCTGAGAGGAGAAGAAAGTTCTAGCTGCCCATCTCAATCACTTTCCTGCATTTTAGGGATTACAGACAATTTCATCTTCGAAGTTGAAATAACCCTTTAGTCTGACCTCAGTGCAAAACCTGCAGCGTTCCGAATTATACTCACTCTTACCTGGACCTGCCTTTTTGGAACTTACAGGTAACCAGACACTCACCTATAGTTCACATAGCTTCTAATCTGGGGGGAGGGTAACCAAGTGAGAAGCAGGGTCGTGAAATGCTGACCTGTTTTGAAGATGGAAAATCCTGGCATCAACTTCGGAAATCAATGGGCCGCCCCAGAGTCCAGGGGTGGCTGATCCAGTACACGGGAAGGGCAGGTACTCTGTCGAAGGCGGCCAGCTTCACCACGCAGCCCCGCCCGGGTCCCAGCCCCCAACCCTCTCCTGGCGCTTGCTGGCCACACTGCTTGGCTCTCAGAACCCTGAGGCTTGTGGTGAGTAACTAGGCATCCTTTTCTGAAAGGCTGCCAACCCAACCCCCTGTTAGAGATCACCCTCCCTTAGACGGCCCGGTTTTCTGGGATTCCTCAGCTCCTACAGCCAAAGGGGGAAACCATTCTTTTTTCTTCAAACATCAACTTTCATTCTCAGAGAAGGAGTATCAAGCACTGTCCTACTTGGGTAAGCCGAAATATGGACCCTGAAACAGGCCTTCAAGATGGAATGTCATCAGGAAAGGGGTGAGAAAGCTGATTTCTTCACCCTCAACGATGGAAAAACACAGAGCTTCAGTTAGCCTCACGACGCACAGTATTTGATGTGTGCTCGGCAGGGAAACGGCTCAAGACTCAAACCTGGCTCAGCAGCGCTGTGCGAGCACATGAACGTGAATGAACTCCCTGCAGACGGCTTGCACGTGCCAGGCGGACCACCCAGGACGAAGAGCCACAACAGTAGACCCCGGTCACCCGTGGGAATTCATACTGATGCTGTCTCCAGCGTGTATTCAGAGAGCCTGGGTGACAGTACATTTTAACTTGTGACATTCACCATGAAGGAATAGAAAAAGGGAAAACAGAAGCAGGTTAGCCAGATGTAACAGACTATTTGGCCCGTCAAGTAAGCAGGTCACTTTTGAGAGGCTGTTTCTATCACTGTAAGTAGAGAAGGGCATAGGCCTTGCTAACTGAGGGGGAAAGAAACGAGTTGGCTCACTCCCTTTCCCAGTAGCCAAAGTAGGCGATACGGCTGCTTGGGGCACCACGGCCCCCGAGGAAGAGCATC
The DNA here is from genome assembly GCF_949987515.2 of Delphinus delphis. Lineage (NCBI taxonomy): Eukaryota > Metazoa > Chordata > Mammalia > Artiodactyla > Delphinidae > Delphinus > Delphinus delphis. The sequence goes on from NC_082701.1 coordinate 1,335,125, forward strand.
TGAGGCGGCCGGCACTCTCGGACAGCTGCTGGGAGCAGCCTGAGCAGGACAGAGACCCCAACTGGACCCAGGCCTTCCGGGCTTGAACCTCAACTTCCTCAATGCCCAGGGCCAGACAAGCTTGCTTCTATCCTTCCTTCAGAAGCAGGCAAGGCCAAGCTCTCCAGCAGCCTCACGGAGGTGAAGTGAGCACGGAACAGATCAAGCCAACCCACAGAACAATAAGCCAAACAAAAATACAGCAAATTCGAGTCCTGTCATTTCGGCTTGTCTTCATCTCCAAGAACCGGAAGAAGGTTCCACGGCTGCAAGATCTACCCTGTCCTCCCCCAACGTTTAAGGCCCTTGGTTCCAACCACGTCAGGCAGCAAATTCTCACCGCAGGATCGGCTTCTGTTACTTGCCCTAGTAACACATTTTCAGGGTTGCATCCCTGTACCACGTGTGCTGTAAGGACGGAATAGAGTCCAACAGGTAAAAGCGGGAATGACCCAACAGATCTCTTCAGAAAAGCTTTCTGCGTCCATTTATGTTATATCTTGGGGGAAGGGAAGAAGTGGGAAATCGCCTCACATGTTTCTTTTGGAAACACCCTTATAAAATATGCTTTCTAGATGGTACAGATTACAAACCCAGTTTTAAGGACTAAAACTTGCTTATTTCTTTAGTCTTCCAATTCTGACTTAACACTAAACAATAGTGAATATTTTAGGTTTAAAGCTAAACGAGTCCATGTATGTGTGACTCGGAGCATCTGCCCCCTTTGAGCTGAAGTAAACTCACCGGCAGGTATTTTATCTTCTGACCAAAGCAACACGCCACACACTTAGAGCTGGAACACTACACCCCCTCCATCAGGTGACAAGTACGGGTACTAAAGCAGCCTCAGCCTCCAGCTGTCATCCCTAGAGGGTGGGCTGCAAAGGGCACACGTGAGGACGAGTCATTCTGCTAAGAACGAGCCTATCAAACCAAACCAACAGGAAAAGTTGAGTTAGAGATCAGGAGAAAACTTAACATCTGACCATTTAAGAATATACTGAAGACTGAGACAAGTACCAAGATAGGAAACACTGGGTAACCATTATGTGATTACGAGCACTGCCCTGAGCTAACGTCATCTAAGTTACAAACAACAAGATAATGGGTTAGCACAGGCCTGCTCAGAAGTCAAAAACTACAGATGACACATAACTACACAACTGTAACAAGCAGCTCCCCACAAATAGACTTATAACTTGAAATGGTTTCTGTGAATTAAACATCTGTAAATACAATAGGGGAACTCATTCAAGCGATCAGGTTTAATTCTTCAAAGCAAAGAATACTGCATAGAGCACACGTTCACTGCTATAGTTCGGTTTGTAAACCCTGAATTTCAAATATAAGGAAATTCACAGGACAGATACAAGGGGCGAAAACATGTTGGAAGTGCTCAAACTTACACGAGAGATGGAATTTGAAAGAGGCCCTTTTCACCTACCAGAGCAAAAATATAGGTAAGAATGAAGAGAAAGGGGTACTCTATTGATACTGAAATACAAATTGGACCCTTTTTGGAGAGCAACTTAAGCTGTGCTCATTGCAGTTTAAAATGTATCCACACACACTTCTATGTATCTATTGCAGAAATACCTAGAGCCCAAGGATATTGACAACTGTATTTGTACTACAATAGTACAGAGAACTTAGAAACATTTAAAATGTCTCAGAGACCGGTGAATCAATTTGTTATTTCCACACATGCAAATAAGGAAGAACTGATGTTTTGATATGGAAGGACACCTACCACCTACTGCTAAAAAAAAAAAAAGCTGCAGAATGACTGAAAATTTTGATTTTTAAAAAGTATGTGTAAATAAGTGAATGAATGGATGTCTTAAATAGAAGTTATTCCTGAGGGTGGGAAAGGAAACAAGATTTCATTTTTATATACAGTGTTTGCGCAATTTATGAGTAGCACTTCTATAATTAAGGTAAGAGGGAGTGATTGGATGTGAGATTATTAACCTGCTAATCCACTGGAAGTTCAAAAGATGCCGAAAAAACCATTCAGGTCCTGCTGTAGCCTAGTATGGCCAACAAAACCGGCAGGTCTCAAAGGGACAAACCTTATCCTGGGGTTCTTTGTATTTAAAAAGCTTATTTTCTACATAACATACCCCCTTTCTCTTGTGCATTATCTAGACCATTTAGTAAATATTTTTCTTATGAGTTTCCCTAGGCCTCCACATTCAAACACATTACCAAAAATAACAGGAGATGTAGGTATCACATTAGCCCCGAATCACAAGGTTACATCTTTAAACTTCCTAAAATCCTGTTCAAAGACTTCAAACGTTGCCTATAAAGTTCAGGTCCACAACTTTGCGAAGTGGAAAGAGTCACATCTTCCTTTCGTTTCTTAGACTGGCAACACGCCTTTCATTCTTTTGCAAAGGACTCAACTTGATTTCTCAATGTGACTCTCCAAATAAATTTATTCAATAGGGGTGTTAATCACAACGTAAAGGAAAGTAGAACACTGATTATACATAAAATCCCCGCATCCAAAAATCTTTAGAAAATGCATATAAGAAACAACTTCACAAGCGTGCAGGTTTTAAATGGTAACCAACTTACGAGCACAATTTTAAAGTTACAGGAAGTACACCCTGTGTGTCTCTAACGCACTTAACGTTAAACACTGTTAGTATAATATTTTCCAGGCTAGAATGCACTTTCCACTTGCCCTAATAAACCGAAGCCCAGATGGGAAATGTAACCAGAACTAAGTAAACATAATATAGACAGGAGAGCCAGAAGGTGGGCTAATGAACTGGGATGACTTCACAAGCAATAAGGCATTCTAAAAAAATGTTTCAACAAACATAAGGGTATGAAAAGTTAGGTATTCGGAGGATGTAAAATGCAACTACAGATCAGAGGAGGAAAGGGATTTCTTTGTGGATGCAATGGAGAGCGTAAGATGAGATAACGCGCCTCATGCTGCAGCCGCCTTAAAACGTGCAAACTTTGTTCTGGATGACAATCGACCATCAAAAACCAGAAACTCGCTAGCGTGCTGCATAGCCCAAGATTAGGGGTCCAACCCAATGCCTAGGTAAAAAATGGACAAAAACAGGAAGAGCCACACACGCCGTGATTTCGTTTTTTTCTCAACACCCACACAAAACAGCAGTTTCTGACAAGAATGTTCTTGGCAAAAAAAATAAGTTCCAGGAAGGTTTTTCCCTTGAAGAAAAAGGCAGCTCTATATGCAGATTACGAGGCAAAATAAACAATTTTTTAAGGCCCAAATTTACAGCCCTCATATTTTGAGAACATCTAAACAACGTTTTTTGGTGGGGGGGGGGAGATCAAAGAAAAGATGACTGGAAACACTGTTCCTGTCTGGAATGCTTATTTCATGCTGTACCTGAAAATAAAATCCAACGTGGGCAGCTTACCTTGGCACTGGAAGCCTTGTTTCCCAAACCCCCTGAAAAACAAACAAGAAGATTTCTTAACATATTGTGTGTTGGATGCCACATCCTAAGCCAGTTATGTAACAAAGCTTTCTAGTTAAAGGTTTGTACATGAAACCCAATGATGTGACAGGAAAACATGCCTAAACAGCTCAGAGCACTGGGTCAATGCAGCTTCAAGAAGATCTGACCTCCAAAGGCTCCCTAAGCTGTCTCAATGTATTCGAGTTTTATTTTTTTTTACACTGTTATCAACACTTAAATTTCAAGGCAAGAACATGACTATAAAGTTGTTGGCTACAATATTCAGGGAACAAGGAGAACCTGACCTTACGGTTAAAAAAAAAAGCTGAATTTGGTCCCTAAAGACCAACTGAAAATTGTTTCTCCCTAAAGACAACAAGCAGCTTCATCATTTCTTGTGAATGTAAGTATTTGTCTAGATATCGCCAAGCAGCGCCACTCTTAACATTAAACTTTGGCTTAAAGGAGCCACATTTTACAAACTATCATCCCTATTTTTCACATGTGAGATTATGATCTAATTTTACCTAGAACCAAGGGCATTCAAAGCACATTCAGGAACTATTTTGTTCTTGTAAATTACTTTAGAGAATTTACTTTCTAAGCAGAAAATCCTGATGTGGACGTTAAATTGCAAACACCATTCCAACTAGGATGAACTACATTAAAATTCTCAGAAGGTTATGAGTCATAATCTCTCACTTTACATAGCATTTTAAGTTTACAAAGCACTTCACATATCTTTATAATTAACTGTCATCCCCACCCAGAAAATAATTAAACGCACTTAGTTTTAAAATATCAGTGCTTTAATATTTAAATGACTTGCAAATCAAGGACCCAGAAAAGAAAACTGAAAAATTAAAACCACTGCTCAACAAAGCTGGGGAATATTTTCCTGGAACTTCCAAGGGGTTGCTTTACAGCTAAGCAGAGAACTGTTTCAGGGATTACTCCGTGAGAAAGAGGCCGGGGAGATCTTTATTTTCCACTCACATTACACCTGGTGACCTGACATGCCACGTCAGTTCACCAGGGGCTAGCAATTGATAGTGGAAAGTCTTCAGCGAGCCTGGATATACATGTTGCAAGTCCCTTTTCTACCTTACCTACTTCCTGCAAAAGTGATCAGTAGTCTAGCTGTTCCCTCTTAATGGAATTTCACAGCTGATACACGAGGCTGAAGACCTCCCCTTAACTAAATGCAATCTCCTCTCTGCCCTAATACTCCAAGAACTTAAATAGTCTTATCTACAACTACCTATGTGCTCCCTGGAGCACAACTGCTTCATACGCTGACTACACGTTGGAAACCATTCACGGAGGTAGCTGTACTTTTCTTAAGTGTACTGTTGAGCTGATTTCTAAGACAATTAAGCACCTCATTAGCACCCCGTGGGTGGGGCTCTCCTAGCGATGACCTTCCCAGGTGTGATGGATTCAGATAACGCCACAAAGTTAAACACCTATTGATTAGCGCCATGTTTGTGGGCCTCGCCCTTAGAGACAATTTTCCCAGGTGTGATGGATTCAGATAAAGCCACACATAAAGGAAAAGTTAAACACCTATTGATTAGCGCCATGTTTGTGGGCCTCGCCCTTAGAGATGATTTTCCCCAGCTGTGATGCATCCAGGTAGCGTTCTCCAGAGGGCCTCAAGATCCACATGCCAGCTGGCTGGTGGCAGGGCGCGCTCTGTGCTATGAACCTGGCGCCATTCCCCAGCCTGGCGGGGCGGGGGGGGGGGGGGGGGGGGGCAGGAGTTACGGAACCCTAGACATGTCTGACTTGGGGCGGGTGTCCTACATCCAAGAACAAGAAGTAGAAGAGGCAGAGTGGCTAGCAACCTAATTGGAAAGAGCCTACTGCTCCTGTAACTGGAGCATTTGGACTACCTTTAGTTCCAGCTTTCTCAAATAGAAGAATTGAGGAGGAATCACTGACCTTTATGAAAAGGCCAGTTAATAAAAGCCACAGCTCTCTCACGGGAAGAAAGCACATACACGATTTCCTCTAGTTTCACAGGGTTCAGAGAACCCGTCTCTAAAGCCCACCACTTACCCATTCCCCGTAAACCCCCGGGGACCCCCGAGTTAATTTCTGCGTTCATTGAAAGTTACCAGAACTCTGACACCTTCAGCCCTGCCAGCGTTTTTCTTACGGGCTCTGTCCTCACGCGCTGGGTTTTACCAGCCTGACCCCGTGCTGACGCGGGTTATTTTAAAGGACTCCATCTGCCCTTCTACCGTTTACCTGCTCCCTTTAGCTCCCCCCTCCCCTGCACGCTCTTAACAGTTGGTCGCCTGTCCGCTCTCCCCAGGCTCACGCAGGGAAACCAGAGTCACTCCGTGGCCAACAGGTACGAGTTGCAGCGGGCAGGACCCAAGGCTACAAAGGAGCCGGAGCCCGAGCCCGAGCCCGAGGAAAAAGGCCACGTCCACACCCGCGAGGCGCCCGGCCCCGCTCACCCCCAACCCGGGCCGCGCCGCGCAGCCGCCGCCTGCCGCCTCCCAGACTCTTCCCTGGGGACCCGCCCTCCGACTCTCCGCGGCGCTCGGCCCTGACCCGCGGAGACTCCCGGTCTGTTCCTGGGACGCCGGGGAAGGCTGGGGGGCCTGTGTCGCCCCCTGCCGCGGCGGGGGGCGGCCGGCCGGCGACTCCCGGCAGTCCCGCCCGCGAGCGTCCTGCCCGGCGCGCGCGTAGCGTCCCAGGCGAGTTGGGACTCCCAGCGGCTCCCCAAGTTCCCCGGGAGAGGCGGCCAAGACTGGGGAGGACCGGCCCCGCGCCCCGCCGCGCGCACCCACCAGATAAAGTCGGTGCAGTGGCTGCAGAAGGTGGGCTGCTTGAAGAAGCGGGCGATGAAGCGGTGGTCCTTCACCTCGTGCACGTTCTTCTGTCTTAGCGCCCCTTTGCGGGCGAAGCGGTTGGCCACGTCCTGAGGCGCCGCCGAGTCGTTGGCCGGGAAGACGTCAGCCATGGTCCCCCCACCGCCTGCTACCTCCGCCGGGAGCGGGGGGCGCGGGCGGCGGCCGAGGCGCGGCAGGAGTCGGGCCGGAGCGGAGCCGCGCCGGAGCGGAGCCGCGGGCGCGCTGCTGGCCCCTCGCGCACTGACAGCGGCGCCAGCGCTGGCGCTTCCGACTCGGGCGGCGGAGGCGGCCCGCCCACCGCGCATGCTCTGAGCGCGGCCCGGGCGGGCGGGGGCGGGGGCGCGCCGGCGCTGGAGGAGTCGACGCCCCCGCGTTTTCCGCGCCGCCGGGGAAACAGAGGGGGCGCCCGGGCCTGGGAGCTAAAGGACGCCGCGGAAGCGGGCCCGTTCTCCGCCGCCACCGCCTCCCCCTTCTCCCAGCCTTCCTCCCCCTAGGCCGCCCGCTCCGCTCCGTCCACCGCACACGCCGTCCAGCTTGTCGTCGTCGTAGTCGCCGTCTTCCTCCTCGCAGACTCCGCTCGCCGCGCTCAGACGCTCACTTACCTCTCCCGCTTCCAAGACCCACCGTGTTTCCGGCCCAAGAGCCCAGCTTTTATAAGCTTGCATCAATTTGAGGTTTCACCTGGCTCCAATATCCAACCCCCGCCCCTCCCGGGCCACCACGCTGTTTATTATACACGGCAGGAGAAAAGGAGCTACTTTCAATTAAGGAACACGGGCACTTTCACATGCTTCCAATTGAATTGTGCTTCACCTGCGTCTTGTATAGACGTCTAATTTGGATGTTAGGACGGTTAAAGGACTCGTCCTGGTTGTTTATCCCGTTACTCACTGACTACCACAGTTAAATCATGGATGATCAGGCTTTCTTGATTTTACAAGTCCAGAACCTTAATTTAGAACTCATTTTGCATCCTAGGCTAACAACTGCCTTACTGGCAGGTGCAGAGCGCAGCCAGTACATTTGTAAATTACCAAGTAAAACTGCTTGTGAAAGGGTGGCTGGCATGGGTCTTCGAGGACGCACGTGGGGTTGTACCAACTAATCACTTGCTGAATATTCATTAGTTCTGCCTGGAGGATGCTAAAATACATGAGGGAAACAACGTTTCATTATGGTTTAATTTCATCGTCAGATTCACTAAATTCACAAAACAACTTCATCTACTGAAGATAGCGAGAAAGGGAACATGTTTAATCCTTCGAGAGGTTTAAAAAAGCAAGAAAGCTTTCCTAAGATCTATACTATCTTAGAGCATATCACATGGACCAAATAGGGCTACCCTTTTTTAAGACTGCCCAGTTGAACGCATGATGACAGGAATGTCTTTCATGTTTTGACACGTGTTAGTTATTGACCCGCCCTTAATGGGGCATGCACTTTGCTGGCTCACTTGCAATCTCTCCCGCCAATGTACTTGGAGGTTAAAGAGATTGCACCTGCGTGCTATCCTGGTCAGAAATTTTGCCAGTAGTGGTGGCCCCCTCCAGTCCAAGGGGGCAAAATAAAAGGAATGAAAAGCAGGGGATGTCGGGAATATTGAGCAAATTCTCTGCAAAACACCATAAGCGTCTCACACCATGGTTGTTGATGGCTTAATACTTGTAAATCACATGGAACACGGTAGAAAGAAACAGATTCTTGCCTCACAGCCGTCTCTGCATCTAAGACCAAGGTCCTCACACCTTTTATGAAGACAAGCTTCCTTCTGTTTCCCTGAAACCTTGATATAAGGACAGAAGAAAAATATGGGAGAGCTGGAGGGAGGAGTTGCAGATGGGGTGATCTCTGAGCACAGTGACAGGCAAGATGAGCTAAGAATCAAGTGGACCTTGGCAGCAGCCTGGCCATCACCTGTGTGCGAGTGGAACCACTGATCTCAGCAGTGGGGAGACCAGAGAGAGACAATATCTCTTTTCTGTCTGGTTGTGGCTTTGCTCTCTTGCCTCAGTGCTTACTGTCGTTCCTTATGGGCAAGGCGAGAACTCACTGGAAGTTTGTTGTTTGATGGCTGGGCTGAGCGTCAGTACTCTATTGCCTACAGATGGGCTCACTTGTGGCGCAGGGCGTGGGGTTACACCTGGGGCGGGGAATCCTCGCGCAGTGGAACACCACCCCCGGCAAGGACAGATGAGAGTGTGGGCCACAAGTGGCCCTGAAACCGAGCCAGACCCTGGGCACTCCTGGGCACAAAAGCCTTTCTGTGTCCCCCACTTCTCAATTACAGGAAATAGGCTTCATTCAGCCTCCAGGACCTTCCCTGAGTTCCAACGGGCAGGTTCAAACAGTTACTAATCAGGGAGGGGAGGGGGATGCAGAGACCAGGGAGGAGCGGTCAGGAAACAATAGTGCAGCCTTGGCGCAGGGCGTTGGTCCCCCCACTCAAAGGATACACACATAATATCTCTGAGCTGTTTTGCAGATACTGAAACCCCCTCCAGGTGGGAGAAGTTAACTGCACGCTGCCCACAAGCACGGAGACACCAGACCGGGTGGACCCAGAAGGCTGGTGATGCTGACTCCTGGTTACCTCGCCACCAACCAATCAGAAGAAGGTCCACGAGCTGACCACGGCTCTTTGAACCATTACTAGAAAACTCCTCACTACCCCCTCCAGGTTGGGATACACAGTTTTGAGGGCATGAGCCCGCTGTGCCCCCCTTTGCCTGGGAAAATAAAACTATCCTTTTCTGCTTCACCCAAAACCCTGTCTCCGAGATTTAATTTGGCGTCCGAGTACAGAGGCCAGATTCAGCTTCAGCCCCGGCAGCCCACCTGAGAAGGATCTCCATGGTGACACTAAAATGGAGGGGATTCCAGAAAGGGGAACTCCTGGGGAGGTGGAGTGGTCAGTGAGACATGGATGTTAGCAATGATTTTAGAGTCTGCTGTTTCCTGGGGAAAGTGCAGGAGAGCAGATATGGTAGACTGAACACACCGTTTGTGAGAGTCCTCCTCTGTGACCCCTGACCTTGAGGAGGAAGCCCAACACTCTTTGCAGAGGTGCTGCCTGGAGCAGACTTTAGGAAAACCTCAAAGCAAAATACCATCGATCCCTAATTAGATACACTGTATTATAAGAAGCCCATAATTCCCTGGTAAGGGAAAGCAGGATGTAAAACAATATTCAGAGACGCCATTTTTTAAAATGTATGTACAGCCACATCTATATGATATAAATATGCCTGTGCAGTTACACACAGGTGTATACAAAGATATACATGGCAAAACGTTCATTTCAGTGACTGTCTCTGGATGGTGGGAATACAAACGCTTTTCTGTGCAGGAAGAGAAGCCTTTGGCCTAGGGTTTACATTTTGAAAGGGCATTGGAAACCGTAATTTTTAATGTTGTCACCAAAAGGAGGTATTTGTTATTTTTAACACAAAAGGTTTTATTGCCAGAAATTCACTGTTGTTGCATGGAGTAGAGATGGTACTAATTTGCATGTGAAACGCTCGGGAAGTGTTTTCAGCCGCTGACCCTCACCTCCTCCTTAGCCCCAATCCACAACTGGAAGTTAAATTCCTGAGCGGACTGCCCAAGGAAGCTTCTAGGGGTCCAAGGGTTCTGCTTCCTCCACAAAGTGTTTCTCCTCCACTTTCTCCCAGGTTTTCTCTAGTAGCCATGGCACAAACCAGATGGAGGATCCAGAAAACCTGGGTTCGAGTCCGAGCTTCAGCACTAACTGATTTGTGTAATTTGGATAAATTAACTTCTCAACTCTCTCTCTCTCCACCTAAAAATGGAGATATTGATAACAACCCTAGGATTTTCTTAAGCATTTAACCCGATGATACATATATATAAATGTATATAAATATAAATAAAACCAGATGGTGGGTAGTAAGTCCTAAAGTCTCCTACAAATGCAAGGTAGGACGGTGGGTCTCAGCTTTACCAAGCATGCATTTCGGAGAAAGTGAGTGGTGAGACCCACCCCCCACCTTTGGGGCCCATGATTCCTCCAGAAGTGACAGATGCCGTGCCCTCCACTCCCAGTGGCTGTGACTTAGGAAGCAAAAGATGACCCACGGAAGGAGTACCAAAAATGTAAGCTGGCGTTCATGTTTTAAACCCACTGCATTTCCCACCACCTTCACCCTTAAAGTGCTTTTTATGAAAGGCCTGGATTCTTTGAAAAACCTAGTTGCAAGAGGACCCAAGCAGCTCTCATAGTCTTCCATTCACCTAGAATTTAACGGGAATGGGAGCAGGTACTTAGTTGCTTCCCTGAACCTGCCTGGGGGACGTATCAGCCCATGGAAGTGACAAAACTACGAATCCCATGTACCTGTCCCCCAGTTCCAACAATTATCAATTCATGATGAATCATGTTTCATCTGTCCCCTGCCTTATCTCTCGATCTCTAGATAATATCAATAAAAGCTTAAAACAAGGCAAAACATGCCAAAGTATCAACTCCAGGAGGAGACTTGAGGGGGTAGTTCTGTTCAGTATTTGTTGGTTTCACAGATATTCACATATCAAACATGCCAAAATACCAACTCCAGGAGGAGACTTGGGGGGGGTAGTTCTGTTCAGTATTTGCTGGTTTCACAGATATTCACATAGCAAAACTCACCCAACTGTAGACTTTAAATATGCATGCAGGGACTTCCCTGGCGGTTCAGTGGTTAGGACTCCTCACTTCCACTGCAGGGGGCACAGGTTCGTTCCCTGGTCGGGGAACTAAGATCCCGCAAGCCGTGTGGCACTCGGTCAAAAACTAAAATAAATCAATATGCGTACAGTTAACTTACATCAATCCTGTACTCAACAAAACTGTAAACATGTTTAAAGCTAAATAGCCAAGTCCACTAGTCCAAATAAACACGTGAACTGGAAGACGAGGGGAAGAACCCGCGGGCCCTCCCACAGGGCTTGCAGCTGCCTTTCGCCGGAGGCTAAGGCAAGCCTGCTCTGTCCAGTAGGTGTGCGGGGCAAGTTTAGTTCCAGCCCCAAAGCACTCAGGGGCTCCATGTGTGTGGGGGGTGCTTCCAACCAGACTGTTCAAGCCCTCTGTTTTCTGCTTCCCCCCCGCCCCCCACATTCACTCGGACCCCTGCACCTTCCGAGCAGGCTCTCAGAAACCACCCGCCCCAAAGGCATCCCCTCCTCTGCCCCCAGCTACAGGGACTTTTACTCCTCCTCTCCCGTACTATTGTTTTTGTACTCTTTATTATATATCACTTTCAACAGAAACCTCCCTCTTTCCCTTCAGGGTAAGGCCTTCCATCCTCCTTCTAGGATTTTGCATCAGAGAAAGTCTAGGAACCGCCTGTTTTAAAAAGGGTATTTTGGGGTAGAAGTGAGCATCCGGGTGGCTGAGCAGAGGGAGAGCGCTGGCAATTACGAGGCTCAATGCCTTTGTTTAACAATGAATGCTGGGTCCTGGAACGTTAATATCTTGCGTTTACTATATATATATACACATATATACATAGTATGCTATATATATATATATATCTGCCTTTGCGTAATTTACATTCTCTTTGGTGATTTGAGTGGGAGAGGGAAATTTGTGGACACTTCTACCCGGGAAAATTTAACTCATCCACACTCTCACTTCTATTTTTTTTTTTTTTTTTTTTTGCGTTACGCGGGCCTCTCACTGTTGTGGCCTCTCCTGCTGCGGAGCACAGGCTCCGGACGCGCAGGCTCAGCGGCCATGGCTCACGGGCCCAGCTGCTCCGCGGCATGTGAGATCTTCCCGGACCCGGGCACAAACCCGTATCCCCTGTATCGGCAGGCGGACTCCCAACCACTGCACCACCAGGGAAGCCCTCACTTCTATTTTGATGATAGCTCTCATTTAACGCACAGGCATGACCACCTTCAAAACTTTGATCTTGTTTCAGTCTGGATGTTTCCTGCTGTACGCAGTCATGGAGTAAAAATAGAACATCTCCCACCAATCGACATAGGGCAAAGATTCCAGGAAAACCTGGAGAAGCTGCTCAGAAGGTATGTCCCACGAGGTTTATCTAGGTAAATCAGTAAGCGACGTGGCATCCCAACGTCCCCTTGGGAGGAGCTGTTTCCCAAGAGTCAGTGCAGCGATGACAGCCTGGTTCTTCTGAACGCACACTTAATTTTTCTGGCAAACTCTACAATCTGCAATTGTTTCTGTAGTTGGCGTGGCCTTAGAACTAGAATGGTGACACCTCCCAAAGCCTTGGAATCCTTTCAAATGTCATTCAAGTTTCTATGCGAGATATAACTCTAACAAGAAAGAATAGAAAAAGCATTCAGAAACACTGTTTATAAATATGCATTGACCACTTATGCTCAAGCACTGTTATAGGATATTGGGGATAAACAGTGAATGGAACAACAGTTTCAGTGGAGAGGTGGGAGTGTGTCAAAGCTTGCTTGGAGGGCCTTTAAAGAGGGGAGGGGACTTCCCTGGCGGTCCAGTGGTTAAGACTCTGTGCTTAATTGGTTAAGAGAGCAGGGGGCGTGGGTTCGATCCCTGGTGGGGCACTAACATCCCGCCAAAAAAAAAAAGTCTGGGGTGGGGGGGAAGAAACTGAAGTCAGAGATTAAGGGGTACTGTTGCAAGCAAACGTTTTTAAAGAATGGAGGGTGGTCACTGAAATCTAAATACATTTTTTTATAGGAAGATAACCTCATGTTTTTATGATCATGGGAATGACCCTGGAGAGGGAATAGTAAACAGGTATGTCAAATAATTATGTTGACTAAATACGGTTGATAGGTGTTGGGGAAAAAAACCTTTTCCTCTAACCTCTTAGGTTGAGTGATGGGGGCATGTGAATTAAACTGACAAAAGAAATTAAGAGGAGAAAAGGCCAATTTTTTCCCCACGTACACAGAAGCAAAGAGAAAAATGTTACTTAAAGGGGTGGTTAGAATTTGAGGCTCATATTCCGTCTTAATAGGAGAAGAGAAGGGGACCAAAGGGCACTTATGTAAGGTCAAAGATAAATGGGGGGCTTCCCTGGTGGCGCAGTGGTTGAGAGTCCGCCTGCCGATGCAGGGTACACGGGTTCGTGCCCCGGTCCGGGAAGATCCCACATGCCGCGGAGCGGCTGGGCCCGTGAGCCATGGCTGCTGAGCCTGCGCGTCTGGAGCCTGTCCTCCGCAACGGGAGAGGCCACAACAGTGAGAGGCCCGCGTACCACAAAAAAAAAAAAAAAAAAAAAGATAAATGGGCCCTTAGGAAAATAGATGGGAAATACGGTGTTTTTGTGACAAGGTCTGTTTAGGTGATCTCTTACCCCATTGATTCCATCTCCAGTGATAAAAGTTGTGAAACTCCCAGGGAGGGGATTTATGATAGTTGAGTCCTTTTGCAAGGATCTGCTTTTAGGTAGATAAGGAAGTTCAGAGAAAAAGCCTCTTCCTGCATCTGTGATTCTCAGATGACTTCAGCTCAAAATAATTTGAATGCCACAGTGGTGTGTTCTATATTTTGGAGTCTGTGGCAGCGTGTCTATTAAAAACAGCCCAACTCCACAGGCATTCAGAGGAAAAGTCATTCTTGGTGTCACAGTTCCAGATTTCTTCTCTTTTGGAATGTCTGGCAATGACCTTGGCTAAGTGAAATGGTCACCTCAAATTGTAGGTCAGTTTCAATGTCTTGTCTTCAGTGGGTAAATGTCCTTCACTTCAGAGAGATCTAGAATTAGCTCTATCAATGATAAATTAAACCTGCAGTATTTGTATTTTTGAGTTGAGTTTAGAAACTGTGTATATACTCGTTTTCAAGAAAATTTGGCATATTAGAGGATTTAACAGATTCTAATTGAAAATGTGTAACTGAGTAAGGGATGTGGGCTGTGATTTTAAGTTGAAATCTCACAGACTTTGTAAGCAGCATGAAAACACTTAAGAGAATTTTAAGATTCACCAGGTTTTTTCCTTTCCAGTTTTATTGAGATATAATTGGCACACAGCACTGTATGAGTGTAAGGTGTACAGCATCATGATTTTACTTACGCACATGATGAAACGATGACCCCGGTAAGTTCAGGGAACATCCATCATCTCATTTAGCACCATTTTTATAATTTGAATTCCCTAGATTTATAAGACTTACTTAAGTTTTAAGTCTTAATAAGGGGTCCTTTGTTTGCCAGAGAATTGACTGTTTATTATTGTTTATTATCCTCTTCCTCAAAGCATCTCTAAAGCGATTTGTAGGGACTTCCCTGGTGGCACAGTGGAAAAAACTCCATACTCCCCGCGCAGGGGGCCTGGGCTTGGTCCCTGGTCAGGGAACTAGAGCCCACATGCCTGCCCCAACTAAGGAGTTTGCATGCCCCAACAAAGGAGCCCGCATGCTGCAACTAAGAAGCCCACATGCTGCAGCTTAGGAGCCCTAGAGCTGCAACTAAGGAGCCCACGAGCCACAATTAAGGAGCCCACCTGCTGCAACTAAGACCCGGCGCAACCAAATAAATAAATAAATATATATTTTTAAGAAGTGATTAGTAATAAAAGAGTACCATTTGCAAACTTAAAAGTTTAAGGAAGAACTATATTTTTAAATCTAACTTCAGTTAATTAAATATGAATGTTAAAAATATGTCCTTCTGAATGTTTTTCTGGACAAAAGAATGATAAAAGTGACCCTCAGTGTCATAAAAACTCACATTAACAGCTTTCTGTGTTAATTTTATCTTTGCTGTACAATTTTATCTTATACCCACATTTATACAGGGATTTTTTTCTGTCCTTTTAACAAAGGTCTCAGAACCAGCAGGAAACCCAAGTTTCGTCGTTGGGGTACTGTGTTCACATACACTTCTAAGAGTGCTTGAGTTGCTTTCTTAAAAGTGTCAAACACATATTCAGAATGAATTGAACTAAAGTTGTCAAATCCTGATTTATTACCTTTGAAATTGGGTGCTTCTCTTACCGTCTGGGTGTCAGTGACTGAAAAATGGTTTGAGCTAAATATATATATATTTAATATCAATATATATTATTTAAATATATTAACTATATCAATATATTATTAATATAAATAATATAATATATTTAATGTAAATATATTATTTAAATATCTATTAAATGTATTGTTAATATAAATACATATATTTAGCTCAAACCATTCATATATATATAGAGAGAGAGAGAAATGAAGGTTCAATATTGATAAAACTGGCTTACCAATTGCTCCATAGCCTTAGAAAAAAATTTTTTACTGGAATTTCAAAGGCGTGAATGCAGAAAGCACACTGTTTGACGAGAGCTGGTCTGTCCCGGAGACAGCTCCAGAGGAGGTCTGCTGAGGTAAAGTCAGATGATGGTATTTCCTGGCTCATTTGGACCAATGAAATATAAATTTGAAATTTATAAACATTGTCTCTAATAAATACCTCTCGTTGACAGTAAGATAATTTAGCTCTCTATAGCTGACCTAAAATGATTTAATAACTTGTAAAGTTTAATGAGAGACAATAAAAATGCATTTAACATTTACCAACATTCCTGACTATGTCCCAGGAATTATTTTAAGTTCTTTACAGGCAACTGTCAACTCCTTCAATCCTCACATCCTTTGAGGGGTATTATCCCCATTCAACCTATGAGGGACAAAGGGGTGCTGAGCTGAGAGGAGGTGAAGTTATGTATCTACTATTGCTCAGGTAGCAACCAGCAGAGTTGAGATGTGAACCCTGGCTGCCCGACCAGCAGCCCATGCCCTACACCCGCCCACTAAATGGCTTGCAGTCCATGGCCAGCGCCATCATCATTTTTCATGTCAACTCTTATGGCTACACAAGAGGAATTCTCCCAGGCTGGTCCTCTCAACTGTAGAGTGGGATTTTTTATTTTATTTTTTGCAGTTTAGGAGATCTTCTGGGTGAGGAACCAACGAACGCTGCTGCTGACAATGTAAATATTGAAAGAGTCAGAGAGAAGCCAGTCTTCCATCTAGTGGTGCAGGAATGGCTTTCGGTGACTAAACATGGAGCTTCCTCATGCAGCTCAGAGAAGAAATAAACAAGCAAAACAAATGTTTCAAGGCAGCTGAGTCACCATCTATTTGCTACATTTTTTTTTCTTTTGATAGAGTGTGTAATTTAGCTCAGAGCACTTGGACTACAGGAAGATGGTGTAAAGGAACACAAACTCCCATGCTTGGTACTTTGTAATTCCACAGTGATATCAGTTTTAACCAAGGATCATCATTTCTTCTGTGCAAGTTAAGAACGGAGACATGCATAAGCTTCTGTGGCTGGGAACTATCCTGTGTTCCGTCATTTTCTGTGCTCTCTAACATGGACCCGGGAGGGTGCTTCTCTTATTTGCAATAGTTTAACTTATGGATAGAACATGGTAAAGAAAGGTGATGTTATGGACTCTGACAAAGTTAGCAACAAATGGCAAGTTTGTTTTATGGTTTTTAATTGCTTTTCCTCTGCCATTTCTTAAACACAGACTAGCAAATTCAGTAGAACAGATAAGTCTTAAACTCAACAGTTAGAATCTCAAGTACTATTCATGAAACTGTAGAAAGGCTTGAGCCAGATACACCTAGTTTTCTACCATAGATGTAACATGTTGCAAATGAAATCTGCTGTTACTCCTAAGCAGTTAGATGTCTGACCATTAAGACAAAAATTCCTCTGCAACAGTTTCTGTCGGGCTTTGTCTGGATAAAGGTAACCAGGCAGGCCTTGGGTAGAGACCACTGGGACGGCTGAGTTTGTCCCCACTTTCCTCTTCTCCAAATCGGTAGTGGCCGGCTCTCCCCTTAGCTAGCCAGTGCTTCCTGGTGCCCTGATCCCTAACTTTTCCGTTTTGCTTCCATATACCCTGGGGATTCACCTTTTCATATTTAGGCTCACCAACCGCAAGCTTCGTAAAATAAATACCCCTGGAGGTCCCACCATGCACAGGCACTGGGGATACAGTGGTTACGAAATAAAGTCCCTTCTCTTACGGGGCTTCCATTCGAGTGGGCTGGGCTGAACTCAACCATCAGACCCCAAAACGGAATCTGTTACCAGCCTTCCATACTTTGACGCAAACCTTTCATCTCTTGTTAACTTCCTCACTTGATCTTATTTGTGTTAAATAAGATCTATGGATTGTCTTTCTGGCTTTTTAGAGAAACCTGCCTGAGCAGGAAAGGGGGAGAAGATTCGGGAGGACAGGAGGCCTGCTTGCCCCTGGCATCATTTCAGTTTTGATGAGGGCCATGGAAGTAAGTCCCACTTTGGGGGCCTGTGAAATGGGAGATTGTCGGGGTAGGGGGGTCAGTCAGCCTCTCTCCTCTTCCCCCCACTTCCTTGTTCCTGCCTCTTCCGGGAGGCTGGTTCTCAGGGAGCACCGGTTTCTGAGGGATGCTGTCCAGCCTCTCCCTTTCTGTGCTCAAGGTTGCAGACTCTAGAACCTGCTCTGCCCATCCCCCATTCTGCTGCCTCCCTGCCCCCATGTCCCTGAGACCCCAAATGTGCCCCAATAGCCCCCAGGGAAGGCACCTTTGTGCCACATCATCTCAAGCATCGTGGCTGGAGTCCACAGCTCAGGGTCCTGATTCTATTTGGACACCTGGCCAGGTCTTTGGAATCAGAGATGAAAGCCAAGGTTCCCGTCTTCAAGGAGCTCAGGGTCGACTTGTTTTTGTCCAATGACTCATGATCTTTCGAAGATGCTCTAACTTCACTACTGACTGATTCCCCATAAATGGTCTTCCACACTTGAGTTTTAAGTTCTTATGATTCCTAATTCAACCAATTAATCATCTTTAAACAAGTGCTAAGGTGAACTTGAAGAGCCATTACCTGAAGAAATTCTTTATGGAATTAAAAAAAGGATTTAGTAAAAACCATTCACAACATTTTTAATGTTTCTAATTTATCCTCTTATGAAATTGAATTTTCAGATATAGGGTCTCTTTAAAAAGTATACCTAGGGAATTCCCTGATGGTGCAGTGGTTAGGACTCACACCTTCATTGCCAGTCCCTGGGTTTGATGCCTGGTTGGGTCCCACAAGCTGCACGGTGCGGCCAAAAAAAATAAAACCAAATAAAAATAAAAAGTATAACTATATCCATTTCTACCTATTCCAGTATCTAGAAAACATTGGATTATTGGGCTAAACTATCAAACACCAACCACTTTTTTTTTAAAGAGCCCTTTGGTGATAGAAAATAGCTTAACAATCACCAGTTTGCCTCGTGTCACTTCATATGAGAAGTAAGTAAATATATGTACAGTTGACCCTTGAACAATACAGGCTCGAGCTGCACAGGTCCACTTACACAGATTTTTTTAATGATATTATTTATTTATTTATTTTTGGCTGTGTTGGGTCTTCGTTGCTGCGCACGGGCTTTCTCTAGTTGCTGTGAGCGGGGGCTACTCTTCGTTGCAGTGCGCGGGCTTCTCATTGTGGTGGCTTCTCTTGTTGTGGAGCACGGGCTCTAGGCAAGCAGGCTTCAGTAGTTGTGGCACACGGGCTCAGTAGTTGTGGCTCACGGGCTCTAGAGCACAGGCAAAGTAGTTGTGGCTCAGGAGTTTATTTGCTCCGTGGTATGTGGGGTCTTCCCAGACCAGGGCTCAAACCCGTGTCCCCTGCATTGGCAGGTGGATTCTTAACCACTGAGCCACCAAGGAAGCCCTTACACATAGATTTTTAAAAATCTTTTTATTGAAGAATAGTTGATTTACAATGCTGTATTAGTTTCAGGTGTACAGCAAAGTGATTCATACATATGTATTATACATATATATACGTGTGGGTATATATGTATATTCTTGCTCAGATTCTTTCCCAATAAATATAGTACCTATATACCCACTTTACAGATCTTTACATGAACTAAGTGTGAGGAAAAGTTTGTGTTCGATTAGGGATCCCAGGATGTGTAATCAAAAGAACTAGGGTTGAGTCCTGACTCCATCCAAAGCGTTCCAGCGTCCCGCCCCTGGTGAGTCATCGACCCCTTCCTTTGTTCTTGCAGGAGAGATAGTGGTCTGCAGACTTTTGACTGTGTGGGAGGTAGGTTCCGCACCGCCCACGTTGTTCAAGCGTCAACTGTATTTTCAGGAAGGGCGTGCAGAAGATGGAGAGAGCATCTCTTGTTATTCTCTCTTCTCGCTGCAGCCAGATTGCCTGGAGGGGCATGCAAAACGGATTCATAGTTATCGGGACAGATTCCACGTGGGCTCCAGCTGCAGCCTCCGAGGTGCTGGGATGCTTACCCATCCACGCAGAACCAGGCAGGGGCTCCGAATGAACCAGTCTCTGAGCTCAAAAATCTCCACTGACAGGTGGGGATGCTGGGGCCAGAGGTTTGCAAACAACACAAAATAGAGTCGGTATGATTTCTCCTGGGGCACCCAGCTAATTACAACCAAAATTGTTTCCCCTCACATTTACAGGAGCAATGCCTCACCTTTCCCCTTCACGCTTGCCGGTGCCTGTGACATCTAGAACCAAACAGAGCGACTCAGAAGTTAGGACTCACCCCCGAAACCCTGCCATCCGCATTTCCACTTGGTGCTCTTGCTGACAGAGGTGCTTGGGCGTTTACAATAGGTACATCAGCTTGAGGGAAACAGCAACGATATGTTTCCGGTGAATCTGGGCCAAGGGGGTGAGTTTTTCAAAAACACTCTCTGCTCTTGCCCCCTCTTTTGCAGGGGCTGTTTTTTGCTTTTATTGAACTAGTTTCTGTTTTTTAAAGGAAGGCTCAGTTAGATACGTGGTCAAAGACAAATAGTAGAGAAGTGTTTTCTCCCCGCTGCCCCCTCCCTTCCTGTTCCCCACGGGTAACCTCTGTATGTACTTGCCTTTTAAAGGAAAATATTCGTGTTGCACAACCCAGTGTCTGGATCCATGTTTTTAAAAAGTGAAAGACAAATGCTTCCGAGGAGCTGCCACCACTGCTATAGCCCACGCTCTTCTCTCTTTGAAAATATCAGCCATTGGTTCCACCAGACGTTTGGAATGAAAAGATTAACCAGTATTGCAGCTTAGGATACCTTTTTCTAACTACCTCAGATCGTGTCTTTTCACATTCGCTCAGCCTTGGGAGAGATCAATATGTGTTTGTTGATCAAATAGGTTATTTTTGGTTCACTAAAGAGCCAATTAATGAGAAAATAAATAAGCATTTAGCCATCACTCTTGGCTTCTTTCACCACCTAAAATATGTTCTGGGGTAGCTTTCCACAAATGAAAGAATCTCACTGCATGATCAGAAATGTAACTGGTCCAGAGAGAGGGAGAGAGAGAGAGACAGAGCTGAGGCTTGTTCTTGGAAAGGCCACCAGTGGATTCATTCCAGAATTTATTACTGTTTTATTACTGCTAATAATCCAAGTAAGGGCCAAAACCCTCTTTTACTTCTTAGGAAAAAGATTGGAGCAATAGCAGAAAATGCCCGTGTCTATTAGAAACTCCACCAATGTCAAGTTGCTCTGAAAGTTGCTACTCTTTTATCAGTTGTCTGAGAGATTCTATAAATGGAGCACGTGGCTGCTGGACCCCATCACTCTGCCTGCAGGCTGAGCACCCCGGCTGGTGGGGGGCTGGCTGAGCTCCCGGAAAACCGAGACAGACGGCAAAGCAGTGGGTTCCTCAAGCTCTTCCTTGTGAGGATTTCTACTAGTAGATCAGTGGTACTTGACAGAAAGACAGATCTGGACTTTGTAAAAAGCAAGCAGCAGTTCCATGTCTCTTTTGTGACCTTGGACCCAAGTGAGTAACTGACGTTTCTTTAGCCCCTTGATAGCACTTCACAAACCCTCCAGAAAATAATAGAGAGAAAAAGTGCTTGGGAATCCAACAGATCTAGTCGTTCCCAGGGGCACTTCACTTAGCTGTGTGACCTTGACCGATTACTTAAACTCTGTGAGCCTCAATTTCCTCTTCTGTAAAATGAGTGTAATAATGTACATCACTACAAAGGCTGCTGGGAGAACTGAGACAATGTAGTTGAGACCCCAAGTCCAGCACCTGGCACATAAGCAGGTGGTCAAGAAATATAAGCTCCCTACTTAAGACATGTATATTGGGAATGGAAGAAAGAAAGGATCATAAAGGAAGAATAAAAAGACAGGAAGGAGAAAGCAAGGACCGTCAGGAGAAAGAGTGAGAACTGAACAGCTTTGTGTCAAGGAGAAAATCGTCCGCGCTCAGCCTCAGCTGGTACGTATTTCTTGGGACCTGCTTACCCCTCCTGAGGTTCAGCCTTTGGCCATTCCGTTCCTCGTTAGCACTTTCCCCAGGAAGAAGGAGAGAGAGAGACCGAAGCTCAGATCCGTCAATTTTACAGTTATTGAGTCTTGTCAAGACGGAGCCGGGAGAAGAAAAGACACAGTGAAAATGAAGGCTGGCGCTGTGTGCGTATCTCCTCTCTCTCTCTTTCTCACTGCTCTTTACTCAGGGGGCTCTGTGGGGAAGTCTGGGTCCTACATCCCCACCTCCCCACTGTCCGCTCATTGTTTAACCCTTGTCACCTGTCTTCAATCACACTCCGCTCCCAATCCAGTGGCTGCTGAGCTTTTGCCCCTGCAGAGCTCACTAGGAACCTCCTGGTTGCAAAATCATACGGCATTTTCTTAGTCCGTGAGTGGTACCGGCACGGCTCTTCCTGCAACTAACTACACTCCTAAGTTTCTGGGGAGACCGTAGTCCACCCAAGCCCACTTGCCTCTTCTTCTTCCTTGCCATCCTACTCTGGAGGCGATGCACCCAGCTGAGAGCACATCCCAGACTCCTCAGCAGCTAAAAGCGTCCAGTGAGATGTAAGCAAGTTGATGCCCAGGGATGGGCAGCCTGGAAGGTTCTCAGCCAAGTCTTCGGGTAGCTTGAACCCTGACTGTAGCCTCCTTTTCCGCCCAAACTTGGGGGACCTGAGATCATTAAGGAAACATTTTCCTAGGACTTACATGGATTCAGCCCTGATGAAATTCTCCCTCGTCCCTAGCCCAGGTGTGGGGTGAGTAACCTGAGTGCGTGGGTGAGGGTGTAGCTCCTCTCTGGAGGCACCCGACGAGGAAATGGAAAATCCATTTGGGAGAAGAGGGTTTCTGGGTGAAGCCTTGGGAATGACTCTTGGTGTCCTTCCTGGTGGCGGGTGACATATCCAGACCTGCCAGGAGCAGGGCGGGGGAGCAGCTGTGGGAGAACCCCACCCTCAAGCAGCAGAGGTCCGGCTGGAAGGATGGGGAGGACACGCCCAGGCTCCTGCCCTCACCTGGGGAGTCTGAGGAAGGCTGGGAGGGTGGGGAGGCAGCCAGCCAGCCTGAAAGCTCCGCCAGGGCCAGGGTGCTGGCTCTATCAGCAGGGCTGGACGGGGTGGGGGGGGCGTGGCGATGAGCGGGCTGCGTGTACAGGAGCCAAGTAGGAAGGACGTGCAGAGGTCACCGGGGAGCTCTTGTCATCAGAGCAGGCCACCGGACTTCCATGAGTCACTGTGGCATCGTGCGCAGCCCCCGAGGGCTGGGTTTTCTCAGTGACCCAGCTTCCTGATGTTGTGGTCACTCCACTGGCTGACCTGGAAGTTGGCACCAGCTGTTTAATCATCACAGGAAAGACTGTCTCAACACCTCCACCAGATAATCCGCGGCAGGGCGGGGGCGTATATGTAGGAGCCGGTGAATTCCTGTGAACTGGGGCACATTCTGTTTCTCTTCCGAGCCTCAGTTTCCTCAGCTCTAAAGTGGGAATGATAAAGCAGCTTTGTTGTAACGACCCACTGAGGTCACGTATGTAAAGCAGCAGGTCTCAAACTTCATCCCTCTCAAGGGCGTTCATCTTGTTAAATTTTTATTAAATTAAAAAACGTTTTAAATTAAAAATAATCTTTTCATATTGTTAAAATACAGGTGACAGGGCCCTACCTCCAGAGTTTCTCATTGAATCGGGCCAGGTGGGGCCTGAGAATCTGCATTTTGAACACATTCCCAGGTGATGCTTCTACTGCTGTTTGGGGGTCGCACTTCGAGGACCCCCCGCTGGAAAACTCACGGGCTTTTCTGGTGGTTTCAAATGTGGTTTTCACGCGTGCCTTTTCTTCCTCCCGTTCATGCAGTGGGCGTCTGTGACACAAGGCTTGGACTGATGAATCAGGTTCTGGTGCACATACTGTTCATAACTGCTCCATCCTTCTGATACCATCCTTCTGGTATCATCCTTCTGGTATCATCCTTCTGATACCATCCTAATGTTTGTGCAAAACTTTCACGAGTGTACTTTTACTAGATCTTCACCAAAACCTCATTTTGCAGATGAAGACGCTGAGGTTGAGAGAGCTTCAGTAACTCGGTCAGACTCACGCAGCTGGCCGGTGGCAGAGCCTGGACTCAAACGCGTGTCTCCTGAGCCCAAAGCTGGGCTTCTTTCCACCAGATACGGCTGGCCTCACTTTTTGTTGTTATTATGACCCGATAGGAAGGCAGGTTCCCCCCCCCACCCCCGACCGTTGCCATAGATCTTTAATGAGGTGACTGGCTCACTGCCAAGTCCCTAAGTTGAAAGGCTGTGTCACTTCCAGCCCGCGGAGCGCCAGGGTCTGCAGGTGTGGCTGGGTTTTTAGTGTTTGTCTCCGAGGCACGCTTGGTTTTAACCAAGGAATAAGCTAAAGCAGCTCCTTACGTGAGAAAGGCTGTCCTGCGTGGACCTTTCTCTCTAACAAGGATGCCCCCTGTCCTGTAGGACCATGTGGGAGCCGATGTGTCAAGGATGAAAAAGTTTGGAACCACGGTCATTCAATAAAACTGCTGAAAAGCACGTGGAAATTACATTCTATCCAGGGAAAAGGAGAGCCAGCCACTTCCCAGGGATGGGAAGTCCACAGGGCTGGAAGACACGCAGCTGGCTTCATCTGCAGGAGGCTTGGAGCCAAAAAGAAACGCTCACTTCAGTGCAATTAGGGAATCAGAGCTTGGCCAGGAGCAGCAGGGAGGAACGGCTGGGGGAGGGGAAGAGGCCAGCCTCTGTACCGGACAAACCCGTCTGCCTGACTGGGCCCCTCGGCCTGCTGGGAGCCCCGGGCACATCCCCAGCCTCTCTGACTGCACTTGCCTCTGGGGTCTGTCGTGGAATTAACTAGGAAAGGGCGCACAGAGCCGGTTACTGCTCCAGGCACCGGTCGTGCTGGGATCACCTTGCAGTGGACGTTTGTATTTGTCTTAGTTTGGTGGCGCTGTTATTTTGGTTTTTTTCTGTCTTACATCAGAACACTGTCCTTATTTGGAAGTGATATCTCTCCATATAAAATACTGTGGTGGAGAGGGGTTATTCAAGGGGGTCGTGTTGCCACCCTCAGGGCAGAGCGGGTGGTCTGCAAATGCCGTGGCTGGGCTTCCTGCTGCCTCCCCTCCTGGGCCTCTGTCTTCCTAAAGGATCCACGGGCTCCCTGGTATCCTTCCAGTGCATTCCTGGGTGCTCGCATCCGCCAGAGTCACTTGTTGTTACTTGCAGCCTGACCGATACACATCTAGACTAGAATCAGCACAGCAGCTGTCTCAGGGTACTCTAGACTGTAGCCATGTACTAACACAAATCCTAGGGCCAGACTTCGTAGTATGGATGTGACTGTTTTTAGGCAAGGTTCGGCCTTTGTTAACAGCAAAATTAAAGAGGTCCAGTTGGTGATTCAAGAAAACTGTGCTCTGAGCAATGCTTGTCCTTGGTGGAGGTGGGAGCGGGGGCGGGGGCCACCTCTTCTCCCTTTGTGTGTTGATAACGCAGTTACTCTGACTGCAGGGCTGCCTCACTGGCTGGCAAATCCGTCTGTTTCCCAAAGATGCTGAAAGTAATGAGAAGACAAGAGAGCCATCTTGGCCTCCTAAAATCAAGCCTGCACTTCACAGCAGGATCAGGGAGAGTTACCAGGAAAAACATAGGTCTTTAACTAGGGTTATTCTCACCACTCCCCACTTGCTCGCATCCCTGGCAAGGGCAGGGCAGCATGACACGTCCAGAAGCTCCTTGCTGGGGCAGCTGGAGAAATAACCGAATGGGAGCAGCTGGGAGGGAGTATGGCAGGCAGAAATGGCCAGAGGGGGGCGCTGTTCCCTCGGAGCACGCATTTGGGTGCCTGGCCTGCAGTACCTCTGGCCAGTGAGGGGTGCTCTGTGCAGGGTGCTTCTGAGACACCCCCACCCTGGCCCAGAGCAGTGGTGCCTGGGAGTCAAGGACCATCTCTTGGCGGTGACCAGGGCGTATCGGCAGCCTCTTGGAGCCCAAAGAACAACTTGAAAGATGGGGGCCATCCTGATCGCAGGCTGCAGCCCCAGCCCCTGCCCGGTTGTCTAACGCCGCAGAAGTTGGGGGCCTTTATAACCAAGAAGAGGAAGACTGGACCCTCCAGAATCTCTTGAGACTGGATTTTCTGCAGTCACTAGGTAGGGGCCCAAAGCAATTTAAACTTGATTTTGAGACGTAAAGTAACAGGACCTCCAGTGCAGAATCCATACTTGACATGTAACTTTTTCACTTCACTTTCCAGCCTTCGCCGTAGTCAGTCAATTACAGCCAAGTCAGGCGTGCACGATGATTTTCATCGCAGAAGCCATCTCTGTACGCAGACTCTGCAGCAGAGCTGTGTTCCGTGTTTTTGAGCAAACGGAGCTCCATCTCGGCCCGACGCGGGTCTGTAGCCCTGGATTCCCTCCTCCACTCAATCTTTGCTGTCGTCTCTTTCTGGCTGCTTGAGACCCCTTCCTTGATTCTTCAACCGACATCACTCCCAGGTGAGGGTGGTCCTCTCTTTTTGGCTCCCTGGGGGCCTTCTGGGAACTCAGGACTGTGTCCCAGCCCTCAGATCAAAACGTGATCTACCTGGGCATCCGAAGAAGCTGCAAGTCCCCAGCCCAGCGATCCACACTCCTGTAGTGCATCGCGATCACTTGGAGGAACGTGAAAATCCATCCAGGTCCTGAACGGATGCCCTCCTGACTCAGAGGCTCAGGCAGAGGGCCAGGCATCTGTGTGTGTAACATTCTGAAGTACAGCCAGGTTCAGGGACCATTGTCTTGGCCAGAGATTTTCAAGCTGCCCACTTCCTAACCACAGAAGAGAACCAGCCAGGAGCTCTGGGAAGAGTCTGGGTCCATAGTTCAACTGTCCACAAAGCTGAAATGCCTTTGAAGCCGGTGTTTTGTCTTAAAACTCATTTGTATTCTGATTTTTTAAGGTTCATTTCTGCCCCCTGACCGCTCAGGATTTTGGTTGGAAGTGGGGTGGGATTGGAATAGAAATAACTATTTTCAATTGCTACTCCTGAGATTATTCTATAATCACCTGAAAACTCTTTTTTTAAAATTAAATATAGGGGATTTACAATATTGTGTTAGTTTCAGGTGTACAGCTTTCGATTCTTTTCCTTTATAGGTTATTACAGGATATTGAATATAGATCCCTATGCGATACAGTAAATCCTTGTTGTTTATCTTATGTATAGTAGGGTGTATCTATTAATCCCAAACTCCTGACTTATCCCTCCCCGACCCATTTCCCCTTTGGTAACCATAAGTTTGTTTTCTATGTCTGTGAGTCTGTTTCTGTTTTGTAAATAAGATCATTTGTATTACTTTTTAGATTCCACGTATATATGATATCATATAATACTTGTCTTTCTCTGCCTGACTTAATTCACTTAGTATGATAATCTCTAGGTCCATCCAAGTAGCTGCAAATGGCATTATTTCATTCTTTTGTATGGCTGAGTAATATCCCATCGTATACATGTACCACATCTTCTTTATCCATTCATCTGTCATGGGACACTTAGGCTGTTTCCATGTCTTGGCTATCGTAAACAGTGCTGCAGTGAACACTGGGGTGCGTGTATCTTTTCGAATTAGAGTTTTCGTCTTGAAAAGCTTTTGTAGAAGGGATTCCTGGACCTCCCTGCAGAGATTCCGATTTGCTGAATCTGGAGAGGACTCAGGGGGTAGGTCTCGGAAGAGCCTTTGGAGACCTGGGGTGTACACCAGGGTTAAGAACCACTGACTGACTGAGGGCACCTCCCAACCCCAGCACTAGATCCCCTTGATTCTAGGGCTGGATCATCATTCTCAGCCGGAGGGTTTAAATTCCAGCTCATTTATGGAAGGGACCAGGTCTGCCCTGAAACAGGCTCTGAAGACTGTTGAAAGTCTCTGAGAAGCAGAGCTCCGTGGCGGGCGGTGGCATCTTGACGATGACTCAAGCACTGAGGAGAAACATTAGAATGGTGAATGCTGCAACCCCTCAACCTCAGGAATATTGCCAGGCTTGGGGAATGGTCATAATCCCGTTTCCGTGTCTACGGAAGTCATGGGACCCAGTTCAGCACCCCTTTGGACCCTATGGTGAGCTGGCCCTAGCCCCATCGCCCCCTCCAGCATTGTCCAGCCCCTAACCTGTCCTCAGGGTGGGCGGGGGCGCTGGAGAGAAGTGTGGGCAGAGACACAGCAGTGGGAAGCCAGCGCCAGGCTCCCTCTCTACAGTTAATAAACCCACGGGTGACCTGGGGATCTTGTTAAAATGCAGATTCTCAGCTGGTGTCGGGCGTGGCAGAGATTCTGCACCCTGACCCCTCCCAGGTGACTACCGACACCCACCGCTGCTGCCACATCCACGCGCGGGGGGCTGCACTTTGAGTAGCAAGGGTTAGGGGTTCAGAGGGAGGTTCTGGGGTCTGAATGCCTGGGTCTGAATCCCAGCTCTAGGTCATAACAGCTGCAAGACGCTTAACCTCTGAGAGCCTCAGTTTCTGCATCTGAGAAAGGAGGAAATAATCGTATATGTCATAGAATTGCGAGGGTTACACAAGGTGTGGAAAGCACAGTGCCTGGCACGTGCTGGGGACTGAGCACCCGTATTAAGAAGCAGATTGAAGAAGGGCAGTTGTGAGCGGAGCGAGCTCTGGGAGGAGGTGGAGAACCTTCCGGACTGGACTTGAGCTGGACTCTGGGTGCCGCTGTCTCTTCTGAGGTCTTTCCTCCCCACCCCACGCATTACCCCATTCCTCAGAGACTTCACCACTCGTGAGAGCTTGTGGAAACGGCTGCTGCTTTATCACGGGCACTTTCTACGAGGCTTGTCCGGATGGTACTGATTGAGACCCACATTGCTGGTAGAAGCCACTTATAGGGTTCCCTTGAATTCGGTGCCATTGCATCTGCCCAGCTGCCACGCCTCGATGCGCTTCAGATCAGCCATCCATAAACTGCTATCCTGTTGCTTTAGTCCAACTACAGAGAAGCCAGTAACGAGTCCAGACTGATGAGGGATTCAGGTAGAAATGTTCTTTTTTTCCCCTAGTGAGATTTCATTGACTCCCCAGGCAAGACCCACTGGGAGCTGTGAATTATCCTGATCTTGTCAGCAGCTCTGGCTTACCATGGGCTGGCCCCGGCAGTGAGTACCAAAGGATGCTCATGGGGCAGAACCCTCACCTATACACCACTTTGTCCAATTTCTCCTGGAAATTCAAGACTCTGATAGGTGGGCTGCCAGCTCATCTTTGTTTTTCTTCTGTAACTATGAAAGCTTCGTGTAACTCAGTGAGCACAAAATCCAGCTAGGAGTGTTGCAGCAAAAAGCAAAAAGCTTCCAACAAACAAACGTCCAGGACCAGATGGCTTCACAGGTGAATTCTATCAAACATTTAGAGAAGAGCTAACACCCATCCTTCTCAAACTCTTCCAAAAAATGCAGAGGAAGGAAAACTCCCTAACTGATTCTATGAGGCCACCATCACCCTGATACCAAAACCAGACAGAGATACTACAAAAAGAGAAAATTACAGACCAATATCACTGATGAATATAGAAGCAAAAATCTTCAACAAAATACTAGCAAACAGAATCCAACAATACATGAAAAGGATCATACACCATGATCCAGTGGGATTTATCCCAGGGATGCAGGGATTCTTCAGTATATGCAAATCAATCAATGTGATACACCATACTAACAAACTGAAGGAGAAAAACCACATGATCATCTCAATAGATGCAGAAAAAGCTTCTGACAAAATTCAACACCCATTTATGATAAAAACTCTCCAGAAAGAGGGCATAGAGGGGAACCTACCTCAACATAATAAAGGCCATATACGACAAACCCACAGCAAACATCATTCTCAATGTTGAAAAACTGAAAGCATTTCCTCTAAGATCAGGAACGAGACAAGGATGTCCACTCTCGCTGCTATCATTCAACATAGTTTTGGAAGTCCTAGCCATGGCAATCAGAGAAGAAAAAGAAATAAAAGGAATCCAAATTGGAAAAGAAGAAGTAAAACTGTCACTGTTTGCAGATGACTTGATATCATACATAGATAATCCTAAAGATGCCACCAGAAAACTACTAGAGCTAATCAATGAATGTGGTAAAGTTGCAGGATACAAAATTAATGCACGGAAATCTCTTGCATTCCTATACACTAACAACAAAAGATCAGAAAGAGAAATTAAGTAAACAATCCCATTCACCATTTCAACAAAAAGTAAAATATCTAGGAATAAACCTACCTAAGGAGGTAAAAGACCTGTACTCACAAAACTATAAGACACTGATGAAAGAAATCAAAGATGATGCACACAGCTGGAGAGACATACCATGTTCTTGGATTGGAAGAATGAATATTGTGAAAATGACTATATTACCCAAAGCAATCTACAGCTTTAATGTAATCTCTATAAAATTACCAATGGCATTTTTTACAGAACTAGAACAAAATATCTTAAAATTTGTATGGAGACACAAAAGACCCCGAATAGCCAAAGCAATCTTGAGGGAAAAAAATAGAGCTGGAGGAATCAGACTCCCTGGCTTCAGACTATACTACAAAGCTACACTAATCAAGACAATATGGTACTGGCACAAAACAGAAATATAGGTCAATGGAACAGGATAGAAAACCCAGAGATAAACCCATGTACCTATGGTCACCTTATCTTTGATAAAGGAGGCAAGAATATACAATGGAGAAAAGGCAGCCTCTTCAATAAGTGGTGCTGGGAGAACTGGACAGCTACATGTAAAAGAATGAAATTAGAACACTCCCTAACACCATACACAAAAATAAACTCAAAATGGATTAAAGATCTAAATGTAAGGCCAGACAGTATAAAACTCTTAGAGGAAAACATAGGAAGAACACCCTTTGACATAAATCACAGCAAGATCTTTTTTGATCCACCTCCTAGAGTAATGGAAATAAAAACAAAAATAAACAAATGGGACCTAATGAAACTTAAAGCTTTTGCACAGCAAAGGAAACCATAAACAAGACGAAAAGACAGCCTCAGAATGGGAGAAAATATTTGCAGAAGAATCAACAGACAAAGGATTAATCTCCAAAATATATAAATAGCTCATGCAGCTCAATATTAAAAAAACAAACAACCCAATCCAAAAATGGGCAGAAGACCTAAACAGACATCTCTCCAAAGAAGACATACACATGGCCAAGAGGCACATGAAAAGCTGCTCAACATCACTAATTATTAGAGAAATGCAAATCAAAACTACAATGAGGTATCACCTCATACCAGTTAGAATGGGCAACATCAGGAAATCTACAAATAACAAATGCTGCAGAGGGTGTGGAGAAAAGGCAACCCTCTTGCACTGTTGGTGGGAATGTAAATTGATACAGCCACTATGCAGAACAGTATGGAGGTTCCTTAAAAAACTAAAACTAGAATTAACATACAACCCAGCAATCCCACTACTGGTCATATACCCAGAGAAAACCATAATTCAAAAAGACACATGCACCCCAATGTTCATTGCAGCACTATTTATAATAGCCAGGTCACGGAAGCAACCTAAATGCCCATAGACAGATGGATGGATAAAGAAGATGTGGTACATATATACAACGGAATATTATTCAGCCATAAAAAGGAACGAAATTGAGTCGTTTGTAGAGATGTTGATGGACCGAGAGACTGTCATACAGAGTGAAGTAAGTCAGAAAGAGAAAACCAAATGTTGTATATTAACGCATATATGTGGAATCTGGAAGAATGGTACTGATGAACCTATTTGGAAAGCAGAAATAGAGACACAGATGTAGAGAACAACCGTATGGACTCCAAGGGGGGAAAGCAGGGAGGGGGGCTGGGGGGGCTGGGATGAACTGGGAGATCGGGGCTGACATATATGCATGGCTATGTATGGAACAGATAACTAATAAGAGCCTGCTGTAGAAGAAATAAATAAAACTCAAAAACAATTGAAAATGATAGGGTAGATATAATATTCAATGTGTATCATTTATATTACATAAATTTTATGTATTATCTGTATTATCTGTAATATATATACACATGGCTGTGCATATAATTATGATATATAAACTCATGTATTTGGGTTTCCTAGCTAGAACTGAATGTGCTTCCATAGAATAATTATCGTTTAAAAATTATCTGGATTGAATGTAGAGAGACACTGAAAATGAAAAGTTTTATGCTATAGTAGTAAACGCTAAAATTCATCCCCCCCCCCAAAAAAAAGAACCTACTCTATAAAAAAATAAAAGAAAAGAAAATTCAAAAAAAGGTCTTTGAAGTGTCTTCAGTCTCATGGGGCCTTTCTTCCTGTGTCAGAAGGATGAAGGGATGGGTCAGCTCCTCCAGGATTCTTACCTGTTATTTCAGAGACTTAAGAACTTACATCGGAGCTTTAGGTCTCCTCCATGTGATGGGATTCGCGGCAGGGCCTCGGTCTCTCTGGGTGGAAGTCTACGGCTGGGTGCAGCAAGGGGTCCTTTATTAATAAAAATGAGTCAACAGGAAAGGCAGGTGCAGGAGTCAAAGGCCAGCTTGGTTTGCGGTAATGGTGGACTTGATGATGGCAAGATTCCATTTGGAAGAATTGCACGGGTACCTGGTGCCTCAGGAGACAAAGCATTTCTCACTTGAGCTGTTTCTTATGCAGATTTGTCAGAAATGCACTTCACACATCGCTGTGTGGAAAACCTAACCTTACTTTTTAAAAAAATATTTATTTATTTATTTTTGGCTGCGTTAGGACTTTGTTGCTGCGCGCGGGTTTCCTCTAGTTGTGGCAAGTGGGGGCTACTCTTCGTTACGGTGCATGGGCCTCTCATTGCGGTGGCTTCTCATTGCGGAGCACAGGCTCTAGGCGCGTGGGCTCAGCTGTTGTGACTCGCGGGCTCTAGAGCGCAGGCTCAGTAGTTGTGGTGCACAGGCTTAGTGGCTCCGCGACATGTGGAATCTTCCCGGACCAGGGCTCGAACCCGTGTCCCCTGCATTGGCAGGCGGATTCT
The DNA here is from genome assembly GCF_949987515.2 of Delphinus delphis. NCBI lineage: Eukaryota > Metazoa > Chordata > Mammalia > Artiodactyla > Delphinidae > Delphinus > Delphinus delphis. The sequence goes on from NC_082701.1 coordinate 1,367,775, forward strand.
TAACCCCTGCGCCACCAGGGAAGCCCCCCTAACCTACTTTCAATGGCAAACCCACCATTAGGATACTGATTATGATAGTGACAAGTTCAAGACGTTTGGAAGTGTTGACCCTTATACAAAAGAGCCCCAAACCTTCAATTTTTTATAACTAACTTGTATTGCTCTCTCTGATTATGGAGTGATAGAGTTAAAAAACATTTTTTTAAAGTTACTCACTTGGTAATAGTTTTACTGTCTCCTTCCAGACTATTCATCTGTCCGTTTGTTTCTCTTGGTCCCTTTTAATCTGCTTGTAGCAACATCCCTCTGACCTGTTATCTTTGATCTAGAGTTAGGCTGAGAAACCAGACAACCAAACTTATTACAATCGCGTGTGAAGAGTGGCCTCAGGACAGATAAACGCTTAGCCGGTCAATGCTGCTCTTAGGATAGAAGTTTCTAGAGTGGCCTCAGGACAGATAAACGCTTAGCTGATCAATGCTGCTCTTAGGATAGAAGTTTCTAGAGTGGTCTCAGGACACATAAACGCTTAGCCGATCAATGCTGCTCTTAGGATAGAAGTTTCTAGTGGATAGTAGAAGAACCTTTAGGCTGTGGGATCAGATAGACCCTCGTATGAATTGCCTCTCTGACTCTTACTGGTATTGGGAGCTTCAACAAATGACCTTATCGTACTCAGCTTCAGTTTCCTCAATGTAAAATAAAAATAATAACACCTAACTTCCATGGCTGTCGTGAGGATTAAAAGAAATAAGACGCCACGTACCTGTCAGTGTTTGGCTCACGGCGGTGCCTTGGTGAACACTGGTTCCCCCCTTCCAGGCATCATGATGCTGTGGAAGGAGAACGCCTCTAGGACCGAGGTTCTCAAACTTGAACGTGCACCAGAATGCCCTAGAGGGCTTGTGAAAATACCGGTTGCTGGGCCCCACCCCCAGAGTTTCTGATTCCATCAGAGAGGTTGGGGCTCAAGAACTTGCATTCTGAAGAAATTTCTAGTTATGCTGGCGATGCTGATGCTGCTAGTCTGGGGCGGGGAGGGCACAGTGGGCACACGCTGAGAACCTAGAACTGGTCCAGGAGATCAGCAGACTTTGGTCCAAATTCTGTTTGGCCACTCGGTAGTTATGTGCATTTGAACAAGTCATTTTTCTTCTCTGGGCCATGACTTCCTAGCCCTTCATAGGTTTGAGATAGATACCTAGCATGTAATAGGTCTTCATCAATCTTAACTTTTCCTTATTTGAGGCAGGATCCCTTCCTGTTCAGCTTAAGGACTTCAGTGACCCGAGGAACAACCACAACTAGACAATTTTGTCCCTAAAATTATGTACATGTCATCTTAGACACTTTACAAGGAAGACCTCTGTCATTCTCTCAGGAGGAGCAAAAGTCGACTCTGTAATAAGTAGTAAATATGGGTCCTGTCTAGGTAGCTCAGTTTTCCACCTGTTGACCTTTTAGGGGAATGATGGATTGATTACAAAATATTTCCCCCTACAGACTAGAAAATGTTTTGCAGGTGGGCACATATACATCAGTGAGTACTTGTTCTGTTGGATATATGTGTGAGGTAGGCTGTAGGTTGGGGACAGTTATCTAAACTCCCATCTTAAAGTGTACTCCTCAGTGGCCAAGCAGGTACAACTCTAACTGGATTTATTCTGTTCAAATGACACACTCTCCAGGAAAGAAAAAAGAAATGTTTTTCTGCTGTGAAATTGGTTTGCTGGTGACCTGCCAAATGGAAGTCTTATCGTAGTAAATACATCAACTTTAATTATTCATTTCTATTTGCTGGAGGAAATATTTTTATGTGACATACATATGTTCGTACACTCCCTTGTTGAAGCAATATGAACTAAATAAGTCACTTTCACACATCAATACAACTCCAAGAGTTATGATCGCTAACTTGTGTTCTCTGTACCATTCACACATTTTCCATCCGGCTGCAGAAAAGGTAGTGTCTGGGTAATGGGGAAGAATTATGGAGCAAAAGATGAGCATCTTTTCAGGGTGCTTTCAAGTAAAGGGAAAAAAAGCACAGGCTCCCATCTGCTATTACCGATGAACTGAAACATCTCTATCGACAGATTCAGTAATGTACAACTGGTTCTCCAAATTCATCTACTGAATCTACAGAACCAAAAGGAGATTTCAAGTCTTTGCAGCTGATCTGCAAGTCACCTGTGGCAGACACATCAGAGTCTGTTCCGCCATCTGGTGTTCATGCAAGGAAACGTTCAGCGAACCGAGTTAAACTGCCAACGTTTCATACATTATTGGCGGCTGTGAAATGGTTACGATCTCAGGGAAAGGCAATTCCAGCCCCTCTGCCAAGCTCTGGTAGGAGGCTGTTCGAGAACATCTATTAAAATTTAAAATGCACACACCCTAAGTCTAGTGATTCCACATTTAGGAATTCATCTTATGAATATGTTTATACATGTGCACAAGGAAATAGGTATAAAGGTGTCTCAGCAGCATTGAATGTAATAGCAGGAAACGGGAAGCAAGCTAAATGTCCATCCCTAGGGTACTAGTTAAATAAATAATGATATACCCACACAATAGGTCTAGCATGTAGCTGTTTGAAAAATAAGGCTAACCCTCCTACACTGTTGGTGGAAATGTAAATTGGTTCAGCCACTCTGGAAAACAGTATGGAGGCTCCTTAGATAACTAAAAGCAGAGCTACCATGTGATCCAGCAATCTCACTCCTGGACATATATCTGGAGAAAAAACATAATTCGAAAATATACATGCCCCCCTATGTGCAATAGCAGCATTATTCACAGTAGCCAAGACATGGAAACAACCTAAATGTCCATCCACAGATGAATGGATAAAGATGTGGCATATGCATACAATGGAATATTACTCAGCCATAAAAAAGAATGAAATAACGCCACGTGCGGCAACGTGGATGGACCTAGAGGTTATCATACTAAGTGAAGTAAGTCAGACAGAGAAAGACAAGTATCATATGATATCACTTATATGTGGAATCTAAAAAATATGACACAAATGAACTCATACAAAACAGAAAGAGACCCACAGACGTAGAAAACAAACTTATGGTTATCGAAGGGGAAAGAGGGGGATATAAGTTAGAAGTTTGCAATTAACATATACACATTACTATATATAAAATAGATAACCAACAAGGACCTACTGTATAGCTCAGGGAACTATACTCAATATTTTGTAATAACCTCTACGGGAAGAGAATCTGGAAAAAAGATATATATGTATATGTATAATTGAATTGCTTTGCTGTACACCTGAAATTAGCACAAGATTGTAAGTCAACTATATCTCAATTAAAAAAAAACTTTGAAAAAATAAAATAAAATGGAAAAAAAAATAAGGCAAATCTATATTAACATAAGGCAAATTTATAAGCACTTGAAATTTCCAAAGAGATTTATTAGCAGAAGCGAACCTCAAGCTGGTGAGTGTCGCCGGGGAAATGGCTTTGAGCTGTCCTGTTACTTTACTCCTTTCTTCTCCCATCCCTCCGCCCCCAGCCATGTATGGAGCATGGACTGTGTGTCAGGCACTGTCCTAGGTGCTGAGTGTGCGACAGGTAAAGACAGAGTCAGTCCTGGCACGGTCTGCACCCTAGGTGGGAAGAGAGACAATGATAAACAGAGTATCAAAGGTAATTTCAAGTGTCCATTAAAGTGGCAGAGGAGGTAAAGCAGGGCCGTGTGGTGCCGAGTGAATGGGGGACAGAGTGGTCTTTTAGCCGGGCTTGTAGAAGGCACGAACCCCAGATGATGAGAGGGAAGACAGCACAGAAATTCAGGAGAAGGGTCTCCAAGCACGGAGAACAAGTGCAAAGACTCTGGTGAGTTTCAGAGAAAGAAAGAAGACTGTGTATATACTCCCAGCTTCATCCCTCCAGCCTACATGTGTCTCTTCGACTCCAGATTCTTCTACCCAACTTGGCTCTTGTAGGTACCCAAGTTTATCAGGTAAAAACCAACCTCGAAGTCAATCCTTTACGGGTCTCCCCATCTCAATAAATGGCATCTTTATTCTTCAATTGCTGAAGCCTAAAATTAGGGTCATTCTTGACTCTTTTTCTGGAATCTCACATCACATCCATCAGCAAACAACAATGGCTGTTTCTTCCTAATGGAACTGAATCTGATCACCGCATACCACTTCCATTACTACCACCTTGCTGCAAAGATGCATTGTTGCAATCGCCTCAGCAGTTGTTAGGGTGTTGGCTGTGGCGCGGTAACAGAAATATCATCCTGGCTAAGACGTTGAACTAAAAAGATGGCCCTTCCAATAAGATAGCAGTCTTTTTCTCTCTAGCCAAGAAGTAGAAGGCTCTATGTTGTGAGATCATCAGAGAACCAGATTCTTTCAATCGTGTGTCTCTGGTATTCCTTTAGGTATTGTTCTTTTCTTCACGGTTGAAGCAGGCTTACTACCACTCCTATTCCAGTCCACAGACAAGGAGGGATAGAAGTGAGAGAGAGACTGAGTGTGTAGGGAAAGGGCCGCTTCCTTTGTAAGGAAGCAGCCTTGAAGTTGACTGTATCCCTCCACTCACATCCCATTGGTCAGAACGTGGTCACATGGTCGAGCCTAGCTGTAAGGGAGTCTGAGAAATGTAGCATACAGGGGGACAGCCAAGGGCTCTGATTAAACTTGGGGGTGTTCTTAGACTAAAATGAATAGGGGAGAAATTCTAGCAGTCTCTGAATCCACAGAGATGCACCCCCAAAACCCTCCTTTAGGGAAGGACTTGTTGCCCACCTGAGGGGAGGGTGGCCAGCACAGGGTCTCCGCCGTCAGCTGCCCTGGGGCTGCCTCACTGCAGACTGCCTGACCTGAGGTCACACCCTGTCTGGGCAGCCTGCATCCCGTGATGGGCAAGTAGGGGACACACAGGCCCAGCCGTCTTAGGGCCGGCGATGCCTGCTCCAGAGCCCTCGCTGGGTAGCCCAAGGCTCGCTGGGCTTGAATTTCAGTTCTACTTCTTTCTCTGTGGAAGCATCTGGAATTTCTTCAAGCTGGAACGGCTCTTTCCCCTACTTAATCAACCTACAAGCTGAGATTTACAGAGATCTTGTGAACTTTATCCTGCGCTTTCTGGCCGATGTGTTGAGCTCTTTTTGAGATCAACTGTCCACATTCTCTCCTCTGTGCAAAAACTAACAATTTATGAAATTTTAAAAGTCTTCATCCAATTTGTTGAAAGTATTGAGTAGAATAGGACTGGGGACAAAATTCTATAGTTTTCTTCTGGAAAGTTTCTCTAACTTACCAGCTTTTCATAAAATGACCTGAGAGGATAGAAGAGTGTATTGTTATGTGTGTAGTGCAAGGACCCTTGGCTCTAGGGTTCTGGTACATAAATGAAAGATTTTGGAGCAGCGCAAATATAAGAAGGGGGGCATTCTATGCTGAAGAATCTAACATGAGCACACGTAGAAACAAAGGGAAATCACAAATACTGTTGACAGGTTAATTAACCAGTTGGATTTATTTTTACCTAGGAGACCAGGGAAATCGTCCCTAAAGGTGCTTGATGTATTTGTATATATTCATATAATGAGATGCTTAAAGAATGTTTCTTAAAAATCCATGATCTTCTTAAGGGGTTCATCTAAATCAACATTGTTGAGTGTCCACACTCACTTTAAGTTTGAAGATTTAAATTTAAAATAAGCAGCAAGGGGCTTCCCTGGTGGTGCCGTGGTTAAGAATCCACCTGCCAATGCAGGGGACACGGGTTCGAGCCCTGGTCTGGGAAGATCCCACGTGCCGCGGAGCAACACAGCCCGTGCGCCACAACTACTGAGCCTGCGAGCCACAACTACTGAAGCCTGTGCACCTAGAGCCCGTGTTCTGCAACAACAGAAGCCACCGCAATGAGAAGCCCGCGCACCACAACGAAGAGTAGCCCCCGCTCACCGCAACTAGAGAAAGCCTGCGCGCAGCAACAGACCCAACGCAGCCAAAAATAAAATAAATAAATTTAAAATAAATAAATAAAATAAAATAAACAGCAATAGGTCGTATTGCTGGGGAACATTTATGCTACTTATTCTCTTAAAAATAGTAAACCAGGGCTTGCCTGGTGGCGCAGTGGTTGAGAGTCCGCCTGCCGATGCAGGGGACGCCGGTTCGTGCCCCGGTCCGGGAAGATCCCACGTGCCGCGGTAGCGGCTGGTTCCGTGAGCCATGGCCGCTGAGCCTGCGCGTCCGGAGCCTGTGCTCCGCAACGGGAGAGGCCACAACAGTGAGAGGCCCGCGTACCGCAAAAAAAAAAAAAAAAAAAAATAGTAAACCATTCCCCAAGCTTTCTTTTACTTTCATTTTATTTATTTATTTGTTTGTTTATTTATTTATGGCCGTGCCACATGGCATGTGGGATCTTAGTTCCCAGACCAGGGATTGAAAGCCGTGCCCCCTGCAGTAGAAGTGAGGAGTCTTAACCACTTGGCCGCTAGGAAGTCCCTACTTTCATATAATTTAGACCTATCAGGGCTAATCAAACCTCCTGGGGTTTGGTTTCTTCGTATTATAGCTATTGAGCAGAACTTGCCACATACAGTTTGTATAAGCTACTGCGAAGCCAGCTAATAACATTGTATCCCAATTCACATTTCAGCATCTCACTCCCAAGGGTACCATCAAGAGATAAGTCTTCAAATGCTTTGCTAAAATGGAGACACATTATTGCTAAAGCATTTCCCCTTATTTACTAACATAAAATGAAGTCAGAACTAGAATTAGGCTTAATTTGTTGTAACCTGTTGGAAGAGATCACACATTGTTTTTTAGCGATCACTTCCCATTCATTGAACTGCACATGAACCGTCTTGGTTAACAGTTCTTACCACCAGGCTGTGGATTTATGTCAAACCTACTGAAGCTTGGTCTTCACAGTCTCTTGGTTTTCCTCCTGTGTCTTCAGGCATCTCTCTTGTTTATCATTTTAAAAAATTCCTTTTTCTTCCACCATGAAGTGATACAAACACACTACATAAAATTTGTAGATAGAGAAAACAAGAAAAAGATCTGTTCCTAAATGAATTACTCTTTATATTTTGGTGCATTGACTTCCAGCATTTTTCTATATATTTTCTTGACACAGATCACAATGTTGTACATATATGTCTTAAAATAAAATGTCCGTGGTACTAGATGGGCTTCCTTGACGTCCTATAATGTAAAGATTGATGACAGTGACACTGAGGTCACAATTACAAGTTCATGCAACCTGGGATATATTTTCCTGGGTTTATAGCCCCGAAATGCATTTGGGATGGCTGGTTACTTACATTACTTTCTAGCAAAGCTTCAATTCCTTCTTCATGATGTCCATTTTCCTTTTTTCGGTGTGAGTATAATTTTCTTTGCTGGATAAGCCAGAAGAAAACGAAAAATTAAATAATTCAGTTCCCTCTTTGTCAGTTAACATTACACTGTGTTTAGAACCTTCAAACATTGTCAAGTTGGAACATAAATTGGGCTAACCTTTCTGGAAGGCAGTCAAGCCATTTATGTATCAAGATCCTTAAAAATGTTTTGCCCTTTGTCCAGGTAATTCCACCTCTAGAAATAAGATCCTAAGGAAATAACTGATTCAAAGATTTTGCAAAAGAGCTTAACTGTGGTGTTAGTCATAATGGTGAAAGATGCCACCTAAATGTCCCAAAGCAGGAGATGGTTGAAGTATAGATGATGGAAGGTTATGTAGTTACTTAAAAAAAAAGCGTGTCTTTAAAGCATAAAATAATGGTCTAGGAAAGCACTTATGATATGAAAATCAAACACAAAATTGTATTCTGAATATGATACTGATTTTGACTTGGTTGTCTTTGCAGCGTTGACAAACTTATCTCACCCCGCACTTAGTTACGTCAGCTGAGGTCCTGACATTTTGCAGACTTGCTTTATGCTGCACGTGGATCCATTCTGAGTAATATTTCCCTTCTTCCATCCTTTTTTATTTTTATTTTTTAACATGGTCTTTTTATATCTGAGCTCATCAGAGAACTTCTTGGAAGTCGTATTAGTTGTCGGGCTGCCTTTTCATTTCCTTCTACGTCAGTTCATTAGCGAATGCATTTTCAGCATTTTGTTCTCAGGCCCTCATCTGCTAACCCTCATTCCCTTCTAGAATCTCTAGTGATGAGATCACACTGATCTTGTCTTTGGATTTCTTACAATATGTTTTTCTACATAGTGTATGACACTTGTGTGTAGGGTCCCAGGGTTCTCTTCTTTGTGTTCCAAAGTGTAATGGCCTTTTGTCCTACCTGGGACTTTGAGTGAAGCAGGAATAGGGAGGGAGCTGGGAGCTTTCCCTCAACCCACATGTCAGGGATGGACGGAGGGCTGAGGAGACTGAGGTCTGGAGGGCCAGGCCGGGGTTTGTAATGACCACTAGACGTTACCTGGGTGAAAATTTGACTCTACTGAATCTCGGGGGAAACATCTGTAGTATTTTCTATACAAATGTGAATTCCTGCAGCAGGGAGTCTGACGATTTGGTAAATAGCTCCCAGGAACGCTCATTTAACATATTGGAATTACATCCCTACTCCTGTGTTTGTGGATTTTCATACAGACATATCTTATTTTTTTATTTTTATTTTTGGTTTTTTTTTTTTGCCGTGCTGCGCGGCTTGTGGGATCTTAGTTCCCTGACCGGGGATTGAACCCGGGCCTGGCAGTGAAAGCGCTGAGTCCTAACCACTGGACCACCAGGGAATTCCTGATACAGACATCTCTTATTTTTTCCCCAAATGTGGAAATTGATTTTCTGTCTTATCTATTGACAAGATTTTAAAAATCAGTGAGAGCAAAATAAAACAAAAATCTGACATATTAAAAAAAAGGAAGAAAGTAAATGCCCGTACTCCTCTGCCTAGAGATAACTGCTACTCACACTTTGCAGTAGGGTACGGAATGTAGCTCTTTCTTTCTGTCTTTTGTTCTCTATGGTTTCTAGTAACGAGCACCAATTCACGGAGTCTCATTGAAATCTATTAGTTTTTCGGTGGCTTTGTGCACAAAAAATTATGCTTTTGTGCAGGAATTTCCAGAACTTTGGGGTAAGACATCTGAGGCATCGATATTACTGCTGAGAAGAATGTTAACGACAGCTAAATTTCATCAAGCACTCAGTTTAAGCCAGGCGCTTGGTAAGTACTCTGCATGCATTCTAATTTAATCCTGACCACAAGCGTGTGAAGTAGGTTTCATTTTCACCCCCATGTTGGAGATGAGAGCTTAACCGTAGAATGTGACTTGCCCAAGAGGCCACAGCTAGTAAGAGGAGGAGTCATGACTCAAACTCCAGTGTTCCCTGATTAAAGCCTCTGGCCCCAACCAGGACATCACACTTCCTCCAAGGTGGTGGGCTTGTCCTCTTTCCCTGATGGAGTCATCCGATGAAGAACCAAATAATGTGCTCCTTTTCTCTGTTTGTTTCCCATTCTCCTCCACAGACTCTGTATCCCAACTATTGGCACTTTTCATATACAGCTTAAAACCTGAACATCTGGTTGATGAATCCTCCCAGCAAAATTCCCTCCAGTTTCTGAGTAATATCCTCAAGTCCTTTGCTAGAATTCCACTCTTCTGGCATCTCAGGCCATGATTTGGGAAATAAAAGCCTTCTCTGCAAAGCGCGCTCCAGGAGAGCAGCACATCTCCTGTGTCATCACGGCCAGGTGTACACGTGGGCAATTGCATAAAAATGTCCCTCGCTCACTAACATGCAACATTGTGCAAGGTTGGTTTGGAAAGTGAGAATGGAAGATAGGATCAGTGTGAGACATACCAAGGGTTTTCTTTTTTCAACCCCTTTCTCTCCCACTCTGCCCACTTACCCCAATCTGTCGTATATGCCACTGTTAATATTCTTTCCGAAATACACACTTGACTTTGGTCCTCCCTTTCACTGCAAACTCTTAAACATGGCATATAAAGAGCTTTTGTCATCCAGATCCTACCTCCTCCCAGCCTCACTTCCCACTCTTCCTCACCTGAAACGTTCTGCTCCAGCAACATTCAGCTGTACTGCTGCTGTTGGGGTTACATCCTGCTGTCTTACGCCTTCCTGCTTTGACAGCTGCCTGGAACACCTACATCCGTATCATCTCACCCCACTCCACCTCATGCCCTCTGAACTGCTAAACTCAAGGTTCTTTAAGACATAATCCGAGCGAAATATCCTCTGTGAAATGTCGGCAGATGCTTCTAAGGAAATTAAGAACCTTGGACTTTCATTTTTTCATTTGTAGCACCGTATCTCAGTCCTAGGAAACTGTGAACTCCTTACAGGCAACAGTCAAGTCTTGTGTATTTCTGAAATTCCACTGTCAGCCACCAAGTACAGCTTAACGAGGGCTTAGGAAATGTTTGCAAGAGAATGAATGAATATGTGGAACCTGGGAAGTAATTCACAAGCGATCAAGGAATCACACACTACAGAAAGTATAAAAAGTAATCTCACGTTGGCAAGAGAGAGAATTATGTGGTGGAACCTTATCAGTTGAACTTAGGTAAATACTGACATGCTGAATCCATGGGTCTTAAGCCCCCACTGCAATCATAATTACCTGGGGACTTTAAAGAAGCCCAATGCCTGGACCCTTACCTGTTGAATTTTTCTATTTTTTTAAAAAAACAGTCTGAGAGATTATACTGTGCATCCAAAGTTAAGAATAACTGCTCTAGATAAAAATAGAAATTGCAGTATATAAACGTATTAGTTTCTGCCAGGTGAAAGCTATTTGCAAGTAGGGGATCCCAGAATTTGCACAAAGATGTCTCAGTGCAGACTTCGGCTGACTACGCATTTCTAGACGTATATAATCGTGCCCACGAAGCCCTGGGACACGTTCCTTTATCCCCTCTGCAAATGTGCTCGCAGCTCCTGATAGACTTTGCTGTCATAGGAGCAGAAAGGCATTTGCATCTTTCCACTGAGAGCTTTACTGGTGGACGTTAGCTGGAATCCCAGTCCATAAAGAGACAACATGCAAAGCGTTTTTTAAAATCTAAACCGTTGCTAAATGTTTAACGTTATGGTCAAAGTCTCTGCTTGTGAAGTAAATAAGAACGTTTTTGAACCTGTGATGCAATGGGATTTCAGGACTACGAAACCTTGGACTCTGAGTCTAGGTCTCTCTAGTGAACTTACAAAGTAGAGTAGGAAAGGATATAAAGTCAGTAAGAATTTTTCCGCATTTTAAAAGATTGTGATAGAGTTGATGTATGATGTTATGCTAGTTTCAGGTGTATCACATATGATTTGATATTCGCACACATCGTGAAACGATCACCACAGTAAGTCTAGTAGCTGTCTGTCCCCATACAAAGTCATCACAATATTGTTGACCACATTTCTTACGCTGTATCCCCGGGGATCGTTTGTTTTATAAGTGGAGGTTTGTACCTCTTAATCCCCTTCACCTATTTTATCCCCCTCCCCAGTCATTAAGAATTTTAAGTACAAGGTCCTATGTCTCTTGTGAAACAAATGTTGTCATGTATTCTTCAACCTAAGTGTCTATGTGGTTCTGTATCCTTGTTCATGGTTAATAAAACATAATATCCTAAGTGCAACATTAAATCCAAGGGTTGGCTTCTCTTTAGTGCTGATTATAAACCCCAACAACACAAAGCAGGCACTTGATGCGTCAGAATTCCTTGGATTTTTATCTTAATGCTTTTTCCATTTGCTCTGCCAAATCACACTTTAATGGCAAGTTTAAATGTGTCTTTACAATGTCATTTCACATTGATTCTCAGCCAGCTCTTCGGTCATTATATTATTGTTACTGGGGTGTGAGCTGCACCATGTGGAGAGGAAGATAGACCAGACTACACATCCACCAGCTGGTGCTGAAGTTATAGGTGAAAATACATCACAATCTAGAAGATGAATGATTGCATCTCATCTTAAGGCTCATCACAAAGGTTTTTCGTTAGACCCATGTGTGTGTTTGCGAGGGTTCTGGGAACATTTTGTAATTCTCAGACATGTTCAAGTGGCAAAGCACGCAGGACTAATAATAATTTATAAATTGTGCAGATTACCATCCATTATGTTTGTATTTACTTTTACAAAGAAGGGAAAGTTTTACTAGCCAAAAAATTTAAAAAACGCAAACACTTGACTCTCCCTTAAAGCCGTCAAGCTAAGTTTGATTTAGTTGTTTCTTCGTTTTCCTGCTGCTACTATTTTTTGCATCATTTTCCAAAGTTCTGTAGTTGGCAAATAGGAGCTGGTTGTCGATGATTCAAAAAAAAAGTTTATATAATAATCTCATATATTATATATTAATATATATAGTATATATTTTATATTAATAGAATATAAACATAAACCTAAAACTGAGAAAGTTCTGCCCATTGCATTGATTTTTAGGCAGTGATGTAAATAAAAGTTGAGGCCTCATATGGTCCAGTTAAGACCAGTATCTTTTTAAAAGTGGAAACCACCCAAAGGACATGCATTCTTTCCTGTTTTTAGTTATATTTTTAAACAATTTCAAACATACAGAAAAGTTCCAAGAATAGAACAAAAAACTTCCATATACTCTTAACCCAGAGACCCCCTTCGAGTTTCACCAAATGTCCCCTCAGGCTCTCATAGCAAGAGCGTCATGTGGTCCAGTCACTTCTCCTGACTCCCAGGCTTCCTCAGTCTTTCTTTCCTTTCATGGCCTTTGCCTTTTTGAAGATTACAAGGCAGTTGTTTTGCATGGTGTCCTTCAAGTTTCTCATGACACAACCCGGGTTATTAGGTTTGGGGCAGGAATATCTCAGAAGAGATGCTGTGTTCTTCTCATTGCATCCTATTGTGGGGGAGCGGGGTGGGCACACAGTGTCAATTTGTCCCATTAATGGTGGTGTTAATTTTGATTATTTGATTCTAGTGGTATCTGCCAGGTTCCTCCACTATAAGTTTATTCCTTTCTCCTCTCTTTGTAATGAATTATTAATTTATGTGGTGACACTTTTAAGACTATACGAGCATCTCATTTCACATCCTACTAACACCCCTAGTTTTAACATCCATTGATTTTTTTTTGCCAGAATTAAATATTTCTGTGATAAATTCCAAATTGTGCTTTTCTAATTCCATATTCCTGCTATATTGATTAGTTGGCATTCTAATGTCAGGAAGAACTTTCTTATCTTCCCATCTATGAATGTGTTTATTGCTATCAATGTAGACTTGTTGATTCCTGTTTTGGTCAATGGATTTAATTTGTTACTATGATTATTTATTTTACACTCAAGTTGTCCCATATTTGACTAATGAGAGTCCCTTCAAATGACTCCGGAGGTCTTTCTAACAGGTCCCTGCCATTCTCTGAGCATCACCTGAGTTGTTCCTCACCCCACGTTCCAGGCTTATCTTGCACTTACCCTGCCCCATTCCTAGAATCAGCCAATTTTCCAAGGAGCCCTGGCACCTTTCAGTGGAGAGGTGTATTTAGAAACCAGGATCTAGGCACTAGGTGTGCTCATTGCTACCGGCTATACTGTCATTCCCAGGCTATCTTAGTCGACAGAACTAGGAATTACATGTATACAGATGTACATATGTACACACATGCACACACCTTCTTATCTATATTTATTTCTGGATCTGTCTCTATGTAAGTAAAGTTTGTACTGATATATCCACTTGCAATACACCACCACAGGGTTTATTTGGGCTTCCGTTCTTTCCTTATTGCTACTTCCTTTCATCAGTAAGGAAACTGACTCCCATTAGCCTCAAGATATGTGCTTGTTTGCTCAATCCATTGTATATGCCACTCCCGTGACACCACTGGGCTGGCATTCTCACAAGGGCCACTCTGAATATCCCACTCAGGTCCACCCCATGAATTTGGAATGGAATTAGGAAGGAAGGAAGGAAGGAAAGAGGAAGGGAATAAGGGAGGAAGAATAAAAGGAAAGGAGGGAGGGAGGAAGAGAGACATGCATTTTTAAAATATATATATATTTTTTTTTTAAATTTTTTTGGCTGTGTTGGGTCTTTTGTTGCTGTGTGCGAGCTTTCTCTAGTTGCCACGAGCAGGGGCTACTCTTTGTTGCGGAGCACGGGCTCTAGGTGCGGGGGCTTCAGTAGTTGTGGTGTGTGGGCTTCAGTAGTTGTGGCTTGAGGGCTCTAGACACAGGCTCAGTAGTTGTGGGGCACGGGCTTAGTTGCTCCGCGGCATGTGGGATCTTCCCGGACCAGGGCTCAAACCCGTGACCCCTGCATTGGCAGGTGGATTCTTAACCACTGCACCACCAGGGAAGTCGGTGCATTGTTTTTAAACTGAGGTATAATTAATATATAATGAAATGCACAGCTCTTAAATGTTTAGTGGAAGAGTTTTGATAATTTCATGTACCCAAGTAGCAACCACCTAAAATAAAATATAGACTGTTTCCACCCTCTCCAGAAAGTTTCCTCATGTGAGGAAGTACACCCATCAGCAAGCATCATTAAAACCCCCCTCCTCGGGCTTCCCTGGTGGCGCAGTGGTTGAGAGGCCGCCTGCCGATGCGGGGGACGCGGGTTCGTGCCCCGGTCCGGGAAGATCCCACATGCCGCGGAGCGACTGGGCCCGTGAGCCATGGCCGCTGAACCTGCGCGTCCGGAGCCTGTGCTCCGCAGCGGGAGAGGCCACAACAGTGAGAGGCCCGCGTACCACAGAAAAACAAAACAAAACAAAACAAAAAAACCCTCCTCATCACTGGTCCTCCCAATGTCTATCGTTCAGTTTACAGCTGCTGCCGAAACTGCTCTCCTCTATTTCAAACTTCTCCAGGTTTTCTTTTCCTGCTGTGCAGCCCGTGGCTTTCTCTCTGTTCCTCCACCCACCTCACATCTTTATTATACAGGACACCTTGGCCCTTTTCATTCGTTTTCTCTCTTTTCCCCCATCAAGGGAGTTCTCCACAATAACACAGAGCTTGCGAGCAATCAAACATAAATCCTTCTTCTTAGGAAAGGAAGGTGGAGTGTGCGTGCGTGTGTGTGTGCGTGTGCGTGCGTGTGTGTGTGTGTGTGTGCGTGTGCGTGCGTGTGTGTGTGTGAAGACTGTGATTTAGCCACAAAGGGGAAGGACGCTTGTTTTATGTCAGTGGCAGTGCACTGTTCTCCTTAGCACGGAACATCATGTTCGTTAGCAACATCATTAAGAATCGCTGTCTGACAAGAACATTTCTCAAACTGATGTGTCCCAAGGAGCTTTAGACCTGTGGATATAAAACACCATCACCCAAACGAGAACAAGCAAAGGCTATGTATTCAGAGCTTGCTACCGGAAGGCAGTTAGCCATCATCATTCGTGTTTGGCAGACACCCCAAATCTGTTAAAGGATGGGAAACCTTTACTGCAGATGAAAAGGGAAAGCCTCAAGCATGCCCTGATGGGAGGGTGTTGGTTTGGGGAAGCTGGATGTGGACTAACTGGAAGCCGGGCATCCTGTGTGCTCAATTAGAGGAACACACTTGGTTTTCTCTGGTTGGTTCTAAGTTTGGCCCATTGCTAGAGATTGTGGGTCAGAGCTCTGTTTTTATACGTTGTCTAGCCATTGTCCATTTGTATACTCAGTCCCTCAGAGCGAGGGATATGTAGGAGAACTCTGGGGTCCTGGATGGTCTGCTCTGAGCCCTTTTAAACAGCATCATCAGCCTTGGCCCATCCTCTCCTACTCGACTTCTGTACCTCTTAGTGTCCATACCTGTAATTTCACATCGACTTCCCAATCCCTCAAACAGATCTAGAATCCGGCTCGACAGACCTAAGGAGTCTTCAGAACGGATGAGCGGGGCTTTGCGTTGGTTTGGTGTGGGAGGAGATTGAGAATGCAAGGGTAGTGCTGAGGCTGGAAACCGGCTACCAGGAGGGTCGTGTTACTCTCTGCAGGTAAGAGAGGAAGCAGTCAGTTTGTGAGAGAAGATGGTGACCTCAGTTTTTTAGGCTTTATAATCTTAGATGCTGCTGTGAAGATGTTCTTTGCTCATATATCTGGAACCTGGAACGTCATTTTAGAGGTGAAGAGACCTGAAAATAAGCGATGGTCCTCAGTTTGCATGCCAAGGCTGGGGGTGGAGCGGGTAATTCAGCCTTTGCGTTTTCTATCCACCGCTACACAAACCAAGGATGGAGAGCAAGACGTCTGGACCAGAGGCCGGGCAACCTGGAACTACCAGGATTGCATCAGAGGCGAGACCGAGCTGTTGTGTGTCATTAACATAAATGTCGTGAAGACAGAAACCATCTACCAAAGATTTCACAACAGACCCGCCAAAGTGAAAAGTAAATGATTAAAGAATGTAGGTCTTGGAGCTCCTGTCAAACCATGATCCTTTATCTTCTATTTACAGAGATAAAAGTACACCCCAAAATGGTTAATATTTAAGCACTTTAATATTTACAGCTGTCTTTTTAGTAGAGGAAAGCCACTTCGGTAGTGCCAGCGTGAACCCTCCACGATGATTCCTCCGTTGCTCCTCTTGTTTTCAAGTTTTCTCTGCCACGTTGCTATTGCAGGACGAAGTAAGTACTCTTTGCTTTTGAAAAAAATAATTCATATATCCGTCCCCCTTGTATAATACGCCAGGGATCCATAATGATTGGTTAAATTCCCTTTAGGGTGGATGCTTGAGAGAGCGGATTGGTGCTTGTTCTTTGATACAGCCCTGTCTAAAGTTCCCGCATGAGACATTTACCTTGTTTAAGCCTCAGTGTACAGACCTGTGAAATGGAGATGACAATAGCGCTCTTCAAAAGTTGGTGAGATTAGGCGAGGTATTGCATAAGTCAAGCATTTGGTACAGAACTCAGCGTGCAGATTACTGGTAGCACGAAATACTTTTCATCTGTGTGTGCTATAGCTGAACTTAAACCTGCAAATACAGATTTCTCGGGCCACTGCTCTGTGCTCTGTTTCAGTCTGTCCCAAGCCAGATGACTTACCATTTGCCAGATTTGTTCCGTTAAAAACATCCTATGCCCCCGGGGAGGAGATCGTGTTCTCCTGCCAGCCAGGCTACGTGTCCCGGGGAGGGATCCGGAGGTTCACCTGCCCGCTCACAGGATTTTGGCCCATCAACACTCTGAGATGCACACGTAAGTCAGCCTCCATCTCATGCATTCTCCCCGTCATTCACATCCTGGACATGTTGGGGAGATGACCTACCTTGTCATGCTCGCGGTACAGAAAGCCAGCAGAACTGTGGAGTGGAGGGCTGTGAAGAAACAGCAGGGTCTGTGGGGAGTTCCACAGGAGAAGAGGCTAAGGACAGTAAGTGCTATTTGCAGCACAGCCTGGAACTAGGGGAGATTTTAAGAAGAGACTTGGTACGATAAAAGGGGAGGAAAACACTGCCGATGTGAAAAGAGAAGTGGAGATTATATTACAAATTATATTTATAATAAAATATAAATATATTAAATTAATAATGTACAGGAATATTATATATAATAATATATCATATGCAATATAACAGTTATATATGTATATATACATTCACAGATATCTGACTTTATGGTAGATGGTTGCTTTTTTATTTTTTGGCCACGTGGCTCAGCCTGTGGGATCTTAGTTCCCGGACCTGGGATTGAACCCTCGCCCTCAGCAGTGAAAGCGCAGAGTCCTAACCACTGGACCGCCAGGGAATTCCCGATGGTTGCTCTTACTTATTCCTCAGAGCGTGGTTCCGTGATGCTGCCGTTATTTTTTCACAGTCGGCTCTTGAACAAAATCCACCTGAGAGGATTTCTGGCAATTTTATGTAGAAGTCAAGCAGCAAAAATAACTGTACGGACCTATCCGAGCTCTGGTTACTTTGGTTGTATGGGTGATACCATTTGTGAAAACGATACGTGTCCATGCGGTGATTTTAATGTGCTTTTTGATTAAAAAAGACAAAACGTAATTGTTAACGAAAAACCACTGTAACATCATTAGGGAAAATTTTTCCGGAAATCAGCCTTAACTTTGGAACACTAACAACTTTCTTTTTCAAGTTATTTTCCACGTGTATACTTTCCTCATTGCAGTGAGTTGACACCATTTTGTGTTTTTCTATTTTCACTAGCATATCAGAAGCACGGACTATATCTCTGTAGTCTTCATAATCCACATTTTATTGGCCGTATCACATTTCAGGTGGATTTACCCTTTAATTACCATTAATTAAAATAATACCATGATAGTGAACATTTAGACTGTTCGGTTTTTGTCATTAGAAGTAACAATACAGGGAATTCCCTGGCGGTCCAGTGCTTAACACTCCGCACTTCCACTGCAGGGGGCGAGGGTTCAATCCCCGATCGGTCGGGGAACTAAGATCTCGCATGCTGCATGGCAAACAATACAAGGGGTGCCTTGGTGCATATATCATTTGACTTATTTTGAGTTCTCTTCTTAGAATAGTTACCAGTAGAGTTACTGGATCAAATAATAGAAATGAGTTGATACATTTTAATCTCAATAGTAAATTCTATAAATGGAAATTGACCTTTATATCTTTAAATCACAGCCAGAGTATGTCCTTTTGCTGGAATCTTAGAAAACGGAACTGTACGCTATACAACTTTTGAATATCCCAACACGATCAATTTTTCTTGCAATACCGGGTAAGGACTTCTGGCTCACAGATGCAGCCCATTCCTGCGCCCTCAAGCTAATCATCAAGGCTGGTCCTTTTCTAGTCTTTAGGCTGGACTTGCCCAGTACAGATCACTGAATACAAGTCCACAGTGGTGTTGAGGGCGGGGTAAGGGGTGGAGAATACAGCAGCTCGTGAAATACGAAGTCAACGTTCTAAGTTTTCTGCTCCTGATTAGTTACTTATTTGAGGAGTACATTGAAATTATTGAAACTGGGTGATAATTCTTTATGACCTCTGGGCCAAATCTTGGCATGAGAGTTAAAATACTTTAGTAATCGGACTTGGGCTTTAGTTATGAGGCTAATTTCATCGACTGTGACCTCGTGGAAGAGAATTTTATGGAGAAGCCTGAGTGTGATGATGTAAAACATAACCTTCATCCTCACAGCATCCCCAGAAGAAAGCACTTACGGTTGGTCATATGACTTCCCTGCCTCACGAGCAAATACACCATCAGTGACACTGGCGATGGCTCATCGGCTGTAGAGCAGGGCAAAGTTTCACTGAGGAGGCTTGTTTGTGATTAGAGATTAAGAAATACTGTGTGTGAAAGAGGCAGTCCTTTCATCTGAAACACCAATTGACTGGTAGGCTTCATGATGAATGACCTTGAACAAACTGGCTTCAGGGACAATGGTACATTTGCAATGGAAATAGACTGCATTGTTTTTAAACATTTGGGTCAACAGGCTCTCAGAAAAGGAATATTAGGGATTATTCGGTTTGATTCACTTTTGTGATCCTGAAAAAGAGGTGGTTCTTTGCTTGGAAGCAGTTAACCTGACCAGCTGGTTGGAGACAAGGGGTTTGGGCACTGGGTAGGGCTGGCTTCCATACCCACTAGCGATGGGACCTTCCCATTCTTCAGCAGTTCCCTGCAGCCTTAGGCTGGGAGACTTGATGAGCCTCAGAGGAATGTTAAGCCTCTCAGGAAACAGTATTATAAGACGGAAAAGAAGCCAATAGTACTTTTTTGGGAGGGGGTCTTCGTTGCTGCGTGTGGCAAGCGGGGGCTACTCTTCGTTGCGGTGTGCGTGCTTCTCATTGTGGTGGCTTCTCTCGTTGTGGAGCACGGGCTCTAGGCGTGTGGGCTTCAGTAGTTGTGGCATGTGGGCTCAGTAGTTGTGGCTCGTGGGCTCTAGCGCACAGGCTCAGTTGTTGTGGTGCATGGGCTTAGTTGCTCCACGGCTTGTGGGATCTTCCCAGACCAGGGCTCAAACCCGTGTTCCCTGCATTGGCAGGCAGATTCTTAACCACTGCGCCACCAGAGACGTCCCGAGAAGCCAAGAGTATTAATCTGCAGCAATGCTTAACAGAAAAGACATTTGAGATGCCATGGATGGATTATTTTATAATTTAGTGGATTACATTTTCCCTTTGCAGGTTTTATCTGAAAGGAGCTAATTCTGTTCAATGCACTAAGGAGGGAGAATGGAGTCAGAAACTTCCTGTCTGTGCTCGTGAGTTTGTGGGTCCCAGTTACAGGGAGGTGACTAGCTGATTTGCCTGGGACTTCCCTGGTTTTACCACTATAAGATCTACACCCTGGAAACCCCTCAGTCCCAGCTCCATGAAATGGTTGGTTGCCTTTCTGGGGACTGTCCATCCTGACATCTTACTCTGGAAGATGAAACAACCGCTTTGGAATGATAAACTCTGACCCTGACGCTGACTCTAACACTGAAACTCCAGATTAGTTAGGTAAGGACGGCAACCCACTGAGTCTCTGTGTGATGCTGCTTGTGTAAGCTCCGTACAGACAGCGTACAGAAGCAGGAGGTATTCCACAGGAACAAACAGACCTAAACTAGGACCACGATGTCGCTCAGGTGTCACAGATGACTTGTCGTCATCAGCAGCTATTGCAGGAGGTTCCCTCAGCAAAGTCCTTCGCCAATTCTGACTCTCAGGAACGTCTTACAAGGTAGCATTTGGATCTAAGACGTATGGTATCATAAGCAACGTGGTCTTGTAGCAGGCAAATCAGTGGTGGCAAGACCTAAATTTCCTTCATCTTTTAGATTTTTGTTTTTTGTTTTTTTTTTAACCGGTACGCGGGCCTCTCACTGTCGTGGCCTCTCCCGTTGCGGAGCACAGGCTCCGGACGCGCAGGCTCAGCGGCCATGGCTCACGGGCCCAGCCGCTCCGCGGCATGTGGGATCTTCCCGGACAGGGGCACGAACCCGCATCCCCTGCATCGGCAGGTGGTCTCTCAACCACTGCGCCACCAGGGAAGCCCCATCTTTTAGTTTTTTGACTGGTTCAGACATCTGATTTCC
The DNA here is from genome assembly GCF_949987515.2 of Delphinus delphis. Classification (NCBI taxonomy): domain Eukaryota; kingdom Metazoa; phylum Chordata; class Mammalia; order Artiodactyla; family Delphinidae; genus Delphinus; species Delphinus delphis. Next base: position 1,388,740 of record NC_082701.1, read on the forward strand.
AGATCATATTTTCTTCTTTGGCTTCTCCAGCTGACTGTGTTTCCCCTGGTATTTGATCAAAGTTTGCATTTTCCCAAGTTAATCTCTGGATTTTTGTTGTTGTTGTTCTGTAAAGAGTACTTTTAAAAGACTCAACTATTTTCATTAAAATGATAGTTCCTTCTTTTTTCAGCTATAACCTGCCCTCCACCACCAATACCGAAGTTTGCAAAACTTAGTGTTTATCAGCCATTGTCTGGGAACAACTCCCTGTATGGAGGCAAGGCCGTCTTTGAATGCTTGCCACAGCACGCAATGTTTGGAAATGACACCGTTACCTGCACAGAACATGGAAACTGGACAGAATTACCAGAATGTAAGGGTGAGTGCAATGATGAGACAGAATCATCACGGGAGTGTAGAATCTCTTTTTTGAAGAGGATTGAAAATTTCTCTGTCATGGAGGGTTTCTAATGACCTTGTGTAACGAATGTTTACCGGCATCTGCCAGGTACCCAGGATGCCAGATGAGCGAGACCTGACTCAGCTCAGGAAGATGAGCTGTGATGCAGGGGTCTGTCTGCGGTTTCCCAGAGGAAGGGCTCGCGGGAGCAGTGGAGAATGGGGGAACGGCATAGGCATACCACACAAGGGCGCGGGCCTGGGGGTGTGAAGGAGCAGGGTGTGTGCATGGACAGCTGAGTATTACTGTGAGGCTGGATTAAACTGGGGAGTCCTAAGAAACAGGCGAAAAACTGGGTTGCAGTCAGATCGATATAAGCTTTTGTAGTCTTTACCTAAACTTAAGAATCACAAGAATACTTGATTTAAAAATATATATGAAAATTCTTTCTCCTTTAATTTGACTCCTCATTACTATCTTTGAATTTGTCCACTGCATAACAAGTAGAATTTATCACGCACACCAGGAATTATACTAAGGACTGTTACCTTCTCCCGCAGTGGGTGTTACAGATATCTACTGAATGATTCAAACGTAAGTGCTTTTTAGCATAGGGAAACTACTACTACTACTAATACCTAGCACCTTTTGGGGGACTAAACTCTGGGCCAGGCACTGGTCTCCTCCTATATATGTGTCATCTCATTTAATTCTCCCAAGTCCTAAGCAGTGGGTTCTTTTTCTTTTCAGCCATTTACATAGATAGATCAGCCGTCAGCATGTTGTGACATTCTCTCTCTTTCCTTCTATAGACATACTATTTTCCCCCTGAATCATGTGAAAATAAGTTGTACACATCATGACACTTACCCGTGAACACTTCAGCAGCATGAATGTCCGAAGAACAACATTGTCATATGTTATCACTGTACTCAAGACATTTAACATATTTGGAATTATTAACAATAATAATTTAAACAATTACATTATATACAATTAACAATATTTATTTCATATGCAAACTGCCCCAGCTGATCCAGAAGTATCCTCTATACACGTGTTTTGTTCTCTGTGAAATCTAATCATGAATCACAGATTCTGTCTAGTCGTCATAGCTCTTTGGTTTCCTTTAGTTAAGAGTTTTCCCCTGCCTTTTTGGTTGTCTTTCACTGACATTTTTGAAGAGTACATGCTAGTTGTCTTGGAGAAGTTTCCACAATGTGAATTTGGTCGATTATTTACTCATGATTGGATTTGAGTTAAATACTTTTTTTTTAAGAATACACTCCATCACATCAGAAGGCACATGGTGTCAGTCCATCGCTGTCATGCTTGATTTGATCCCTTGGTCAGGTGGGGTATGCCCCTCTTCTCTTGGTAAAGGCATCTCTTTCTCATTGAATTAGTAAGCAACCTGTGGGTGATAGTTTGAGACGGTGAGAATATTCATTCTCTAGCAGTCATTTTAGCATCCACTGATAATCCTTGAACTCAGTCAACTGAGACATTGGTGGTTACAAAATGGTGGCTTTCTAAGTTTATCTTTCTTTCTATATTTATTAGCTGGAATTTTTCTACAGGGAAGAGTTTTTCTTCCATGAACTATTTCTTTTTAGCGTTATTATAGACTCATAGATTCTTTTGCACTCAATTTGTGGAAGAGCCAAAACTGATCCAAGCAGCCCAGCACTGGATTTGGTCCCCTTGAACCATCTCATTAGACTTCCTCCCTCCAGCCTGGCTTTCTTTACTGGGGTAAATAGGGATACGGGCTTGGGGCTGTACTGCTGAGGATCTAAAGAAAGCCGGGAAGCCTTCAGTTTTCTCCTTCATATTTCATGCTGGTTTCTTGTATAGTCTGAAGACAGTCATAAGAGTTAGATTTAACATTTAAAATCCAAATAATGCTGTTCTAGTGTGCATAGAGGGAATCGCTGTGTTTTAATTTCATGGTCCGTTGGTTAAAAGAGACAGACTTTTTCCGTCTTTCAAACCCACCATCTTAGACTGTGTGCAGATGAAGTTTGCAATAAGTACTACCTTGTGATTATGTGAAAGCCCAAAGCACTTGGTAACTCATTAATTTTCTTTCAAAGTGTTGTTGTTTCTATTTTAATATCCAGAGTCTCACAAGGATAAGATAAAGGGGACAGAATTAAGCACCAAGGTCCCCAGAAATTGTGTTCTAGGCACAGGAACACCCAGTGATTCAGTGGTATAAGAGAGACAAGCGCGTGGCTATTCCGTAACCACTGGACCCCACGCTATTTATACTAATACGTCTTACTGCTTAAACTTTTTAGAAGTAAAATGCCCGTTCCCATCAAGACCAGACAATGGATTTGTGAACTATCCTGCAAAGCAAGTACTTTATTACAAGGATAAAGCCACTTATGGTTGCCATGATACATACGCCTTGGATGGACCAGAAGAAGTAGAATGTGGCAAATTCGGAAAATGGTCTGCACAGCCAAGTTGTAAAGGTAAGAAATAGGGGTAAGGTCTTGACCTGCCTCCCAATTCATGGAGTAGATCGCCTTTACTTGCCATCTTCTTGTTCCAGTCATCTTCCACTTTGTTTCTCAGACTTGATTCACAGCTACTGGGATTTATATGGGCATGGGGAAACTTCACGCTTAGCAATCCTGTTTGAGATGAAACTGCATGAAGTAGACATATTTTGTAAGCCTTGATAATATGGCGGAAGATCGTGTGGGCTTCCTATAATTGCTTTTAAGCCTTGGCCCATGAGCATCCTTTTTTGCTTTGTTCTAGTCAAGACCCTTCTCACTGTGGCAAAACCCAGCCACGCATTCCGGCTAGTTCCAGGAAATGGTGACAAATTATAAACAGGCAACAGGCAATTGTATGGACATTGACTATGAGGAAATGAAACACAACGGGTCCTCTTGAGGACTGCGACTGGAAGTCAGGAACTATTGCTACTCTTTCCACGTCTCATTGGCCTCATGGTCTCTCTCATATCTGTTTCTCTGCTTACTCACCTTGAACCTGGCTTGATGCTACACCAGGACCTCTCAACTAAAGGATGCATCACTCACTGGCGTCTTTTCCCTGAGATGCTGGTTGCTTCTGAGTTAGGTGTCTATCCTTGATCTGGTCCGTGTCATGCTTATGCAAAGAACACCGACTTTGCGCTGCATTTCTGCTCAAGTTGCTGTGGGCTGGACAGTTTTGTTTTTTTAAAATAATGTGTTTATTTTACTTTTGGCTGTGTTGGGTCTTTGTTGCTGAGCGCGGACTTTCTCTAGTTGCGTGAGTGAGGGTTACTCTTCGTTATGGTGCATGGGCTTCTCACTGCTGTGGCTTCTCTTGTTGCGGAGCACGGGCTCTAGGCATGTGGGCTTCAGTCGTTGTGGCATGTGGCTTCAGTAGTTGTGGCACACGGGCTTCGTTGCTCCGCAGCATGTGGGATCTTCCCGGACCAGGGTTCGAACCCATGTCCCCTGCATTGGCAGGCGGATTCTTAACCACTGCACCACCAGGGAAGTCTGGGTTGGACAGTTTAAATAGAAAAGGCAATTAGGCACAACAGGCAAAATGACATATGACTAGGTTGGGGTCCCCTAGAAGCAGAGCCTGAGACAGGGATTCAAATACAGTTGGTTTATTAAGTGAGTCTCAGGGAAAAGAATGTGAGGCAGGTAGGATGGAGCTGGACACTGGTTCTCAAACCTCACTGTGCATCAGAATCTCCTAGAGGGTTTGTTTAAACAGAGTCTCTGATTTGCTGGAGCTGCAGTAGGACCTGAGAACTAGCATTTCTACTGGGTTCCCAGGTGATACTGACGCTGCCAAGCCAGGGACCATGTTTTGAACGAGGATGTGGGCTCAGCTGGAGTCTAACTTCAGTTTAATCCCCCGGGAGCTCTGGACCATGGGAGTCCATCCTATCGAGAGGCAAGGGGACCTGATTATTTTGATCCCCTTCTCAGCCCGTCATAGGCTGCGGGCTGCTCCCTTCCCTGACCCTGGGGTTGTGGACTGATGTGCATACTCTCCTTGGAGAGGTGGCTCTCTTATGGCTGAAGGGCATTTTTCAGAGAAAGGAGCATTTATGAGCTGTTATGAGCCAACACTCACAGTGGCTGGTGGGTGGTGCAGCAACTCAATAAATGGGAGCTGAGTGGGGCGGGGACGCTTACCTGAAACGGCAGGTATCTGATAGAAGTTCTTTTGCACAGAAGCCTAGTATCTGATGCTTCTGCTCTGAACTTTTTTTTTTTTTTTTTTTTGTGATACGCGGGCCTCTCAGCGGCCAGGGCTCATGGGCCCAGCCGCTCCGCGGCATGTGGGATCTTCCCAGACTGGGGCACGAACCCGCGTCCCCTGCATCGGCAGGCGGCCTCTCAACCACTGCGCCACCAGGGAAGCCCTGCTCTGACCTTCTTATGTGGCTACTCCAGGGGAAGAAAAGGCGATCTTGGAAGCCATGATTAAAGGTTCTATTGATAAGGAGCAACAGTTAGCAATGATACTGATGTTACTTGCTGTCTTAGAACCTTCTCGTCTTGAGCACTTTGTTTCAGGTCTGAACATCTACTGGTTCAAATGCTACATTTTCTTTAAGAAAGAGTAAATGAAGTCCTGTCTTGACTACAAATATTGTCTCTTTCAGCGTCTTGTAAATTATCTGTTAAAAAAGCTACCGTGATATATGAAGGAGAGAGAGTAAATATCCAAGACAAATTTAAGAATGGGATGCTGCATGGCCAAAAAATTTCTTTCTTCTGCAAAAATAAGGAGAAGAAGTGTAGCTATACAGAGGATGCCCAGTGCATAGACGGCGTCATTCAAATCCCCAAATGCTTCAAGGGTGAGTTCAACACTGGAATGTTTAGCTAGCACTTACGCTTGTCCTTCGCCATAATCAGTACTTTGATTACCTGATGACTAAAAGAAGCCATGTCAATGTGGCCACTGGATTTTTTAAAAGAGAGTGGGGCAGGAGGAAATACCAAGATGAAGCAGTAAGCTGTATTTAGTTTCCCCACATTTTCCTTTCCTTTTCTTTTCCTTAAAACTCAGGGTTGTGGTTTTATTTGATGAGTGTTGAATTATGCCATCATGTGTAATTCCAGGTCATGCTTGAATACTAATAATAATATTGAATGGAATACTGAATAATAATACTGATCACCTCTTGGTCCCAAATGATAAAGAACTCACCCCAAACTACAAAGTAACTCATGTCAATGGTCATTGGTTTATAGGTCTTCTAACATTTCTTTCCTTCCTTCGGCAATTCCAGGAGTTTGAAAAGTACCCATTAGCGCAAAGTGTTCGTTAGAGCCAAACATTTTAAGGAAGATGATATTGTGTTTGTGGGTGATAAAGAAGTGTATAATGGCCAGCATTAAAGCCATTAGTTTCAGGGGGTTTTTTTAAATTTATTTTTTAAAATAAATTCTGGATACAAAACTTCTTTTTTTAATTACAAGCTATGAAAATATCTTCCCCAAGAATGTGATTTTCTTTTAACATTGCCTACAGTAACTTTTTTTTATTGGAGTAGAATTGTTTTACAAAGTTGGGTTAGTTTCTGCTGTAGAACAAAGTGAATCAGCTATACATATACATACATCCCCTCCCTCTTAAGCCTCCCTGCCACCCTCCCCCCACATCCCACCCCTCTAGGTCATCACAGAGCATTAGTTTCAGGTTTAAGGTCTACATATCTTTGTTTCTACAAAGGAGGAGCCAGCCAGAAGCTATTATTGCCTCCAGGTTTAGAAATGCTTCAAGAATGTTGACAGCCCTGTATCAGCTGGCAGAGGAGAGAGTTGGGAGCAGATTAGAGGAGAGAGGGGTCTGAGAAGTGGCCAGCTAGAGAGAGAGAAGGAAATGATAACTAGCAAATAATACCCACCTCATAGGTTTGATGATTAGAAATATTATGCGTGACATGGAGTAAGTACACAATGATAATAATGGTGGTTATTATCACTATAATTACAAATAGTTAGAAATGCGCTGGATAAATTGTTATTGTTCAAAACACAGCAGAGCCCTAGTGAGACATTATATACTAAAGCTGACAAAGCACAGTAATCCTAGCACAGATCAGCAGAAAAAATATTAGCGGAAGATAATTTAAAAAACCAAACAGAGCTTTGTTAATGCACTTCTTCGTGCTGTTCTCTTTTACAGTCTTCAGACAGATGCAGCACTGTTGGTGCATTGGCGATTACATAAAGGGCTGATACAGTTTTTTTCTTTTAATCTTGACTGTCAGAATTATACCTAATCTTTTATTTTCTCTCTTGGAAACGAGTGCCTTATCATTTCCCTGATTTTTCTCGCATCACTTAAAGCTCACACTGAATGCTTTCATTCACGTAATTCGATTTATTCTGCACGTTTATAAAATGTATTTGACTAGGCTTGGCTACTTAACAGATTTAAGAGATGACTGTTTCTCATCAAAAAAAAAAAAAAAAAAGAGATGACTGTTTCTCTTAAAATGTTTTTTTTTTTTTCTCCCCAAACAGAGCACAGTTCTTTCGCTTTCTGGAAAACAGAAGCATCTGATGTAAAACCGTGCTAAGTTGGTTTCCTGATTCAAAATTAAGTGTCATCCTTGTATGTGTTTGTCCAAGGAACCTAATGGAAATGGAAAAATAAAGTGACTGAATTTATCGCGTCAGCCATTGCAGTGTTACTCCAGGGTGGCTTACTTTGAATTATCTGGTTAAGAAACCCAAATATTCGGAACATTGTCCTTGCATGGCTGTGAAATGGAAAGTGTAAATAATTACCTAGGTAACCCAGTTACCCTCTCCCTAATTCGACTCCTAAACGCTTTCACCTAAAACAACTGCGAGGCAAGAGTTTTCTTAGAATGGTCCACAGACCCCGGCATCAGTATCGCCTGGTAATTATTACAAAGGAAAAAAATGCTGTGTCCCGGAATTTCCGAGGATGGCCCCCAAATCTACATTTATAACAAAGTCCCCAGATAATTCTTCGCATTCTGAAGTTTGAGGAGCATCACCAAAAAGGAATGCATCGACTTTCAGGCCAATAGAAATGGATCTGAGCCCTTCAAGTTTGGTTTACATAATGCCTAAATAGCTTTCCTTACCCACCAGAATTCCGTGACCGGTCACTGACATTGCTCCTTTGTTTATGTCTAACGTCCTTGGCCTTTTCTCCTCCTATAGTACGTGCTGGCAAAGCCCACCCCAGGCTCTAGCTGCCTTCCCTGTGCCTGCACCAGAGCAGCTGAACGTTGCTGGAAAAAAAGAAAACCTCACAATTATGCTAATAGGTCCCACTTCGATTCACGAACGTGGGCCTCACATACGCTCTCAACCGTGCCTGGCAATCCTACCGCATTTCACTAGTTTGTTCTCTCCCCAACTCCCCAACGTGGCTGTTTCTCTTCTCAGCCCTTCTCAAGCCATCGTCCCTGTCCTCTCTCTCGGCCGATGACCTTGCTCCTTTTTCGCAGAGAAAATAGAAAAGACCCTTTTCAGTCTTCCCATGACCAAGTCTACCATCTCAGCCATGTCTGTACCAGGGTCTCTGCCCTCCGCCTCGTTTCTCTGAGATCCCGTCTAAGGGCAAACCTCGTGTCCGGGATCCCGTCTTCTGTCTCCTACTTAAGGATTTTGTTCTTCTGATGAATGATCTTCCATGTTTATTTTTTTTCCCCTTTCTACTGGAGCATTTCTATCAGCATATAAATATGCAATAATATCACCACTGTTTTAAAAAGAAAACCTTACTGTTACCTCACATCTTTTTCTAGCTACTGCTCCGTCTCTGTATCCCTTTTTATAAAAGTCCCAGAAAGAGTTGTTTACTTTGCCATCTCCACGCTCTGTACTGCCCATCGCGACTGGTAAACTTTGTCTCCGCACAGGTGTTTCCTCCGGGATGCGTCTTCCTCAGGATTCACCTGCCTTCACGGGGTGTGGTCCGACATCTCCTCCAAGATGCTTTTCTCTTCCTCCTCCCTTTACAGAAATCAGTGTGCCCCCCACTTCCCAGGATGTCATTCAAAATCTCCAAGTGCCCGTTACTTAACTTTAAAAAACAGCTTTACTTTTTTTCTCAATCCTTTCCTTCGATGTTCTTCCCTCTTCCTCTCTCTCAACCTCTCTTGCTTCCCCCCTCCCTCCCTGCCCCCTCCTTCCCCTTCTTCTTCTTCTCCGCCTTCTGCTTCCCCCCCCCCTTATCTTTCTCCATGACGTGTATTGAGGGTCAGCTTTGAGAGTGGGCGGTTACTCCCCTTTCTAAACCAAAAGGCCCTATTTAGGCATTTTGCTGAACAAAACCCATCCACCCTGGATTTCCTCTTTTAGCACTAAGTTTTAGAACCACTGTTTTCTTTAACTTGTCACCTATTCACTTAAAACTGGACCTCCCCCCATCTTACCTCACAGCTGTAGGAATGGAAAGAAAGCAGTAAAAATTTCAGAGCCTTTCCCCTGCCCCAGACTGGATCGCTGGGTTTGCTCCAGAAAAGGAGAGAATATGTTGTTCTATTATCCTCCCTTTTGTTGCAGGTATTTTCCTAATTAAATTTATTGTTTCAAAAATGTTAAATATATAGACTTTTAAAACTGTAAATGAAGCTTTTTTTTTTAAACTGAAGTATAGTTGACTTACAGTATTGTATTACTCTCAGGTGTACAATATAGTGATTCAATATTTCTATAGATTATACTCCATTTAAAAAGATATTGTAAAATATTGGCTATATTCACTGTGCTATACAATATGTCCCTGTAGCTTATTTATTTTATACATAGTAGCTTGTCTCTCTAATTCCCTACCCCTATCTTGCCCTTCCCTCCTTCCCTCTCCCCACTGGCATTCATTACTTTGTTCTCTATATCTGTTAAGTCTGCTTCTGCTTTGTTATATTCATTCGTTTCATTGTTTAGATTCCACATATAAGTGATATCATACTCAGCATAATGCTCTCCAGGTCTATCCATGTTGTTGCGAATTGCAAAATTTTATTCTTTTTTATGGCTGATTATTGTATACAATTGTGTGTGTGTGTGTGTGTATACATATATATATATATATATATACACACACACTACATATTCTTTTTTTTTTTTTTTTGCGGTACGCGGGCCTCTCACTGTTGTGGCCTCTCCCGTTGCGGAGCACAGGCTCCGGACGCGCAGGCTCAGCGGCCACGGCTCACGGGCCCAGCCGCTCCGCGGCATGTGAGATCTTTCCGGACCGGGGCACGAACCCGCGTCCTCTGCATCGCCAGGCGGACTCTCAACCACTGAGCCACCAGGGAAGCCCTACATCGTCTTTGTCCATTCATCTGTTGATGGACACTTAGGTTGCTTCCATGTCTTGGCTATTGTTAGTGCTGCTATGAACACTGGGTTGTGTGTATCTTTTCCAATTAATGAAGAAAACATTGGTAGAACACTCTTTGACATAAATCATAGCAATATTTTTTTGAATCTTTCTTCTAAAGCAAAGGAAATAAAAATAAACAAATGGGGGCTTCCCTTCCCTGGTGGCGCAAGTGGTTGAGAGTCTGCCTGCCGATGCAGGGGACGCAGGTTCGTGCCCCGGTCCGGCAGGATCCCGCGTGCCGCGGAGCGGTTGGACCCGTGAGCCATGGCTGCTGAGCCTGCGCGTCCAGAGCCTGTGCTCCGCAACGGGAAAGGCCACAACAGTGAGAGGCCCGCGTACCGCAAAAAAAAAAACACAAAAACAAAACAAAACAAAAAAATAAACAAATGGGAAGTAATTAAACTTAAACGTTTTTGCACAGCAAAGGAAACCATCAACAAGTCAAAAAGAAGACCTACTGAATAGGAGAAAATATTTGCAAATTATATGACTGATAAAGGTTTAATAGCCAAAATATATGAACAGTTCATACAACTCAACATCAAAAAAACAATCTGATTAAAAAATGCACAGAAGACCTGAATAGACATTATTCCAAAGAAGACGTACAGATGGCCAACAGGCACATGAAGAGATGCTCAACATCATTAATTATCAGAGAAATGCAAAGTAAAACCACAATGAGATATCACCTCACACCCGTCAGAATGGCCATCATCAAAAAGACCACAAATAACAAATGTTGGCGGGGATGGGGAGAAAAGGGAACTCTCCTACCTTGTTGGTGGGAATGTGAATTGGGGCAGCCACTGTGGAAAATGGCATGGAGGTTTCTCAAAAAACTAAAAATAGGGACTTCCGTGGCGGTCCAGCGGTTAAGACTCTGCACTTCTAGTGCAGGGGGCATGGGTTCGATCCTTGGTTGGGGAATTAAGATCCCACGTGCCATGTGGTGTGGCCAAAAAAAAAAAAAAAAAAAAAAGGACTAAAAATGGAACTACCAAATGACCCAGAAATTTCACTCCTGAATATTTATCTGACCATATATGTTCTTTCAAATCTGTTTTTTTTTTTAATTCCTTGTCTTTTTTTTTAACATCTTCATTGGAGTATAACTGCTTTACATTGTTGTGTTAGTTGCTGCTGTATTCAAATCTCTTTTGCTGGAACTTTTTATAAGGAATCTCCAGATGGAACTTTTAATAGACTATTCCATAAAAAACTCCCGGAATATGGCAAGTTTGTTGAGGGTGGCTTCTTGCATCATTTTTTTCTTTGAAGGCATTTCAGGCCACTGGATAGGCTTGGGTCCTTGAAAATTAATCAGAGTAAACTTTAGAACTTAGGCCATAGTACTGATTCCTCTAATGATATTTTCACAGAAAGAAAAATCTGCTATTTTTCATTCTGAAGAGGCAATTTGGATTAGAGGAGCCCATCAGAAGAAACTGCCCAGTTGCAGCCCCCCTATTTAGTGATTATATGGTCCATTTAGTCCCATAAGTAGCCTCTCTATTTGAAATGTTTTTCTTCTTAAATGCTTAGATCACCAGGTTGCCTGTTACCAAAATTCAGCTGTACCCTCCCCAGCCAGAGTGCAGTGACCTTCCCTGCTGGCTGAGGTACCAGAAAGTATTCTTCTTCTCCCCCACAGGCAACCTGGTGCAGAAAGAGTGAAATTATAATCACAAATCGATGGTTATCATCCTACATTTTAACAAGGTTGAAGGTGGTCTTCCCATGCTATGTAATGTCGCTTAACCCGCAACTGCAGACCCTTGGAACCCTGTAAGCTATTATGGCAGATGGGCTTCTAAACACAAAGGGATCCAGGTCGTCACTTTTATTTCGTGCTCTAACATGTTTCTTCAGGAAGTTATAGAAAATGAACTTTCTCATTTCTAAGACATTGACCAATCTTTCAATATGTAGGATCTGATTTCTGAGTCCCCAAACTCAATGATAAGTATTTATCAGTAAAATTTCCCATCTACTAGCCTGAGGGTCATTCCCCACCTTAACACTGAAATAGATTTAGAAGAAAGAGAAAGAAAGAAAGAAAGAAAGAAAGAAAGAAAGAAAGAAAGAAAGAAAGAAAGAAAGAAGGAAGGAAGGAAGGAAGGAGAGCTTGGGGTTTGTGCATATGGGTGTGAGTATATGTCTGCACATTTGAGAGTGTGTGTGGTTGGTGTGCACATGTGTACGTGAATGTGTATGCTGTTTGAGTGTGTGTTTTGTAAATGTGAGCACGAGTATGTGTGCACGTGTGCGCGAATGTGTGATGTATCTGTGTACACAAGTGTGTGTACGAGTGTGTGATCTTTGTGCCCATATGTGCATGTGAGCATGCGTGTGTGAATGTGTTTACATGAGTGTGTGTGAGCGTGCAGCATACTTAGTTCTTTGTGTGCTAATGCTGCTTCCCAGTGGCATCTGCCACTTCTGAAAGTTCATGACAGACAGTTTGGAAGGAAAAGATTGACGTTTCCCACGTCAGGCACCGGGAAGCACTTCCCTTCCCATCTAGCTCACCTGTGTTAACTCCATCTTCCCAATCATCCCATAAGGATGGTAAAGACACTGAAGCTCACGGAGGTTATGTCAGTTGGTTTACACAAGTGACGGAGCTACAGAGCCAAACTTCAGGACTGTGTCTTTCCTCCCTTTTTTTACACTGCTAGGGAAGCAACGCATTTCCCGGTGGCTTCCTGGAAATAACTGAATTCTAAAGCTGGCATTTTCCAGCCTAGGGAGGGGTGCTGAAACAGGGTGGTGAGGAGATTTTTGTATAGGTGAGGCTAGGAAGTGGCCTAGTAGGTGGTTGCTGTTTGCATGAACGTTGGTGAGAGCAATATGTCTACAAATCTTCCTCGACGTCCAATGGGGTTACCTCCTGATAAACACATTGTAAGTTGAAAATGCATTTAATACACCCAACCGACTGCTCATCATAGCTTAGCCTAGCCTACATTAAACGTGCTCAGAACACTTACATTAGCCTACAGTTGGCCAAAATCATCTAACACAAAGCCTGTTTTATAATAAAGTGTCAAATATCTCATGTAAGTTATTGAGTACTGTACTGAAAGTGAAAAACAGAATGGTTTGGGTACAGAATGGCTGGAGTGGAGGGGTTATTTATCCTCCTGATCGCATGGCTGACTGGGAGCCCTGGCTGCCGCACTGCCCAGCATCACCAGAGAGCGTCTGACTTCAGATCACTACCTGGGACAAAAGCAAAATGCAACATTCAAAGTTCGGTTTCTACTAAATGTATATTGCTTTCGCACCATCATATAAACTGAAAAATCTTAAGTTGAACCATTGTAGGTGGGGGACTGTTTGTGTTATTGAAAGGGAGGGGGGACGAATAGCCGAGTTTATCTCTGTTAATAGCCTCTGGCACAGATCAATTGCCTCAGCTTAGTTCTGGCAAAAGAAAGGAATCCAGAATCATTGTGTTACAGGTTGTAACTCTGTCTTCTAGTGGTGATGAAAAGAAAACATGTCCCATAATTCTTGGTTTCTACACTCCTTAAACTACATCTATCTGTGGTATAATTTATTCTTCTGTGACCTAGAAAGTTCTGAATTATTTCCTACCCAATTTAAGGACTTTACTGGCTACAGGATTATTTTATTTATCTCTAATGTCTTTACGTAACAATAATAATACTCATTCTTTGTATTTATAAATTGCTTTCCATTTAGATGACTGAGTCATTCATGTATTTCAATGTAATGATACAGAGAATCTTAATAATGCAAAATGGTGAATCACTGACTGAAATTTGGTTATTCAGAATATCAGCTTAGGCATCAGTACTGTGTACAGAGCCATTTGCTGATTTTGAAACAATAGATTAAAATATGGAAGACATGTATAACATGTGAAATTTCCCCCCAAAATGGGCAAAGGACTAGAGGACACTCTGTGGAAGAATTTGAAAAAAGGACTAATAGGGATGTTCAAATATTTCAGCTTTTCTAATAGCGGAAAACACAAATTAAAAAGAGATACTATTTTTATATATATAATTAGCACAGATTAGAAAAATTGTTGATGTGAGACAGCCGCTCTCAGGGACTGTTTGAGTGGAATTGCAAATTTGCAAAACACTTCCAGGAAGCAATTTGGCAGTAATGATCAAAAGCTTTAATTTCATTCATGCCTGCAGGAATATCTTTTATGGAGATAGTTGAAACTTCAACTGAGATGTATATATTAGAAGATAATTATTGCAGTATTATATAAGAGCCAAAAATTGCTAATAACATATATCCAATCACAGGAAAATAATTAAGCAAATTATGTTATATCCAAATGATGCAAAAATAAGTAGACACTAAGACGATCATGTATATATGTATAAGATTTGAGAATGTATTTATAATTGTTAATAGTGGCTATTCCTTAATGGTAGAATTAATTTTTATTTCTTCTTTAAACCTTTCAGTGTTTTCCAAATTCCGTATAAAATCATCAAAACTTTTATAACCTGAAAAAAATACGCAATTCAAAAATCTCAGCTTAGGAAGAAAAATTTTGTTTCTCTTTACAGTTAACTCTTGATTATTCTTGATAGTAAGTGGAAATAATTGCCTGATAATCCACCTCAGTGATCCAAAGTCACTAACATTTGTTTTTGTGTCTTGTACTTGCTTTGCAATGTGTTTATTATTCACAATCCTTCAAACTACTGGATAACTGACTTCACACTGAAGCTATTGAAACCTCGATTCCAAAATGTTTGAGAGGGCTTCCCTGGTGGTGCAGTGGTTAAGAATCCGCCTGCCAATGCAGGGGACACGGGTTCAAGCCCTGGTCCGGGAAGATCCCACATGCCGCGGAGCAACTAAGCCCGTGCGCCACAGCTACTGAGCCTGCGCTCTAGAGCCCGCGAGTCACAACCACTGAGCCCGTGCGCCTAGAACCCGTGGTCCATAACAAGACAAGCCACTGCAGTGAGAAGCCCACGCACCGCAACAAAGAGTAGCCCCCACTCGCTGTAACTAGAGAAAGCCCGTGCGCAGCAACGAAGTCCAACTTAGCCAAAAATAAATAAATAAATTTATGGGAAAAAAAACACCCAAAATGTTTGAGTGGGGAAGAATACAGTGAATTTCATAACTTTATGTCTGAGGAGAAGAATACGGTGAATTTCATAATTTTATGTCTAAGTCAACGTTTTCTAAAATAGAGCTATTTTTTGGAGAGATTTGAGGGTATCTAGGAAGTAAAATTGAAGGACTTACATCATCTTTAGTTTCATTACCTAGAGATTCACTGTCCGCCTTTGATTCACATCCTTACACGTTGTTTTCCTTTGTGTGTGTATATGGTAAGTATGTAAATTGGTAGAATGGCTTGTAAGCTGTTTTGTAACTCATTTTCTGTATTATTAGTAATATATTTATTACTATAGACTTATACATTTGGATCTTCAGGGAAATTAAGGTATGAAAGAATGCCTTTAGGAAACATGTTTTTTTTTTTTTTTTTTTTTTTGCGGTACGCGGGCCTCTCACTTTTGTGGCCTCTCCCGTTGCGGAGCACAGGCTCCGGACGCGCAGTCTCAGCGGCCATGGCTCATGGGCCCAGCCGTTCCGCGGCATGTGGGATCCTCCCGGACCGGGGCACGAACCCGTGTCCCCTGCATTGGCAGGCGGACTCTCAACCACTGCGCCACCAGGGAAGCCCAGGAAACATATGTTTTATATGCATATAATTTAAAGTTGAGAGAAGTAAATTACTGTATCAGGTTTAAATTTGACTTTATATAAACAGAAAATTCAGAAAACAGTAGCTTAAACAAAATGGAGGTAACCTCTAGTCTCTGCTATAGTTACTATAATTTTATAGAACGGGATTTTGAAATATATGGATAATCAGATTTAATACTTATAACAAAATGCAGGCCTAGCTCAAAATATCTATGAAAAATTATCTTTCTAATTAGTAAAAGTCACATTGTCCCAAGTTTTATGTAGAGAATCATTGACTTCACATTGCTCAGTATTATCCAGACTAATTCTTAATTTTAAGTTTATATTTTGAAAATAAATAGATCCCTTTCAACTTGAGAAGTATAGCATGATTAACTTCCCACCTGGGAAAGGAAAACTATTTTTGGGGTCATGTTTATCCTATCATTATCAACTATGTTACCATTTGATTTTTAAATATTGAGGTAAACCATTAATTTGTTTTTGGAACAATCCTTCTATTTTCATTTAAGTCACTTGTGGCTGATAGGAAATAACATTTCCAATGGAAATAATGCTTCAATTTCAATACCTTTTTAAAGCCAAAGATAAAACAAGGTTCAGTATATATTTTCATATGGTAACTTTATAATCACAGTGATGTGTTTTCTTAATCTCTCCTCTATTCCCATAACATATTATTTTAAACCAGGTGGCATAATCTGACTCTAATATGGTTATTCGGTATTTGTGTTACTACCTCCTACAATACTGTAAACTTTTGGAGGGAAGAAACTCATCTCTGACCTCCCAACTCTTGAAGCTCTGTTATACTTGGAACCATTTGAGGTAAGTCATCCATCCCCTTCTCTGAGAAGAGAACCCCAGCTACTGTCCCCTAAGCACAAGAGTGAGCTGACAAAGTCATGTTTATATGATGGGATGCCCAGTCCTGACATTACCTGATTCGACTAAGTGTGCTCTCCTGATTCACATTAGACAGTCAGACTCACTCTCTTAGAAAGAAATTTGGCCTCTCCCACAGCAGGGAGCTATGGGGCGGTCATATTCCACTCCAGGTACAGAGAGAAGCACGAAAGACCCATCTGCGTTAATTCTTTGGTTCAATAAACATGTATGGATTGCCTCTCCGTGCTAGGAACTCTGGGTCTGCCGTGGTAAACCCCAGCAGATATGGTCCTTGTCCTGATGGAAACTATAGACATATTATTTTTATTATTTATTTATTTTTTTTGCGGTACGCGGGCCTCTCACTGTTGTGGCCTCTCCCGTTGCGGAGCACAGGCTCTGGACGCGCAGGTTCAGCGGCCGTGGCTCACGGGCCCAGCCGCTCCGCAGCACGTGGGATCTTCCCGGATCGGGGCACGAACCCGTGTTCCCTGCATCGGCAGGCGGACTCTCAACCACTGCGCCACCAGGGAAGCCTGACATATTATTTAAAAAAAAATTTTTAGATTTATTATTTATTTACTTTTATTTTTGGCTGCGTTGGGTCCTAGTTGCGGCACGCGGGATCTGTGCTGAGGCATGTGGGATCTTTCGTTGCAGCGCGCGGGCTTCTCTCTAGTTGTGGTGGCAGGTTTTCTCTCTCTAGCTGTGGCGTGTGGCCTCCAGAGCGCATGGGCCCTGTAGTTTGCGGCACGGGGGCTCTAGTTGAGGTGCACGAGTTCAGTAGTTGTGGCACGCAGGCTTAGTTGCCCTGTGCATATGGGATCTTGGTTCCCCGACCAGGGATCGAACCCATGTCCCCTGCATTGTAAGGCGGATTCTTTACCACTGGACCACCAGGGAAGTCCCGCCTATAGACATTTTAAAAAGATCTTTAATATCAGTTAATATTTGACTACAAATTTCGATAAAGGCAGTGAAGATAAAGAGCAGGGGGCTTTGAAAGAGAATAAGGGGTAGTTTGAGAAGCACTGATGGCCTCTCTGAGAAAGTGACGTTTAGGGTGAGCTGTCAGAACATTCGTGGTAGAAGAAACATTCCGTTAAAACAATCTACACATACTAGACATTCAATAAATATATATTGAGGTGACAAATTATTATCCTTTATGAAATAACTAGACATAGAAGTCATATTAATTGGTTGCCATAGGTTTGTGGCCATAAAACCTTCGTGTGAAACAGTATTTTTCAGGCCACGTGAGCACTGGAACATTTACAACAGAGTATTTATCTGTCTTCACCCTTGGGGTCCCTGAAGGGACTCCGATTCCAGATATTTCTTCCCAAGTATTCCCAGGGTGGGGCTCATGCGTGCTCTGCATCTTCCTTAGCCACCATATGGTGGGCATCATCTGTTTTTCTCCGAGTGTGTGTAGCTGTGAGGATATTCTTCTCATTTCTTGCCTCTGATGCTCGCTGAAGGCATCCCTGCTGCTGCTGCTTTTCACTAATGCCTGCCCTGAGGTTGCTGGAACCAAGTGTTGAGGGCAGTGATGTCTGTACTGTGTTTGCCCATAATAGCTTCAGAAATTATGGACAAGAATGCCGCTATAGCTTCTGTTCTCAATGTTTAAGTTGATATAAAATCCGTAGGGCAGAAGTCCTTAACCAAGGTTCCATGGATGGACTTGAGGAATTTGGGGAACCCTTTGATTTGTACTCATATTTTTGGGCATGTGGGCATTTAGGGGTGGTGAAGTACAGGGGGCAGGAGAGGTATAGCTTTTTAAGATTCTCAAAGGAAAATCTTCACCTTAAAAGATTGGGAATCACTCTGTTACAAGCAAAGGAGGAGAGCTGGAAGTCAACCCATGGCTAGTACTTTACGTGGAACCACCTGTCCATTCAATGTTTGTGTACTGTTACTGAACCATATCTGCTCACTGTCACCTAGGGTGAGTTACTTTCTAGAAGTTTCCTTGGTTGTCATGGAAGGAGATTTCCAATGGACATCGTGACACAAAAGCTTGAATCCAAAGGTCAACACAGCTCAGGTTCCAGTTGGCATCCCAGCTACATATGTATTACATAAATAACTATAAAAATCCTATGTACATATCTTAATTTTTTAAATATATATATGTGTGTGTGTATATATATTTATATATATATATATACACACATAGTGACAATCTCCTAGTTCTTGAAAATGTAAAAGGAGATTTTCTCTTCTTACTTTCACCTAAATATAGAAATTATTTTAAGAAACTTACCTTAATTTTTTTAACCTTTTAAGTCATGTATTTTTTTTTCTGCTGCAATTTTTTCTTAGATGAACTTGACTTTGTTGCATTTCCCCCCTCAATCCCCTTTTTTCTTCTTCTACTTTTCTGCTAGTCTTCATTTAGACATCAATTGTCAAATTCATTTCATGTTCTTCCAGCAGCATGGTTTTGAACCTCTTCATTGGGTAGTCAAATTCCTGCAATTGCATGTGTGGGTATTGCATCCCAGATTCTCTGTGCAAATGACTGAATTACCCATTATTCTTTAGCTATAAACATGTTCAACTATGCTTTTGAGAAACTAAACATTCCTAAAAGTATTTCATACCTCTTCTTTTCCTTAGCTTTAATAATTTGTCACTGAAATCATGAAAAACCGTTGGTTCCAGTGGGAGGGTTTGAAAAAGCACCTTGGAAAGAATATGCCTTCCCTCTGGAAGCTTGAAAGTAACTAGTTACAAATGAATGAATCTTCTATTTTCTTTATGGAAAATTGAAAAGATGCTTCAAGCTGTGTTTATGTTAGATTTGGCATCACACTGTGTGTATTGCAGATACTGCAGAAGGAATCCTGTGTGAAATTACATGAAAAACAGTGGTAAACTGAATTTCATTTAAGTGAGTGTTTTCACAATTTAAATTTTGTTTCTGTTCGGTATTTTTAAAAATATATATAGTTCAGAGCCTTTCCAGAAATGTAACAGAAGACCAGAGAAAACCACAACATAGCAATGGAGACCGCCCCGAGGTGGATGAGACTTCCTGGGAGCAGCAAAAATACATTTTGCTCTTGATCTTGTTATTCTATCCAGAATTGGTAAACACAAAGCCTTTTCATATTATTTCAGCATCTTCGGAATTTGGGGTAAGTTTTTTCATATCTTGGATAGTTATGAATGCAAAAAAAAAAAAAAAAAGCAGTGTTCATTTTCTCCTTTAATTCAACGGTATTCACCTCTGGGTTGTGAGATACCAGGCAGTAAGTTCTCAGTTCTTTAGATTCTTTCAATGTCGTTTGTCCACCCTCTGAATATCCTACTGCAACCCCGTGTTCTCTGCTCTTTACCCGTTCTTTCTCTACCGCCCCTAAAGTGTTCACGAGCTACTTGTCCGAGCGGGATGCCTGAAGGCAGCAGCGTCCAGTGCGTGGCCTGGTCATCCCGGGAGTCTCTGCTTGGGATTGGTCTAGGGGCCGCCACGCTGGAAAGCGAGCCGGAAGCTGCGCTGAGGGCCGGGACGTCGCCATGACAACGCCGCCCAGCGCAGGGGGGGCGGGGAAACGCGAGCGCGGACGTGCCTGCTCCCGACCTGCTAGGCAGGGGCAGCAGAGACCCGTAGCGTCGCCAGCGCAACGACGCCGCGCGGCCTGGGGGGCGGAGAAACGCTAGTGCGGAAGTCCCCGTCCCCGGCCTGCTGGGCGGGGCAGCCGAGGCCCGGAGCGTCGCCATGGCAACGGCGCCGCGCGCGGCCGCCGGAGGCTTGGGGAAGGGGGCGGGGCCTGCGAGCTGGGCACCTCCTCCCGTCCCACCGCCCAGCCGGCTCCTCCCACCCCCCGGGCCTGCTGCGAGGCTGCGACCTCTGCGCCCGCACGGATTTGAAACCTTTTTGTGGCGGCGGCGGCGGTGGCGACGGCGGCGACGGCGGCGGCCGCTCGGAAAGCTTGCACGTAGGGGCGCCAGGTTCTCGTTTTTCCGATTTCCCCTCCGGGGTCCCCACACGCGGGTTCTCGGGTGGAATTTTGCGCGGGGAGCGGTCGCCCCGTGGGCGGGCCCGGGCCTCCCTGCAGGCCTGTGGGGCGGGCGCCGCGGGGGCTTCTGGGCGCGGGCGGCCGCTG
Organism: Delphinus delphis; assembly: GCF_949987515.2. Classification (NCBI taxonomy): domain Eukaryota; kingdom Metazoa; phylum Chordata; class Mammalia; order Artiodactyla; family Delphinidae; genus Delphinus; species Delphinus delphis. Next base: position 1,409,215 of record NC_082701.1, read on the forward strand.
CTTCGCGGGCGGACTGGAGTCCGGGCCGCGCAGGGCGGGGAGGTTCTGGGAAAGTTGAGGCGGGTCAGCATGTCCGGGTCTGGGCACCTGACGGGGTCGCGCCCGGGTCCCAGGCCGGCGGGAACACTTCCCCCCGCAGCCGGACGGCGTCCTGGGCCCTCGGGGTGAGGGGTGGCCCCCGGGAGGCCCGGCCCGCCGCCGGCCCGCTGGCCACGACCCAGTGTCCCGGGTCCGAGTGTCCGAGGGACGAGGGACGTCCATGCGAGCGGCCTGTGTGTTGAGGGTCGTGCGGCCTTCCTGTTTACAGGTGCGTGGACACGGGGTAGAAAAGGCCGGTGCGGGGGCACGAGCCGCCCCGCAGGCCTCAGGCTGCGGCCCAGCCGCCCCCCAGCCGTCACTGGCCCCCCCAGGCCTCGGCGTGCTCCCCCGTCTCCAGGGTTATGCCAGGGCGCGGTCAGTGTCCGGTAACTGTCCAAACACCCAAAAGGGCGAGCCGGGTGAAACAGGCACCTGTAAACCGGCTGCATGTACCGGAGGACGGTTTTCAAGTTTTGTGTAATGATCCGCCATCTATTTAAAGTATGGTTTGATTGAACAAAATTGACTTCATGCAACTTTGAGGAGTGTGTTTATTCGGGGCCTGATGTATGTGAGGTGTGTTCCTTGTTGAGCGGTGTGGCTCCTTTTCCGCAGGACCTTTAATGTTGGTGGCCCGCTTATGCTCTGCTGACCCCTATGACAGCGAAGCACCTTGAGAAGGTCTTAGCCCGTTTTGTAGCTGTCCACATAGACACAGGTTTAAAAAAAGACGGTGCCGGTGAGTTAAATAAAAGACCTGAGCCAGCTAGACTGTAGCTATAAGCAAGGCTCACCCAGTTTACCTCCTTTTTTGCGTTTGCACTAATTTATGGGACTGGCAGGCACGCTCTAAGTATTTTAAACCTAAGTCAAAGATACAGCTTTCCTTATTTTTTAATCTAATAATTTAAATCTGCAATTCTAATAAATCGTAATAAAAGTTTTTGATTAGCTGGCACTAAGTAGATATAACCTACTTATAAGATGTAATTTCTGTAGCAAGAATTCCTTGAAAGTTTGGAACGATAACTTAATTTTTTTTTCATTTTGTTGGAGAATAAATAAGGGATAGGAAAAGCTGAGTTTTAGCTTTTACCAAGTATCACACTGATTCTTTATAGTGCTTTTAAAAAAAATGTGTACTCCAGTATTGCATGTTATTATAGCAATTATGATCGTCTTTCTACTTTTCTCCAACTTCTTTACTAGTTGGAGATATTGCTGATTCATATTTAAATGGCCAAGAGGTCAGATATGATGGATCTGAGAGCTAACGGTTTCAGAATTTTAGTTTGAGCTTTATGTTTAATTTCACGACTTTGGGTCTTTTTACTGAGTTTTCGTTTCTCTAAACATTAACGTCGCCTGCGTGTGTCAAAGATTTGTTGAGAGTTAGTGATTATTAGGAATCTTTTTGTCTAGCTACGGGTGCTCTCAGGCATATGTTAGAGTACGTGGGCAGGATGAACTGTTTAAGCCTGGAAATACACTTCCAGGTCAAAGCTGTGCTTAAAATTCTGGGTTTATGAGTTTCCATTTGTTTGTTCATCCACTTGCTTTTCAGCTTTATGATCTAACATCCAGCAGTGGTATCATAGCCTTCTGTTACCAGGTACATAACTGATGGAGTTATGTATGAATGCAGCTAGTTATTGTAGGAATGCAAAACAAAACCACGCAACCAAATAATGCCAAGACAACTAACCAATCAGAAAATGCGCTTAAATAAAATTTATCTTAACCAAGTCTTGAATTTGAAATATGTTTCTTCTACTGTAATGCAGAAGGTACAACGACCGGTTTTGGTAAATAGAATTAAGGGCAATAGTATTTCTATTCTAGGGGACCTATTTGGTACTCAGAACAGAATTAAAAAACAAAACAAAACACAGGCATACCTTGTTTTATTGCGCTTTGCTTTATACGCTTTCGCGTTTTTTACAAATTGAAGGTTTGTGGCAGCCCTGCCTTGAGCAAGTGTACCAGTGCCATTTTCCAACAGTGTTTGCTCATTTTGTGTCTCTGGGTTACATTTTGGTAATTCTCGCAATATTTCAAACCCTCCACCCCCGAAAAGGTTACAAATTGCTGAAGGCTCAGATGATGGATAGCTTTTTTTTTAGTAATAAAGTAATTTTTAATTAAGGTAAGTATGTACATTTTTTTACCATAATGCTATTGAACACTTAATAGACTATAGTATAGCGTAAACATACCTTTTATGTGCACTGGGAAAGCACAGTGTTCATGTGACTTGCTTTATTGCGATGTTTGCTTCATTGCTGTGGTCTGGAACTGAACCTGCAATATTTCTGAGGTTTGCCTGTATTAGGCATGTAAAAGTAAGACATTAATCCCTTTAGTTATTAGCTTTTATTTACCAGTCGATTGATTCTTCAGCTTCTATTATGTGCCGTGTAATGGGCTAGGTACCTACTAAGATGTGTCAGTCACGGTCTTTGCCTTCCAGGAGCAGCTCACAGATGGTGGCAGACCTGTAAATAGTACACAGATGTGTAAAAAAGAGGTAACAGCGTGATGAATGCCGTGGCACAGATGTGAGCAGTACACACTAAGATGGAGAGATGAGTCTGGGATGTGTGGGGCAAGCTCTACTCTGAAGTGATGTTTGAGTTGCATTTCTTGATGACTCCATGCAGTGGGACAGCCTGTGTGATCCTGTAAGGGCTTGGAGTGTTTGCAGAATGGCAGGGAGTTCACCGGTGGGACATGGTCATCTGTGCGCGTGTGTGCGTGTGCGCGTGTGTGTAGGGAGCTCAGAAGGCAAAGGCCCTGGCAGGCCGGCCTAACTTTGGGTTTGGATCCTGTCCCGTGGCAGTGGGCGGTGGAGACAGGAAGTGATGTGCGGAGCTTTGTACTTGGGACATCTCTGGTGCCAGTGAGGACTGAAGCAGGGAGAGTTAGGGTGAGTCGGCGGTGGGGAGGGCTTGCTCTGAGAGAGCGGCGGTGAGAATAGGCACACAGGCAGGTTCTGAGACCTTTCTGAGCGTTTGTTGCTGTGTTGGCTCACGGGGCTTAGCGAATGGGGACGGCGGAGGGGAAGGAGTCAGTGTGAAACAGCGAGGAGGCCCCTGACGGTGATGGAGGTCTCGGCGGCAGGGAGGACGGTCACCGCTTCCGACGCGGGGGCGGGGGCGAGCACGTGAGGATGTGCTCCCGAGGAGGCGAGTTGGGCGGTGGAGGGAAGAGCATGCCGTTTTCCTCCCAGGAAGAGGTGAGCTTCCCACGTGGAGAGTCAGCGGAGCTGCAACGGCTTAGGGGCTTGGAGAGGGCTGGTAAAAGTTTCAGGGCTGCCTTGCGGACGGCGAAATGGGAGAAAACGGAGGATTCCGGTGGGACCTCAGGGCGGTGCCCGTTTTCTCCAGCAGACCCTCAGCTGAGGAGCGAAGGACGGTGTCGAGCGGTCGCTGTCGCTGTCGTGCGGAGTAGGGAGGAAAAGAGGCCGATCGGCCGGAGGGCATTTTGGTGGGCGGCAGCGATGCAGGGGGAGCGCTGGGTCCGGCCCGCTGGCGGGGGCCTCATAAGAGGGGCGTTGCGGGCGGGCTTGCGAGAGCCGTGGCTGGGAGCGGTAGCGTGGACGTCAGAGACTGCTTCCCTTCCCGGCACGGCTGCCTGCCGGCGCGGGGGGAAGATCCCCGGCAGGGCTCGTCGGGCCCCGAGGGAGCCGCCGGCCCACCGCCGCGAGCTGCGAGGGACGGCCGGCGGCCGGACGCGGAGGGGCCGGGTCCAGGGCCGTCCGCGCAGGGGCTGCTGGTGTTGAGGTGGGCGCCCTGCTGAACGTTAGGGGCCCGCTGAGCAGAGGGAGGGCGTCTGTGGAGCAGGGCCGCCGCCGAGGCACACCGGAGCCTTTCCCCAAACGTGTGGTTTGTAAACCGGCCAAATGACAAATTGGGGACCGTGCATAGCGTAGAGATGGTGCGCATCCTTACCAAGGCATTTCGAACCTGAGAGGAACATGTGGACTCTTGGGTATATTTTTAACGTAAGAAATTTTGTCAGAAGCTCTGTGTCTGAGTTTGGGGGTCCACTCCCTTCATTTTCAGTGGTTTTCTTCCTGATTAGGAAGAAGTACGAGGACCAGTATTTTACGTTTTTTGATGGAAGTTAAACCTTTTACATTACGTACGGTTAAAATCGCTTTCTTGGTGTTGCAGTGTGATGAATTCTTACACAGACTCAGAGTGGGTTTTTATGACCTCGGGCGCAGAAGGCGCGGGACAGTCGCAGCGCCCCGTGTGCTCTCCTTGCGCCCCAGTGCTACCCCAGTGCGCCACCGAGCTGTTCTGTGTGCCTGTAGCTTTTGCCTTTTCGGGGATGCCGTACGAGTGGGTGTCGTCGTACAGCACGCGGCCCTCCGGGAACGGCGCCTTGCGCGTCGCGTCCTCGCGCATGGACGCTCATCCGTGTGGCGGGGCCAGTGGGCGCTTCCGTCCTCTCTCTGCCCGAGCGCTGTTTCGTTGTGTGGCGAGGCCACGGCGGTTTATCCATTTCCCGGGGGAGGGACACGTGGGTGTTTCCAGGGTTTGGTGGCTATAGAAGAAGAAAGCTGCTAGAAACATTACATCCGGGTTTCTGTGCGAATAGAGATTTTGCTTCTCCTGAATAGATGCCCAAGAGGGGGATTTCTGGCTCCTCCGCTACGGGTATGTTTAACGGGGTGGGCGATGGCTAACCTGTCTTCCTGAGTGGCTGCACCGCTCTGTGCTCCTCCCAGCAATGCGTGAGAAGGCCTCTCAGCGCTGAGCCCTCAGCAGCTTTGGTGGTGTTTGCCTTTTTAATTTTACCTGTCCTAATAGGCAGGTAGTGATATCTCATTGTGGTTTTCATTTGCATTTCTCTGATGATTAATGAGGTTAAGCATCTTTTTCACGCGCTTACTTCTCAACTGTACATCTTCTTTGGTAAAGGAACTAATTTTTTTTGCTGATTACTTTTATTGGGTTGTTTGTTTTCTTATGGTTTAGTTTTAAAAGTTCTTTATGTATTCTTGATATAGGCCCTTTCTGAGGTAAATGATGTGCAGTATTTTCTCCCAGGCTGTAGCTTATCTTTTCAACTCCTGGAAAGAGTTCTTTGCAGAACAGAAATTTTTCATTTTGATACAGTCCAATATATCAATTTTTTCTTTTACAGGTAGTGCTTTTAGTGATATATCGAAGAAATCCTTGACTAACACCAAGTCATGAAGATTTTCGTCTATGTTTTCTTCTAAGAGTTTTATAGTTTTACATTTTACACTTAGGTCTGTTATTTATTTGGAGTTAATTTTTCATACAGAGTGAGGTTATTTGTTTAAATTTATTTATGCATATGGATCCCCAATTGTTACAGCATCGTTTGTTGTAAAAACTATCATTCCTCCATGAATTGTACGTTTGTCGAGTGTCAGTTGTCCATATTTGTGTTGGTCAATTTCTGGACTCTCTAGTTTGTTCCATTGGTCTATGTGTCTTATCCTTTCACCAATACCATATTGTCTTGACTACTGTACTTTTATAGTGCATCTTAAATCAGGTAATGTGAGTGTTCCAAACTTGTTCTTCTTTTTCAGGATTGTTTCTGCTATTCTAATTCCTTTAACTTTCCACGAAAATTTTAGAATCAGCTTGTGTATAGCTACAAAGAATACTGCTGGGATTTTGATTGGAATTGCATTAAATCTATAGATCAATTTGGGGGTATTTACTGCTACCTTTGATCTCTTTCATGAGTTCTGTAGTTTTCAGCATACAGATCTTAATATTTTAATTTTAAATCTTTTACAGGCTGAATTATGGAAATGGGAAGCGAAGAAGAAAAATGGGAGAAGCTGGATGCGGAATTTGATCACTTTGTGGTAGATATGAAGCCCTTTGTTCTAAAATTACCCCATAGGTCAGGTAAGATTATGTTTGCAAATTACGTTCTTAAAATTAATTTTTTTCTTTGTATTATTTAGTCAAACCCATGAACTTTCAAAATGAAAAGTGGATTCATTTAATAACAGTTTTCATCTTAAGCTCATAAAGGATTGTTTACCTTGAGCTGTTGGAGGGTAAACACAAATTTAGTCATGGTGAACTACTGAACTGTGGAAAGGTATTATTACTGTGAGACCACTTCTCACAGGTCATGAGCTTAAATTGCATGGGTCTTTAAAGTTGGCTGTAACTGTTTTTTCCTGCGTCTTTTTCCTCCTACCATGAAGATGGTTCTTCTTTCAGGAGCCTACTGTCCACCTGTCTCTGACCCTTTTGTTTGTCAAAGCAGAAAAGAATCTGTTAGTCTTACATGCTCATTGGTTGACTGACTAAAATCAAGTGTGAATGCGTTTTTGTTGGCATCTTGTCTGCAATTCCTAACCTTTTCTCCTCTGTGAGTCTTTGTCTCAAGTAAAAAAGGTTTATCAGAGAGCGGTTGAAGAGTTTGAGGGGCAGGGAAGACCCTCTGAGTCATAGTAGGCGTAAGGCTGGCCGTAAAGGTAAATCTGATTCGGGAGCTTTCGCGAGGAGGGTTCGGAGTGGGACCAGGAGACGGGCTTTTACCCCCGTGTTGTCCAAGTCCCCTGTTTCTGTGAGGTGTCTGAGTCAACTTCATATTCAACATGAGGAGCCGACTCAACGTTAGATCTTTATTCCAGGGAGCTGCACTGGGAAGAGGGAGCGCAGTGTATGAGTTACGCGTTCTGTGGTCACCCATCGTACCAGGCAGGGCCTGCAGCCTGTCCGAGTCCAGGGTGGCTTGGCATGGTCTTCCCTTCACGCCTCTTCCTCTGCCTTCTTCTCTTGCCTTGTTGGATGGTAACCTCTTCTTTCTTCTTCTGCTTTTCTTAAAATGAATATTTCCTGTCCCGTGGCTCATTCACGATTAGTTGAATTAGTATTTAATGATATTTCTATACTGTGTCCTCTTCTGATACTCAGTGCCTTTTTTTCCTTCTTGTCTTAGATCTGCTGATTAGCATAAGTGTATATTAAAATCTCTCATTATAAATGTACTTCAGACTATCCTCATATTTCATCTTTTTTTTTAAAGATGCAGTATCACTTTTTAAAAATTAATTTATTTATTTTTGGCTGCATTGGGTCTTTGTTGCTGCACATGGGCTTTCTCTAGTTGGGGCGAGTGGGAGCTACTCTTCCTTGTGGCGCGTGGGCTTCTTGGGGTGACTTCTCATTGCAGTGGCTTCTCTTGTGGAGCACGGGTGCTAGGTGCGCGGGCTTCAGTAGTTGTGACTCGCGCGCTCTAGAGCGCAGGCTCAGTAGTTGTGGGGCACGGGCTTAGTTGCTCCACGGCATGTGGGATCTTCCCGGAGCAGGGCTCGAACCCATGACCCCTGCATTGGCAGGCAGATTCTTAACCACTGCGCCACGAGGGAAGTCCCTCATCTTCTTTTAAAAAGGGATTTGGGGTACATAGAATTGGATTAATTGTGATCTTTGGTTCATGACTCATTGTCAGTATGTATTGGTACATCCCTGACCCTCTTTTATGTAATTAATTCATAATGAATGCTCAGACACTCACGTCCCGGTCAGGAACCTGAACATTCATAATAACTTAAATTTCATTATAGTTAAATTCTACTTTTGATAATGGTTTTCGCCATTATTTTAAATAGAGGAATTAATTTTTTTTGCTAGCTGGATTGTTGTCCTAAGTTGTATTCACCGACTATTATATGGATCTCAGTTTGCTGCAGGGCGTATAAACATATAGTTTGAAAAACTGTTTGCTTAAGTTTATCCGCTTTAGTTTGTATTTTCTTTTTGCACAAAGTACACCTGATATTTCAAGAAGTTTGTTTTGTGATTATATAATTTTCAAAGCTAAAAATACAAAAGTTATTTAGAGACTACCTTTCATACATGTAGTGATAAATCCAGTATGAGCAAAGTGGTAAATCTGCCCCAGGGATTTTTGTAGGTAAAACAATAAATGAATATGACCTTTAGAAACTAAGACATTGAAGCAGATTTATGATTTGTGTTAGATATATAATCCTCAAATTGAGTTAGACTGATAAAAGATTAATGTCAAAATGGTTTTCCTGAGACCTAAAAACAATTCTGTGTCGTGGTAAGATAAGATAATCAATAGGTCATTATATGTGGATTAAACTGTGCTACATTTTTAAGGGAGCTTTTAAAGGGATAATTATTTTTCAAAATTACATGTAAATATGTAACCCTCAATTGTTTTTAGAGAGGTTAAAAGAAATTCCTAAATAAATCATCCACAAATCCCTGAAGATTACCAGTTTAATAAATAAAACATTTGAGATTCAATTTTAGATTAGGTTTAAAATGCTAAATAAGATTGCATTCTCTCTCTCTTGGTTTGTGTAATGAGAATTACAGAAAGATTTTTCAACACAACGGAAATTATTTTAGAGATGGTTTTACAGCAACCTTTTTTTTTTTTAAACATCTTTATTGGGGTATAATTGCTTTACAATGGTGTGTTAGTTTCTGCTTTATAACAAAGTGAATCAGTTATACATATACATATGTTCCCATATCTCTTCCCTCTTGTGTCTCCCTCCCTCCCACCCTCCCTACCCCACCCCTCCAGACGGTCACAAAGCACCGATCTGATCTCCCTGTGCTATGCGAACAGCAACGTTTTTGTCTCAGATTTATTTGGTAGCAATCCTGAGATCTTATTACTAGTTTAAAGTTAAACTCTAGACCAGGGTGGGTTGGCAAACTGTAGCCCCTGGGCCACATCCAGGCTGCTGCCTTTTTTATAAAGTTTTATTAGAAAACAGCCATAACCATTTGGTGACGTGTGGTGTGAATGGTGTGTGGCTGCTTTCATGCTACAGCGGCAGAGTTGGGTAGATATCATATGGCTGCAAAACCTAAAATATTCGCTGTCGGCCAATCCCTGCTGCAGACTAGAGCAGATGTTTTATGGGTCTTTAATGTAATGTTTTATTTTTTGAAAACTCAAGTCTCTAACAGCTCCTGTGTATTTCTAGAGCGGCAGAGGTGTGCACTTTGGATTAGAAAACTGTGTGAGCCTTCAGGAACAGGAGCAGGGGTCACAGGCAGGAGGAATCGGAATCTGTACGCAAAGCTCTTACTACACATGCTCAGGCGAGGGGCTCTCGAGGGCCCTTTCACTCACCGCCCTGAGCCAGGGACGCTGAAAACTTTACCTTCATACATGGTAGGTGTCTTTGACCAAAAGATGCATTTGTTTGTTTCTCTAAAAGTGTCAATTTATCATCCCATTTGGGAATGGTCATATTATTAAGCTACAAGTCCTAGAAAATATGTTAGCTAAAACTATTTTTTTGCTCCCTGATTCAGTTTTTTTCCACCTTGAATGGAAATCAGATATTGAGCTCTAATGGAACCATACTTAATTGATTTAGTCATCCTCCAGTATTCTACAATATTTCTAAAAACATTAAAATGAATTTTTAAATATTGGGCCTTAATTTTCCACTAATTTTCACTGGATTATGTAATAATTTATGGATGTCAGTAAATTCTAGTTTATTAAGCTCTTCTGTATGTATTATTTAATGTAACAAGAGGTTGGATTGAATTACTTTTTTTTAAAGTTTTTTAGAAAAATTTATTATTTATTTATTTATTTTTGGCTGCGTTGGGTCTTCGTTGCTGCGCGTGGGCTTTCTCTAGTTGCAGCGAGCGGGGGCTACTCTTCGTTACGGTGTGCAGGCTTCTCATTGTGGTGGCTTCTTTTGTTGCAGAGCACGGGCTCTAGGTGCACGGGCTTCAGTAGCTGTGGCACGCGGGCTCAGTAGTTGTGGCTTGCGGGCTCTAGAGCGCAGACTCAGTAGTTGTGGTGCATGGGCTTAGTTTCTCTGCTGCATGTGGGATCTTCCCAGACCATCGTGTCCCCTGCATTGGCAGGCGGATTCTTGTTTTGTTTTTTTTATTCTCTTTTGGCTGTGTTGGGTCTTTGTTGCTGCACGTGGGCTTTCTCTCGTTGCGGCGAGTGGGGGCTTCTCTTTGTTGCGGTGCGTGGGCTTCTCATTGCGGTGGCTTCTCTTCTTGCAGAGCACGGGCTCTAGGCACCCGGGCTTCAGTAGTTGTGGCGCGTGGGTTCAGTAGTTGTGGCTTGTGGGCTCTAGAGCACAGGCTCAGTAGTTGTGGTGCACGGGCTTAGTTGCTTCGCGGCATGTGGGATCTTCCTGGACCAGGGCTTGAACCCGTGTCCCCTGTATTGGCAGGCGGATTCTTAACCACTGCGCCACCAGGGAAGTCCCAGCCCATCTATTCTTTTTTTTTTTTTTTTTTTTCCTTTTTGCTGTACGCAGGCCTCTCACTGTTGTGGCCTCTCCTGCTGCGGAGCACAGGCTCCGGACGCGCAGGCTCAGAAGCCATGGCTCACGGGCCCAGCCGCTCCGCGGCATGTGGGATCCTCCCACACCAGGACACGAACCCGTGTCCCCTGCATTGGCAGGCGGACTCTCAACCACTGCGCCACCAGGGAAGCCCCCATCTATTCTTAATGACCAAAGGTAGAACATTTTCTGAAACACATGCAGATGTTGAAATATGAGTGTATTGTATCATGCTTTCCCTTTCACACTCATTTTATGGAATTGTAGGAAAGGGCTTTATTTTACTAGTGTTAGTAATGTAAAGGCCTAGAGACCTGTCTTGGATTTTTCATCTAGCTTGTGGGATACTGCAGGATGACCAGAAACTTTTATTTCTGGTTTTTATTGATTTTGGTTTCTCTGCCTACTGGGGGTGTGTGTGTGTGTGTGTGTGTGTGTGTGTGTGTGTGTGTGCGTGCAGAGTAGTTAATGATCACAGAAAGAAATAGGAGAGCACATGATTTAAAAAGAACTTTTCACTTATCTTTTCATACAGCTAATATTCCTTTTGTAATATAAATCATTATTATCAGATGTATCTGTCATGTAATTTTATCATTTATCAGATTTCTTATACAGCACAACATAACTAAAATGTAAATAAGTTATCCATTTTATGTATTTTAATATTTCATTGAATGATACATTTTTATATATTTTTATGTAATTGAATTTGAGTATTTGAAAGGTTGTCACTAAACTTGATGGAAATCTTAACTGATTATCTCATATAGTACATTTTGAAAGAATAATTTTTCTAATTTTTAAAAATCAGTCCATCTATTTTGATGAACCAAATCCAGCACAAGCCAAAGGATTGTCCAGCCCAGAAGGATTACCAGACTGGGTGATGGGCGAGCTGGGGAACGGTGAGCACAGACTCAGCGAGTCACGGACGCTCTCTTCTGGAGAAGATTGCTCTTTGGTACAGTCGCCGACCCACGTCCAGAGGTACGCCATGAACTTGGGGTTTCAAGTGTGTTTCATTATTTAGCCCATCTTTGGAACTGGTTAGTACATTCCATTTTCCCATTTTTTTTTATGGTAAGCAGTTGGTTTACTTTATATTTTTGCTATGAAGTTGAGGGCTATGAAGGAATGTTGTATAGTTAAAATAACAGTTTTGCTTTTCCATTTGTTGTATATTCAAGATTATAGTATGTTTTTAGCTGCTTTTTGGATATATGTTAAATATTTCTATCTAGTCCACTGCTTGGAAAGTGGTGCCTGAAAATCTTTAAATGACACAGTTCTCTGTTTCCCTTTATGACAAGCGTGAATTCAGGACATTTCACTGACTTCAACCAAATATAAATCCTCCATATCCTCCTGAAGCTTATGCTTGAACCTCTGTCCTTCCCCCTCATTGAACAGTGTTCGTTTTGATTTAATAAAACAATGAATGCAAACATAAACCCTATTAAACTGTGCTTTCTTACTAGAGTACTAAGCTTAAATAGGATTTTTAGTACAAATAAACGTGAACTTCTAAGTTTGTTAAGTACACAATAAAACAGTTGTTGTAGTATGACTTTTGGCCTTTAGGACGGGTAGATTTAAATTGGACTTCTATCAGATTCTGAGTTTTACCTTTGGCATGTTCCCTGAAATGTTAAAGTATTGGACAGTGTCAATTCATACATTACTCCTCACCATTCTCTTGGTAATTTTAATTTTTGGAATTTGAATAGGTTATGGATATGTAATCTTTCTTTTCTGCTATAATTTTTTTTGGTTTATTCCTTAAAAGATACAGAAATCTTATTAGTAATTTGAAGTGTCTTCGTAGTTGATATAGTCTGGTTATGTTTTTCAGACCTCAGGTATTATGGTGGAAAAGAACAGGTGAACAGAAAGCAAGAGATCCAGTCCATATGAAATTTTTTTATTAGAAAGGGGAAACAAATTAATATGGAACAGGAAGAGGTGATATAATTAAGGACATGTTTCGGAAGAGTGAAAAGGAATGAATAGATGAGTCCAAAGCAGGCGGTGTTAAATACTAATTTTTGCCTTCCTAGGAGATTCAGAAGCAGAAGAGGTGTGACTGGAATTTTTGTTAGCTGTGTAGCAGTAAGTTGGGGTGTAAGGAGATTGTGGTCTCGTTACAGAGACTGAGGCAGGGACAGTGTTCTTCCTGTCTGCACGGTATTTCCAGTGCCTGGCCCTGGGTGGGCACCTGTGACCAACGGGATGAGTCTTAGTTTTTGGTGAGTGCCTACCTGAGTCAGTGAATGGGCTGTTAGGCACTGCCACACATTGAATTTATTCTGGACACAGCCTCTTTGAGGCAGGCATATTGTGGCAGAGAGAATGGCTCACAAGGATTTGCAAAAAGTACTGTTAGAAAAAGTTGAGGGAAGGATAAATTTTAGAAGAAGTTAAGGGATGTGTGGTTATAGGCTACAGAGATGCCCTGTTTGTGTCCTAACCTTTTTATATTTTTAACAATGCAATTAGTAAAGGCAATGAAGGAACTGGAAAAGGCAAGTCTCTTTCTAGTCAAGTGTTAGAATTTCACTAAGGCCAAGGCCAAGTAGGGCTGCAAAAACAAAACTTCTCAGGGGTATCTTTACTTACATGCTTCTCTTAACTTAACTTGATCTATTTAAAAATTTTAATTTGCATGTACGTTAATTAACAGATATTTGTAATTTTATGTACATGAAGGCACTTAAAAGTAAAACTAACATTTACTTCATCTAAAGGCAATACAATTGATTTAAGACCAGATATAAAATGTGTGAGATCAGATCAGTAGTGGTGGTGGAATCTATTGATGGTCTGTCTTCATATTTTTTTCTGAAGTTGTTCCTTTGCTCTGAGTGGTCATACTGTGCTGCTGAAAAAGTTAGAATCTGCTCGTGTTGACCTAATACATCTCCTCCGTTCTGCAAGGAATTGTTTAAAAAGTTTAAGAGGCTTATAATATTTGACACATGTATGTTTTTGTAGTGAATAATTTATTGTTACTTAGAACTGAAGTTTAATGCTGCCTCATAAATGTTACAACCACTTCAACTTGTCCTTTGAACATCCTCTTTAATCTTAAAAGATTTTCCCCCTTAGTGTTTCTGTTTTGATCACTTTATAAAATCCTGCTTTACTTAGACCTTTTTGTATGTGAAGTATTTCTCATGGCATTTTAGATTATGCTGTTTGTGTCCTAGCCTTTTTATATTATTAAAGATGCAGAGTCCTTCTGAAGCCCCTTTGTTAGGACCCTATTCAACAGAGACGGCACCTGCCCTTTACCTTTATTCTTCCTGTAGGATATGGCATGCAGCCTCATTCTAGACACATTAGAAGTATTACGAGGTCATATTCTGTCAGGCTTATTATCATGCTTTTTTCCACCAAATACACATTGCACACTAGTAAACTTAGCATTTCACTTCAGACAGTTTCAACACATAACTAGTCCTGTCCTGGTTTTATCCTTTTTCATAGTTCTTGGTGTAAGCTTATGTTATTACCCATGGTTTATTTTATAAAAACCACTTTCCAAATTGCCTTGCCATTTTATTAGAGATCTTTTATTGTATTTAATGTCAAATAGCTGCTTCCTTTCTTGACAATGAAATACTTGAATTATATTTGAACTTGGAGCATGGTTTTACAAAATGTTACTAATGAGACCATAGACATAGATCTCCTGCCTGTACAGTTTGGTTAATTTCATTTAGACAACCATGAGATACATCCATATAAATGACTTCCCAGTCATCTTTCAGGTGCTTACCATTGAGAGATGGTAAAGATCCTGATTGTCTTTGTGGTACACAGAGTTTCAGGTGGCCCCGAGATCCTGCTCCGGGTGTTGACAGCCTTGTACAGTCCTTCCTCCTTGAGTGTGGGCAGGACCTGTGAGTGGCTTCTAACCAATAGAGTATGGCAGTGGTGATGGGCTGTCACGTCCATGAATACATTGCGATACATAAGACTGCCCTGCTGGCAGACTGGCTCTAGAGGCTTGCTGTCTTTTCCTTGCTGGCTTGAAGAAGCAGGCTGCCGTGAATCCCATATCCAGAAGGAACGGAAGCTGCTGACAACCGTGACAGTGGGGAAGCAGATTCTTCCCTCATTGAGTCTCCGGATGAGAACCCAGCTCTGGGCAAACCCTGATTGCAGCCTTGTGTGGCCTTAAGCAGAGGACTGAGCTCGGCTGCACCTGCACTTCTGACCCACAGAAACTATGAGAAAATGTATGTGTTGTTTAAAGCTGTTATGTCTGTGGTAATTGGTTATGCAGCAATAGATGACTGATACAGTTTTTATCCTCATTTTAGAAAATTATACAGTCTATATATGATGCACGCTCTTTGTAAAAACCTCAGTGTAGAACTCTGAAGGGTAAAAAGAGTCCTTCCCTCCATGTTCTTGTTTCACTTCCCTCACGAGAGGTAGTTGGCATCAACAGTTTGGTGTGTATCATTCCATAGTACACACATACCCACACGTATGTAATTAAAAATTATAGGGCTTCCCTGGTGGCGCAGTGGTTGAGAGTCCGCCTGCCGATGCAGGGGACACGGGTTCGTGCCCCGGTCCGGGAGGATCCCACATGCCGCGGAGCGGCTGGGCCCGTGAGCCATGGCCGCTGAGCCTGTGCGTCTGGAGCCTGTGCTCCGCAACGGGAGAGACCACAACAGTGAGAGGCCCGTGTACTGCAAAAAAAAATAAAAAATAAAAATAAGTTGGCTTGTACTACATGTATTATTCTTTTGTCACTTAACTGTGTCTTAATCCTGTGTCATGTAACCTGTGTAATCTTTTTCATCACAGATAATAATCCATAGGATAGATTTACTGTAACTTACCCGTCTCGCTGCTTTTGATTCTTTAGTGTTAAAAGAACGCCTTAGTTAACTTCCTGGTGCATATATCATCATGCGCCTGTGTGTGTTTGGGCTATTAGTGATGCTGTAGCTGGGCACAGTAAAACATTTAATGGGTGAGCTGTTGGTGGGATTATTAGTAGGTTCAACACCTTGTGCAATGGTAACAAAAATATATGGGCTAGTATGGAATGATCTCTAAGATGTATAAAGTTCAAAAGAAGTACATAAAAGTGTAGTAAGCTTCCATTTGTGTGTGTGTGTGTGTGTGTGTGTGTGTATTTTAAAGAGGATATATGGATACGTATGGGTACGCGTGCATGGAATATTTCTGGGTGCCACATACGAAACTGTTTTACCTTTAGGGAGTGGGAGTAATCTGGTGTGAAAAGTTCAAAAATTTTTTGTACACATGTCTGTGTTATTTTTAATAATCACACATTTTTTGATAGATGGTGTCAGGTTGCCTTCCAAAACACTATCTTATTAAAAAGCTTGGGCATACACACTATTTACAATAGTTACACACGTTAATAAATCTAACCATATATAGCAAATATACAGATTTAAACATAAGAATGAAATTTTCCCAATGAACAGTCTCAGTGTTTGTGGATTTCACTTGTATTTCTAGTTTGTTAAAATAGGAACCAAGTGAGGCAAGTTGTACGTTTATGGAGCACCTACTGTATGCTAAATACTCTTCTAGAAATCTTTTGTAAGTTATCTGATTGCATCCTGTCTGCAGTTCTGTGAGGTTGACAAAATTGCCCTTTGTATTTATTGATGAGGTAACAGCTTCAGTAAGGTCAATAAACATTCCCAGTGATGGATTCAGTATTGGAATCTAGGTCTTTGTGATTCCAGACCCCATATTCTTTCTGGTGTTCCATGTAGGCATGAGTACTTTATGCAGCAAACATGGAAACTTCACTATAATCCATTTTTTCTCCACTTGAGCTGTGTTAGCAATCTTGGGCGACTATACCTTTGTTCTTGGTTATTTCTAGGTTGAGCTGAAATGAGGCAGTTTGCCTTTGCTCAGATATCACTTCTGACACTTGGCAACCATGTATCCTCAGGCAGCTTACTTACTTTCTCTAAACCCCAGTTTCGTCTCCTGTAAGTTGGAGATGGGGGTAGTACTAACGTCAGAGTCGTGTGGGTGAAGTGCATACTGCACGTCGAGCTTCTGACCCGGGACCTGTGGAAGTGCTGGCTGTTGCTAACGCCATCATCAGTGGTGCGGGGATGGTTACTTTAACAGGCCACACAGGGGCTTGCTTGTTAGAGTGACTGCTCTTTTGCTTCTCTCATTATTTAATCTTCCCAAAGGGTATTGTCTTAAGGTCCATTGGTCATTAATTATTTTCAGTTCCTAAAAGTCATTCTGTGTTTCTGAGAGAAAGAAATTAATGCTATGCAGAAAAGTTCAGATTGTAAGTATGATTCCTGCACACTCTCAGAATAAAGAGAGGTAATAGTATTTTAGAAGAGGCTTTTGGGAGTTCCTTGGTGGTCCGGTGGTTAGGACGCAGTGCGTCCACTGCTGGGGCCCCGGGTTCAATCCCTGGTCAGGAAACAGATCTTGAAAGCCACGCAGCGTGGCCAAAGAAATAAAAAAATAAAGTAAAAATAAAATAAAAGAGGTTTTGAATCAGCCTTTATTTAGATAACTCAGCAAGCCCCCTTTTCCAGGACAGAGGGAACACAGTGTGGCTGGCCCTGTTTTTAAACATTTTATTACAGCGTGTATTAGAAGCTGCCTAAGTGACATTAGACTTCAGTTCTTGTCGTCTCTCTGTGCTTTTTTCTGTGCATTATCCCAAAGACAGACACAAAGGTAATAGATTTTATTTTGTCCTCCTGTTCTGTGAAAAATGTTTTGAAGCTTCTTTTTTTTTTTTTTTTTTTGCGGTACGCTGGCCTCTCACTGTTGTGGCCTCTCCCGTTGCGGAGCACAGGCTCCGGACGCACAGGTCCAGTGGCCATGGCTCACGGGCCCAGCCGCTCCGTGGCATGTGGGATCCCCCCGGACCAGGGCACGAACCCGTGTCCCCTGCATTGGCAGGCGGACTCTCAACCACTGCACCACCGGGGAAGCCCTGAAGCTTCTTTTTAATGGCTTGTAATTATTTTTATAGCTTTTCAGTCAAGTATGATGTGGTCTGGTAGCTTATCACCAGAGTGTAGTTAGGTTCTGGGATAGGGGACGATGAAAAAGAATGATGTAATACCCCTTATTGTTTCTACTGGAAACTTTGGTTAAGAGTTAACGAGTTAGAAGAAAGCAAAGAGGAGAGATGTGGAATCAATGCCGACCTTTAAACACTGCTTCACGGTGGAGGAGAGACAATGCTGCTTATTTTAGAGGACTTCACTGCTGAGAAAGAAGGCAGCAGTTGTTTACATTTCCTCAGATGCCACTTTATAAAGAGTCATCATCCAGATTGCTTAAGAATTCTAGGAGCATGCAAGCAGAATTATTATTTATTATATATGACTTTTACCATATTAGATTTAGGTTAATTTTACATAAATTAAAGTTTTATCTTTTGATTTATGTTGTATCCTTCAAATAACAAATATGTTCATACCTTTAAGAAAGGACTTGGAGAATAATTATCCTATTTTACATGAGTGTAGAGGACTATAATTTGTGCATCTTGCTTTAATGAGATCTTTCCATGGGTTATTTGGTGCCAGATTTCAGTTTGGAATGAAGAATCTAATTATAGTCCTGCCCTTATGGAAAATATGATTTGCTTTACAGTGAGCCTCTTTATGATGTGGTTTTCCAGGAATGCATTGTGGCGAAGAGCGGGGACTGTGTCCTTTAAAAATGTCTCCCAGTACAGCCAGCGTTTCGTGTGCTGGTACAGTTTAAGAACATCGCCAGCAGATGGTGACCAAGTATAATGAAAAAATGTACTTATGGTTGAGTATGTTGATCTGTGTGAAAAAACAGTTTTCACTTTAAAAATATTGATTTAATTTTTAGTCTGTATACGCAACTATAGTAGATAGAATCTTTTAAATTTGTTAAACTCCATTTCTATATGTAAATGGCACTGACCTATAAATAGCCTCTGCTTCTAAATTGTTGGATGAATTTACAGGGGAGCTTATCATTACCTTTCCTTCCTAGGATTTCTTTATGTCCATTGGCATAGATAATTATGGTTAGGGTTACATGTAGTAAAACATCCTTAAATATTATTCACAAAAAGTACATTCATTTTATTTAAGAATTGCCCTGTTGATTAGGCAAAGATACATTCTGCACTAGTACATTACGTATCTTCGTTCCATACGTATACTACGTATATTCTGCAGCAGTGTAATACAGCATCCCGCAGTGGTGGGAATGTTCCGCAGCTGTGCTGTCCAGTATCGCAGCCACTATTTACATGTGACTGCTGAGCACTTGCAGTGTGGCTACTGTGGCTGAGGAATTGAATTTGGGGTTTTAATTAGTTCAGGTAGCCATATGTGATTAGGGGCTACCAAGTGGGGCTTGGAGTTCTAGACCTGGGTCTTCCTGCCAGGTGGAGAGCTGCTGTCTAGGTGGGCAGTGGGAGGTGGGTGTTGGTGCATCTAAACTGCCTCTGCCCCCGGGAAAGACCTGTGCTGTGTGCTTACTGCACTTCCTGGCTATCTCCCTTCTTTGGTGAGGATCGCCTGTGATCAGTATCTGGTAGCTTCCTGTTGGTCAGTCTAAGGTTTAAGAGGACCTCTCCCCAACAGGTCTTTTTGGAAGAAAGAAAAATTAATCATTTTTCTTAAATTAATGAAAGAAAAGTCAATCTTTTTCATCATTGTGTTTGGAGAGAACGTTTAGTGAGGAACAAATGTGATTAACTTGGTCTTTTTGCCAGAATGGACACTTGTTAGGCAGATGTTTAACCTTGAGCTCTAGGGGTAAGACTGCTTCATAAACAAGGGATGGAAACTTTCTTAGGATCCTCAATAGAACAGTATGTTTCACACCCTCATGGGACCACTTAGCTGCTCATTAATTTTCAACAGTGATGTGCTAATTAAATATCATTCTTAGGTATTTACCAAGGCAAGGCCAAGTGACAGCAATTTGTAACTGAGATGGAATAGCTTTGAAAATAATGGCCTTGCATTTCTTTTAGGCTTTTTTTTCATTGAGTCAGATTTTTGACAAATTTAGTCACTTCTAACTTTTTAAAATTTTTTAACGAGTGGGGCTTTGTAATAAGTATCTCTTTGTTTCACAAGCAAGTTTCTTTTTGTGAGATCATAATATTGAACAGTTTAGTTCTGATTGTTCTTTTAAACAAAAAAGGATGACAGTAAGCTTATATGTGTTGTAAAACTTAGAGGGAATTAAAATACTCTCTTGAGTGTTGATACTATTAAACCAGAGATATATTAATAAACGTTGATTTAAATGAGTGACTTTTAAAGCTGGTTTTTAATTTTAAAATCAAATGTGTTATTTTAAAGTAGGAAATGGGGAAAAATACAAAGTCTTAAAAAGTTTATGAATCTCTGATCATTTTTTGGTTTGGTCAAGCTTCTCATTTATTTAAAATTTAGTTTTGTTTTTTTTATTCCTAATAAAGTTCTCTTTGAAATATTGAAATAAATATATTGTGGATCCGTGGAAGTTATTTTCATTTTCTTATTTTCAGTGTTATTTGATACTTTACTGCGGTATTAATTGTTGCTAATTATTTTTATGTTTCATTGATATTTAGCAATACCGTAAGAAAACTATTCCGCAGATGGTATATAACAGTATTACTTGCTGCTCAGATGAATGCACAGATGTGAAATCTAAAGTTAGTTCTCATTTTAGTTTTCTGATTTATAAGGCAGTAGTTGTATTACTCTTAAAAAGTTTTACCTCTGTGAAACATAGCATATATGTAAAAAGTGTATGAAAATGACAGGTACAGTTTAAAGAGCAGTTAGAAAATAAACGTCCCTATGCTGCTAACCCAGCCAAGAAATAGCACATCACTGCTCCAGGAGACCTTCGGCCATGCCTCCTCCCCCTTGTCCTGAAAGGCCAGCGCTCTGTATTCTGTGTTGATCATTTCTTTGCTTAGATCAACATAGAGAACATGACCAGCTCTCCAGAAACCTCTCTCTCGCTCCCTCCCAGTCATTTATCGTCCCCGCAAAAGGTGACCACTATTTTGCATTATATCAACATAGGTTAGTTTTTGGTTCATAAAGTATTTTCACTTTTTTCCAGCTTCTTTTGTTCAGCATTATGTAGTGAGATTGATCCATGTTGTTGCATTTAGCAATGGATTTTTCTTTGATTACTGTGTGAATATATCACATTTTTATTTCCATTCTGCCATTGTTGGATGTTTGGGGTTGTCCGAGCTTCTAGCTATTACAAATAATCCTGTGAACATTCTTTCACACGTCTTCTAGTGCACATATGTATACTGTGTTGACTTGGAAGTGTAATTATGGTAGATGCTGCCAAAGAGTTTTCCAAAATGGTTATAGCAATTTACATTTCCACCAGGAAGGCTTTCAAAGTCTGTGGCTCATCGTCTTTACCAGTACTTGGTTGTTCAGTTTCTTTTAGCTTCAGCAATTCTAGTCTGGTACATGTGAGTTTTAATTTGCATTTTCCCTCATGACTAATGATATTGAGCACACTTTTCTATGCCTGTTGACCATTTGGGTATCTTCTTTTGTGAAGTTCCTGTTTGTTCCCATTTTAATAAAAATGGTTTGTCAGTCTTTTCTCCATTGATTTGTTGCAACTCTTTATATATTCTGGAAACAAATTCTTTGATACATGTATGGCAAATGTCTTCTCCCACGTTCACTGGTATGTTCTGTTGAACAATATTTAATTATAATATAATTATTTTTAGTCAGTCATCTCTGATATTCTTTTTTGCGTGTGTCCTGTTTAAGATTTCTTACCTTGCCTGTCTCAAGATCATGGGGATACCTTCTAGAAGCTTCCTTATTTTACCTTTCTCATTTGGATATGTGCTATATCTGGAGTTGATTCTTATGTATGAAGTGATGTAGGGGTCATCCCCCCCCCTCCTGTGGATAAATGATAGCCATCTGACCCAGTATCATTTAAAAAAGCTATTTTTCCCCACTACTATAGTTGACACCATTATTGTAAACCAGAAAATCTTACTTGTGTGGGTTTCTGGACCCTTGTCTCCTCCGATGGTCTCTCTCTGTGTGTACTAATACTAACCACGCTGCCTTAGTTACTGTGGCTTTAAAATAAAGTCTTGATTTTTGGTAGTGCAGTGCATGCACTCCAGGTTTCTTCTTCTTTAAGACTGCCTTGACTCTTTTTGGTCCTTTGCATTCCCATATAAATTCTAGAATTATCTTGCCAGTTTTAATAACACACATACACATGCCCCTGTTGAGATTTTGATTGAGAATGCATTGAGTCTGTAGATCAACTTGGGAAGAATTAATATCTTTATAATATGGAATTACTCCAAGCCCCAGGCAAGCAATGCTCTGCTCTCTGTCACTATAGTTTTGCCTTTTCTAGAAGTTACATATGAGTGGAATCATGAATTATGTAGTCTTATGCATCTGGTTATTGTTTTTGAAGTTCATGTGGCATGTATCAGTAATTCATTCCTTTTTATTCCTGAATGGTATTTCACTGATGAGTATATTACATTTGTTTATCCACTGACTTGTTAATAGATATTTGGATTGTTACCAGTTTTTAATTATTCTGAATAATGCTGCTATGGACATTCATATACATATTTTTGTTTGGACATGTGTTTTTCATTTCTTTTGTGTAGATATCTAGCAGTGGGTTGTGTGGTAAGTGTATTTTTAACTTTTTTAGGGAATCAAACCATTTTCCAGAATAGTACCATTTGACATCCCCATTAGCAATATGAGTGTTCCAGTTTCTTCACATCCTCAACTCTTGGTATTTTCTGTGTTTTAGATTTTGGCCGTTGTAATGAGCATGTTAGTGGTATCTCGTGGTTTTAACTCACATTTTTCCTAATGACTAATGATGCTGAGCATCTTTTCACATGCTCACTGGCCATTTGTGTCTCTTCTTTGGAGAAATGTCTATTCCAGTAGTTAACTGCTCCCCACACGCCCAACATACAATAATTACTATAGACATTTCTAAAAAGGAGAATAATAGGAGGTACAAAGAAGTCCATAGCAATTCTGAAATCCAGTTGGGTAAATGTCGGAAGTTCCTTAATTAAGGCTCAAGATCTGGGTATAATGCTCCATGTCTCTTGGCTCCTCCCGCTAGGTTTTTGATTCCATCTTCTGAGTTATCCTTTCTTTTTCATGAAAAATAGTAAGTGTTTGCATTTCGGTAGTTTGTGCTTGCAGGTGAGTAGTTTTCTTAGTCTGCTTCCTTCCAGAAGAATTTTGGGGGTCCAGTGGTCCCTTTTCATTTTGTACTCTGTCCCTTTCAGTCCAAGGACAGTGATTTTGCTGATATAATTTCCTCAAAACCTTTGTAGACCTCCTGTGAATCCTATGTGTGTTCACTCCATTAGACAAAAGCCACATATACTCATCTCTTTTTAGGTTGGGTTACTTCTCAGAAGATTGAAGGACAGTGTCCTTAAGTTTTTCAGAAGCCCTGTTGTTTGAGATGCACACCCTTAATCTTTTTAAAGGTCTTTATATATGAATGTACTCTGATGTACCACCTTTGATCTTTTTTTAAAAAAAATAAATTTATTTATTTATTTTATTTTTGGCTGCATTGGGTCTTCGTTGCTGTGTGAGGGCTTTCTCTAGTTGCGGCGAGCCGGGGCTACTCTTCGTTGCAGTGCACGGGCTTCTCGTTGTGGTGGCTTCTCTTGTTGTGGAGCATGGGCTTTAGGTGCACAGGCTTCAGTAGTTGTGGCTCACGGGCTCTAGAGCGCAGGCTCCGTAGTTACGTTGCATGGGCTTGGTTGCTCCGCGGCATGTGGGATCTTCCTGGACCAGGGTTCGAACCCATGTCCCCTGCATTGGCAGGCTGATTCTTAACCACTGTGCCACCAGGGAAGCCCTGATCTTTTTGATCTTAACAAAAGGTTGTTGATTTGTACTGTTGGCTTAATCTCTCGGCAGTGCGCAAACTTAGCTTGGTGCCATTTCTTAATTGCTCATGTTTTGCCTCTGGAGAGACGGAGAATTTTTAAAACCATGAAGCCCCAGTTCCTTTTTCTTTAATTGTCCTTCACTTAACTTACTACTCTCCTCTTGCATCTTACTGTAAGCAGCAAGACATACTTTGCTTGGAAATCTACTTAGCTATAGCACTCACCCAATTCATTAGGCACGTTTTCTATTTCTCATGTTATTGAAGATGATGGGGTGGCTTTCTACCACTGTATAAAAAGGATTTCTCACTTCCTTTTGAGCCCTTACTGGCAATGTCCTCAAATTCCAGATTTCTACTAACAGCCTGTTGAAGTCAATTTCGTGTTTCTCTGGCACACTACTGAAAATCCTTCTAGACTCTGACCACTACCTGGTTCAAAAGACACTTCTGAATTTTTAGGCAGCACCTCACTTCCATGTACCCAAATCATTATTAGTTATCTATTGCTGTGTAACAAATTATTCCAAATCTTAGCAGCTTAAAGCAACAAACATTTATTTCATGAGCATAGCTGAGTTTTCTGGCTCAGGTTCTCTTATAAAGCTGAATTCAAAATATTGGCTGAGACTGTGGTCTCAGTTGAAGGTTTAACTGAGGGGATAATCCATTTCTGTTCTCACTTACGTGTTTAATAGGATTCAGTTATATGTGGGCTCTTGGTTTGGGGCCCTCAGTCTTCTATGGCTGTCATCCAGAGGCCTCATCCAGTTACTTGCTTCTGGACTTCTCTGTAGGACAGCCCACAATAGGGCAGCTGGCTTCCATCAGAGGAAGTAAGCAAGATGGAAGCCAGAGTCTTTTTTTTTTTTTTTTTTTTTTTTTTTTTTGCAGTACACGGGCCTCTCACTGTTGTGGCCTCTCCCGTTGTGGAGCACAGGTTCCAGACGCGCAGGCTCAGCGGCCATGGCTCACGGGCCCAGCCGCTCCGTGGCATGTGGGATCTTCCCGGACCAGGGCACGAACCCGTGTCCCCTGCATTGGCAGGCGGACTCTCAACCACTGCGCCACCAGGGAAGTCCAAAGCCAGAGGGTTTTCATAAGGTAGTTTTCGAAGTGATAATCCATCACTTTTGCCAGATTCTGGTTATTAGAAGTAAGTCACTAGGTTCAGTCCACACTCAAGAAAAGGGCATTACACAAGGGATTTTGGGATAACTGGGAGGCATATTAGATATTGCCTGGCACAGGGTTCCCCAACCCCCAGGCTATGGACCGATAACGGTCTGCAGCCTGTTAGGAACCGGGTCGCACAGCAGGAGGTGAGCGGTGGGCAAGTGAGCAACCTTCATCTGCTGCTCCCCGTCGGTCACATTGTCACCTGAACCATTCCCCTCCCACCCCCCGTCCGTGGAAAAACTGCCCTCCACAAAACCGGTCCCTGGTGCCAAAAAGGTTGGGGACTGCTAGCCTAGCACATACCTCGGACAAGTACTAAAAGTATAATAGGCATACAACTAGAAAGAAATATAACTAGAGGGATTAAAACAGAATACAATGAAATAGTCAGTGAACACAGTCAAAGGAGGTAGGGGAGAAAGAACAGGAACAAAGAAAGATGGGACAAATGTAAAACCAATAGCAAAATGGCAGAGTAAATAGAACCATATCAGTGATTACGTTAAATGTAAATGGACTCAACACTCTAATCTAAAGGTAGTGGTTGTTAGACTGGATCAAAAAGCATGAACAAACTGTATGTTGTCTGTAAGAGACATACATACAAGGACAAGTAAATTAAAACTAAAAGGATGTAAAGAGATGTGTAATGGGAGCAACAAACATAAGAAAGCTGGAATGGCCATATTAAATATCAGATAAAATAGACTTTAAGACAAGGAGAATTACCAGAGATGAATAGAATCATTTTGTAATGATACAGGGGT
The DNA here is from genome assembly GCF_949987515.2 of Delphinus delphis. Taxonomy (NCBI): domain Eukaryota; kingdom Metazoa; phylum Chordata; class Mammalia; order Artiodactyla; family Delphinidae; genus Delphinus; species Delphinus delphis. Next base: position 1,434,502 of record NC_082701.1, read on the forward strand.
CAATTCATAACCATGACATAACAGTTATAAGTGTATATGCATCAAATAATAGAGCTTCAAAAATACGTGTAGCAAAGGAACCTCCATACTGTTCTCCATAGTGGTTGTATCAATTTACATTCCTACCAACAGTACAGGAGGGTTCCCTTTTCACCACACCCTTTCCAGAATTTATTGTTTCTAGATTTTTTTGATGATGGCCATTCTGACCAGTGTGAGGTGATACCTCATTGTAGTTTTGATTTGCATTTCTCTAATAATTAGTGATGTTGAGCATCTTTTCATGTGCCTTTTGGCCATCTGTATGTCTTCCTTGGTGAAATGTCTATTTAGGTCTTCCGCCCATTTTTTAACTGGATTGTTTGTTTTTTTTGATATTGAGCTCCATGAGCTGTTTGTATATTTTGGAGATTAATCCTTTGTCCGTTGTTTCATTTGCAAATATTTTCTCCCACTCTGAGGGTTGTCTTTTCATCTTGTTTATGGTTTCCTTTGCTGTGCAAAAGGTTTGAAGTTTTATTAGGTTCCATTTGTTTATTTTTGTTTTTATTTCTGTTACTCTAGGAAGTGGGTCAAAAAAGATCTTGCTGTGGCTTATGTCAAAGAATGCTTTTCCTTTGTTTTCCTCTAAGAGTTTTATAGTATCTGGTCTTATATTTAGGTCTTTAATCCATTTTGAGTTTATTTTTGTGTATGGTGTTAGGTACTGTTCTAATTTCATTCTTTTACATGTAGCTGTGCAGTTTTCCCAGAACCACTTATTGAAGACACTGTCTTTTCTCCATTATATGTTCTTGCCTCCTTTGTCGTAAATTAGGTGCCCATATGTGAGTGGGTTTATCTCTGGGCTTTCTATCTGTTGATCTATATTTCTGTTTTTGTGCTAGTACCATACGGTTTTGATTACTGTAGCTTTGTGGTATAGTCTGAAATTGGGGAGCCTGATTCCCCCAGCTCCATTAAAAATAGAATTATCATATGACCCAGCAATCCCACTACTGGGCAAATATCTTGAGAAAACCATAATTCAAAAAGAGACATGTACCACAGTGTTCATTGCAGCACTATTTACAATAGCCAGGACATGGAAGCAACCTAAATGTCCATCGACAGATGAATGGATAAAGAAGATGTGGTACATATATATAATGGAATATTACTCAGCCATAAAAAGAAATGAAATTGAGTTATTTGTAGTGAGGTGGATGGACCTAGAGTCTGTCATACAGGGTGAAGTAAGTCAGAAAGAGACAAACAAATACTGTATGGTAACACATATATATGGAACCAAAAAAAAATGGTACTGATGAACCAAGTGGCAGGGCAGGAATAAAGACATAGACGTAGAGAATGAACATGAGGACACAGTGTGGGGAGGGGAAAGCTGGGGCGAAGTAAGAGCAGCATCGACATATATACACTACTGGATGTAAAATAGTTAGCTAGTGGGAAGCAGCAGCATAGCACAGGGAGATCAGCTCGGTGCTTTGCGATGACCTAGAGGGGTGGGATAGGGAGGGTGGGAGGGAGATGCAAGAGGGAGGAGATATGGGGATATATGTATGCATATGGCTGATTCACTTTGTTGTACAACAGAAACTAACACAGTATTGTGAAGCAATTATACTCCAGTAAAGATCTGTTTTAAAAAAAAAATACATGTACCAAAAAGTAACAAGAGCTAAAGAGAGACATAGACAAATCTACAGCCATTGTTGCAGATTTTAACATCCCTTTCTTAGGAATTATGGAGCAACATGACCAAAGAATCAACAAGGATTTAGAAGATTTGAACAATACTCTGAGCTACCTCAACCTAGTTGACATCTAAGAAATACCCCATCCAATAAGTGCAGATTACACATTCTTCAAGTGCACATGGTATGTTCATCGGGATAAGTCACGTCTGGGTCGTAAAAGAAATTCAGTTGGTCTCAAAGGATGGAAGTCACACGGAGCATGTTTTCTGATCTCATCGGAATTTAATAAGAAACAATTATAGTACATCCAGAAAAGCCGTCAAACGTTTATAAATTAAAAAAACTCACTTCTAAATAACCTATTTGTCACGAAAGAAATCACAAGGGTTTATAGAAATTTTGAACCAAATGATAAAGAAAATACAACATATCAAAATTTATGAGATGCAGCTTAGAGGGAAATTTAGAGTTTTTAATGCTTGTGTCAGAAAAGAAGAAAAATCCAAAATCAGTGGTCACAACTTCTCCCTTTGGAAGATGGAAGAATAAGAGCTGAGTGAATCCAGTGTAAGCAGAATGAAGGAAATAAAATAGATAAGAGTGGAAATCAGTGCAACAGGAAAACAATAAAGTCAATGGAGGCAAACATTGTTTTTTTTTTTTAAGTTAAATAAAATTGATAAATTCTAGTTAGACTCATGAAATAAAAAGAGAGAAATACATTGGTAAATATAAAAACCTGTAGAATGGTAATTCTGGTTTACAACTCCACTTTTTATTTTTTATAGGGTTACAAAGGCAGTTGAATAAAATGATATCCAACTATATGCTACCTACAAGGGACAAGGGACTCACTTTAGATCTAAGGACACATCCAAGTTGAAAGTGAAAGGATGGAAAAGATATTCCATGCAAATAGTAACCAAAAGAGGGCAGGAGTGGATTTGTATTATAAGAAATAGATTAAGTAATAACCTGTTACAAGAGACAAAGAATGAACTTATATAATGATGAAAGGGTCAATGAACCAGGAAGATATAACAGTTATACACATACATGCACCAAACATCAGAAGTCTTAAATATATGAGTCAAACATCAACAGAATGGAGGGAGAAATAGCTCTACAATAGTGGTAAGAAAACTTCAGTACCACACATTCAGTGATGGTTAGAACAATCAGAAGATCATAAAGAAACAGAGGACTTGAACAACACTGCAGGCCAATTTGACCAAACCAATATATAGAGAACATTCCATCCAACAGCAGTAGAATACATTTTTCTCAAGTGCACATGGAATATTCTCCAGGATAAAACCATTTGATAGTCCACAAAACCAGTTTTAATATATTTTAAAAGATTGAAATCATACAGAGTATCTTTGCTGATCAAAGTGTAGGGAAACTAGGAATCAATAGTAAAACTGGAAAATTCATAAATATGTGGAAATTAAATAACACACTCATAGTCAAGAAGTCAAAAAAGAAATCAAAAGGGAAATCAGAAAATATCTTGAGACAAATGAAAATGAAAACACAACATACCAAAACTTATGGGATGCAGTGAAAGCAGTGCTATGAGGGGAATTTATAGTTGTAAAATCTTACATTAAAAAAGAAAAATCTGACATCAACAACCTAAATTTACATCTTAAGGAACTAGGAAAAGAACAAACTCTGAAGCTAGCAGAAGAAAGGAAATAAAACAGAAAATGGGAAAACATTAGAGAAAATCATGGAAACCACTAGAAAAAAAAGAAGACAACTGAAATCAGACATGAAAGAAGAGACATTGTAACTGATTTTACAGAAATAAAACATTATAAGTGAGTACAATGAGCAGTCGTAAACCAACACATTGGGTAGCCTAGATGAAGTGGATAATTTCCTAGAAACACAGTCTACCAAGACTGAATCATGAAGAAATAGAAAATCTATTTCTATTTCTAGAACAGACCTATAACTAGTAAGGAGATTGAAGCAGTATTCAAAAACCTTCCAACAAAGAAAAGCCTAGGACCAGATAGCTTCACTGGTGAATTCTGTCAAACATTTAAAGAATAGTTAACACCAATCCAAACTCTTAAACTCTTCCAAAATTGAAGAGGAGGGAATACTTCCAGCTTCATGGTATGAGGCCAGCATTACTGTGATACCAAAGCCAGACAAAGACGCTACAAGAAAACTACAAACCAATATTCCTGATGAATATTGATGAAAAACCCTGAAAAAAATACTAGCAAACAATTCAACAGAACAGTAAAAGGATTTACACCATGACAAAGTGGGGTATATTCACGGAATGCTAGGAAAATTTGACAAATGAAACAATCATTATAGTACACCACATTAACAGAATGATGGAAAAGAAACACGTGATCATCTCAATTGATGCAGAAAAAGCATGTGACAAAATTTAACACTCTTTCATGATAAAAATACTTGACAGACTATGAATAGAAGGAAACTACCTCAAAAGAATAAAGGCCGTATATGAAAAGCCCACAGCTAACAGCATACATAAGAGTGAAAGCAAAAGTTTTACCTTTAAGAGCAGTAGTAAGACAGGGATGCCCACTCTCATCACTTCTATTCAACATAGTACTGGAAGTCCTAACCAGAGCAATGAGGCAAGAAAAAGAAAAGTCATCGAAATTGAAAAGAGAAGAAGAATGATCTCTGTTCACAAATGATATAATCTTACATACAGAAAACTAAATATTCCACAAAAAACTATTAGAACTAATAAACAAATTCAATAAAGTAGCAGGATACAAAACCAACAAATAAAAATCAGTCACAATTTTATACAGTAACAGTGAACAATCTGAAAAGGAAATTAAGAAGACAGTTCCATTTACAACAGTGTCAAAAAGAATAAAATACTTAGGAATAAACTTAACCAAGGACTTGTACACTAAAAACACTACAAAATATTGTTGAGAGGAATTTAAAAAGACACCAGTAAATGGAAAGACATGAGTTCATGGATTGGAAGACTTAATATTATTAAGATGTACAATACAACCCAAAGTGATATATTGAATAATATTGGGTTGGGTGACATGGGAAACCCGAATGAACGTTTTGGCCAACCCAATACAATCCCTATCAAAATTCCAGTGGCTTTTTTTTTCAGAAAAGGAAAAATACTTCCTAAAAGTCATGTGGAATCTCAAGTGACACTGAATAGCTGAAACAGTCTTGGAAAAGAAAAGCAAAACTGGAATTCTAACATTTTCTAATTTCAAAACTTCCTACAATGCCACAGTAATCTAAACAGTGTCGTGCTATCCTCAAAGGATAGAGTGAGCTTTCTGCACCAGTGTGCAGTTTTAATCGTACCTCCCTTCGAGTAGCTAGCACCTCATAATAGAGATTAGAGGTGTGGAAAGAAGAAGAGGTAAAAAGTGGCTGTAAAATTGCTAGAGTTGAAAAAAAAACATCAGAAATGTTACAACCATGTAAATATTTTGGATATAGCAAGGATGGATTTCCCAACCCAGGTATAGTAGTCTTCCTGTTTCTGGGAAATAAGGCTATTTTGCAGGACGGTCAATGCTGATGCTAGTCTAAGATACATGAAGGAAAGAGAGAACTGTACACAACCCTACAGTTCACTTTCACATTTGGTGTTTGTGCTGGGAAATGTGGGAAGCTAGATCTGTTGCCAGTTTTATTTACCTTTTGTAATGAACATATTTTTTTTTTGCATTTTAAATAAAAAATAACTAGCAGTTTTTGAATTAAATAAGTTTCTTGCTTGGCTATACTGAGATGCTAAATTCACTTGGAGAGAGCACCAAAAATATACATAAGTCCACACACCTTTGGAGATTCTAGTAGTTCTTTGTACTCGGTATTTGTTGAAGCAAAGAGGAAATGTGCCCAAACCAACCTCTATACAAAGGACAGACAGCACCGTAAATGTGAGTGTGCCCGGTAACACATAATGCATTGGCCAGATTTGGTGAGCGAGGCACCACAATTAGTCAGTGTTAATGACGTAGAGGCCACGGTACTTAGGTCCCTGTACGTAGCAATCAATAAAGCGTTTGTTTTTTCCTTATGACTTCATGTTTTATGAAGATGATGCAAAGACTGTTGGGAATGATCTTTAACAAACTATAGAAGGGGTGTTGTCTGCTCTGATATCAGTCTGTGGTTCCTATTCACAAAGCTCCTTGAGGAGAGAGACTGTCTTGCTCACAATTATATTCCTAAGGCCTGTCACTGTACCATGGAGCACAGTTAATAACTCAGTTATTTGTTAAATGAATATGAATGAATGAACAAATTAATGATTGGATAAATTAGTAAAAAAGTCTGGTACTGGCATAAAGACAGACATATAGACTAATAGATTAGAATAGAGAGCCCAGAGATAAGCCCTTGCATATATGGTCAAATGATTTTTGACAAGGGTGCCAAGACCATTCAATAGGAAAAGGACAATCTTTTCAACAAATGGCGTGGCAAAACTGGATATTCACATGCAAAAGAATGAAGTAGGACTCTTACTTTTTACTATATATAAAAATTAAGTGGGCTTCCCTGGTGGTTCGGTGGTTGAGAGTCCGCCTGCCGATGCAGGGGACGCAGGTTCGTGCCCCGGTCCGGGAAGATCCCACATGCCGCGGAGCGGCTGGGCCCGTGAGCCATGGCCACTGAGGCTGCGCGTCCGGAGCCTGTGCTCTGCAACGGGAGAGCCCACAATGGTGAGAGGCCCGCGTAACGCAAAAAACAAAAACAAAAACAAAAAAATTAACGCAAAATGGATCAAATACCTAAAGGTAAATATCGGGGGAAAGCTTCATGACGATGGATTTGGCATTGATTTATTGGATATGATACCAAAAGCACAAGCAGCAACCAAAAAAAGCTGTAGATAAATTGGACCATGTCAAAATTGAAAACTTTAGTGCATCAAAGGACGCAATCAGCAGAGTGAAAAGGCAACCCATGGAATGGGAGAAAATATTTGCGAATCACCGACCTGAAAAAGGGTTAATATCCAGAGTATGTGAAGAACCCCACAATTCAACAACAACAAAAACAAACAACCTGATTAAAAAGTGGGCAAAGGACTTGAATAGACATTTCTCCAAAAAATTGATCAGTAATCATTCTGGAAATGCAAGTCAAAACCATAATGAGATGCCATCTATTAGGATGGCTACTATAAAACAAACAAACAAAACAAGTGTTTGGCAAGGATGTGGAGAAGTTGGACCCCTCTGTGCTGTTGGTGGGAATGTAAAATAGTGTAGCTGTGGTTGAACACTGTCAGCAGCTCATCAAAAAAATTAAAAATACAATTACCATATCATACAGAAATCCCACTTCCATGTATATATCCAAAATAATTGAAAACAGGGACCCAAACAGATACTTGTATAGCCTTGTACATAGCATCATTATTTTCAGTAGCCAAAAGATGGAAGCACCCCAAGTATCCGTCAATGGCTGAATGCATAAAAATGTGGCATATGATACAATGGAATATTCTTGAGCCTTAAAAAGGAAGGAAATTCTGACCCATGTTACAACATGGGTGAACCTTGAAGGTATTATGCTAAGGCAGATAAGCCAGTCACAGAATGAAAAATACTGTATGATTCCACTTATATGAAGTATAAATTCATAGAGGCAGAAAGTAGAATGGTGTTTGCCAGGGGCTGAGGGGAGAGGAGAAAGGGAAGTTACTGTTTAATAGGTAAGGTGTTTCTGTCTTGGGAAGATGGAACAACTCTAGAGATGGATGGTGATGGTGGTGGCACAACACTGTGATTGTACTTCCAACCACTGAACTGAACACTTAAAAGTGGTTAAGAAAAAAAAAAAAAAAGTGGTTAAGATGGTAAATTTTATGTTCCATGTATTTTGCCACAGTTAAAAATATAAAATGGGAGAGAAAACACAAATTCGCAATGTCAGGAATGAATGAAAGAGGAGGCTCCACACAGATCCTACAGACATTCAGAATACGATGAGGTGGGAATTCCCTCGTGGTCCAGTGGTTACGACTCCTCACTTTCACTGCTAGGGGCCCGGGTTCGATCCCTGGTCAGGGAAGTAAGATCCTGCAAGCACGTGGCATGGCCAAAAAAAAAAAAGTATAATGAGGCTATTATAAACAACTTTGTATCAGTGAAAATTTGGATGAAATAGAAGAATTCCTTAAAAGACAAGAAGAAATGGGGAATCTGAGTATCCCTATAGTTAACCAAAGAAGTTTATTTTATAATTAACTACCTTCCTATAAAGAAATCTGTAAGCCCAGATGGTTTCCTTGGTGAATTCTATCAGGCTTTTATGGAAGAAATGATATCATCCTACATGAATTTTTTTCAGGAAATAGAGAAAGAGGGAATGCTTCCCAACTCACTTTGTTAAGTCTGTGTTACTTTGTTTTCAAAAGAAGACAGACATTCCCAGAATGTAAAACTACATACCAATATTCCTGCATGAATATAGATTTTAAAATTCTTAATTAGCATATTGTATCCAGAAACTATACAAAGGGTATTATATCATGAATAGATGGTGCTCCTTGCATATAGAGAAAATATTCTAAATACATATATCTGATAAATGATTTGTGTCTAGAGTATGTGCAACTCAAGGAAAAGTAGACAACAACCCAATTAATGTGCAAAAGATTTTACAGACACTTCACAAAGTGTATATATAAATAAATGGCTAATGTACACACATGAAAAGATGGACAACGTCATCCTTTATCAGGGAAATGAAAATTATAAAGCACAATTGTGATACCACTATACACCCATTAGAATGGCTAAAATGATAAAGACAGAAAACCAAGTATGGTGACAATGAGATGAAACTGGAAGTCTCATACAGCATTAATGGGCATATAAAGTGCCCCCACCACTTTGGAAAACAGTTTACCAATTTCTTACAAAGTTTTAGATAGTTTACCACATGACCTCACAATTCTATTCCTACATGTCAAGAGAAATGAAAATGTATGTCCACATAAATTCTTGAATGTCCGTAGCAGCTTTATTCATAATAGCCAGATGTGGAGACAAGTGTCCATCAGTACATGAATCAAAAAGGAAATTAAGGTTCATGCATATAATGGAATACTTCTAATCAATAAAAAGAAATGAACTTTGATACATGCAACAACATGGCTAAATCTCTTCCTGAGTGAGAGGAGCCAGACATAAAAAGTGCATTCTGTTTGCTTCCATATATAAGAGATTCTGCGAAATGCAGGTTGCCTGGGTTTGTGGGAGGGAGTAGATTGCTTGCCAGGGAGGCCAAGAGAACTTCTGGGTGTGATGGAAAGAATCTGTATCTTCATTGTACTGGTTACACAGGTATATGCATTTGTCGGAACTCTACATTTTAAATGGGTATGGCTTTACGGTACATAAGTTATACTTCAGTAAACCTAATAAAAGTCATATCTAGGTGTAGGTGAGACTTTCCTGGTGTGGCTTCTTCCACTGTAAACACCTGTGAACTAAAGTTGTAAGTTACCTCCCCCCCACCCCCCCAGTGGTGAGAGAGGGACTGGAGAATTCCCATTTAAAAAACAGGGAAAATGGGAGACACAAACCAATGACAGTTCCATAGAAATTCTGAAATCTAGCAGGTGCTGATTGCCAGTTTCTTGATTAAGGCTTAGTGCTGCTTCCTGGAAGTGTTCTTCATGGTTCTCTGCTCTGTCTTTTGGGTTCTTGACTTTTCCTTCTGAATTATCTTTTTTTTTTTTTTTGCTTTTTAACAGAAGCAATGATTTGTTTTAAGCTGAGTAGTTTTCTCAGGCTGCCTCCTGTTTATAGGAATTTGGGGAACCAAATGCCTCTTTTCACTTTTTTTTTTTAATTTTTAAAAATTATTTTTGGTTGCATTGGGTCTTCATTGCTGTGCGCGGGCTCCCTCTAGTTGCGGTGAGCAGGGGTTACTCTTCATTGCGGTGCGCGGGCTTCTCACTGCAGTGGCTTCTCTTGTTGCGGAGCACGGGCTGTAGGGCGTGCGGGCTTCAGTAGTTGTAGCACGAGGGCTCAGTAGTTGTGGCGCACGGGCTTAGTTGCTCCGTGGCATGTGGGATCTTCCCGGACCAGGGATCAAACCCGTGTCCCCTGCATTGGCAGGCGGATTCTTAACCACTGCGCCCCCTCTTTTCACTTTGAACTCTGTCCTTTCATACGACGAGTCTAGTTCCTTGGCTTTGAGGCCATGTCTGTGTTCCTTGCCTTTCCAGGGCACAAAGCTTCTTATAAGCCAGAGCTTTCCAAAGTGGTCACCAGCACTGATTTTCAGCTTCTTCTCAAGAACAAGGAACTCCATCCCTGCTTTTGGTTTCTTGATGAGTTTGACTTTGTCCTTCTACTTAGAGGAACTTTGATTCTCTCCTACTTGTCCAGAGTCATACTTCCTGCTCTTTCTAGCTGTCTCTGAAACCAGAGCCTGGCAGACCTTCAGTTCCTGTCCTTTTTATGACATTACATTTTTTAAAATTAAAGTATAGTTGATTTACGATATTATATTAGTTTCAGTCATACTACTAGTGATTCGGTATTTTTATAGATTATATTCCATTTAAAGTTATTATAAAATATTGGCTATATTCCCTGTGCTGTACAATATATTCTTGTATCTTATTTATTTTATACATAGTGGTTTGTACCTCTTAATCCCCTCCTCCTACCTTGTCCCTCCCCCCACCCTCTCGCTACTGGTAACAATTAGCTTGTGAGTCTGTTTCTGTTTTGTTATATTTGTTTGCTTTGGTTTTTAGATTTCACACATAAATGATAACATTCAGTGTTTGCCTTTCTGTGTCTAACTTATTTCATTCAGCATAATACATTTTAGGTCCATCCATGTTGTTGCAAAGGGCAAAATTTTATTGCTTTTTATGGCTGAGTAGTATTCCATTGTATATATGTACCACACCTTCATCCATTCATCTGTTGATGGACACCTAGGTTGCTTCCATGTCTTGGCTATTGTAAATAGTGCTGCTGTGAATATTGGGGTGCATGTATCTTTTTGAATTAGTGTTTTCATTTTCTTTGCATGTATACCCAGGAGTGGAATTGCTGGATCATATGGTAGTTCTGTTTTTAGTGTTTTGAGGACGATCCTTACTGTTCTCCATAGTGGCTCCACCAATTTACATACCCACTAACAGGGTGCTAGGTTTTCTTTTTTCCACATCCTCACCAACATTTATTTGTGGTCTTTTTGACAATAGCATGGCATTACATTTTTTGGGGTTTTTTGGGCATTGCCTTTTTGTCCGAGCTAAAAGAGATGTTCTAGGTTGTTCCTTTAGGTTTTTCTCCAATGCAGTCTTGACTGGCATTGTCACTACTATTTCTTTAATTATTATTTTCCCAGTTTCTGTTTTATTTATGCCTTCTGGAATTCATGTTATTTTGATATGAGAGATTTTGAATTTATCTTCCTTATCTGTTGCATTTTTATTTATTATATTCATCCCTTAATTTTTTTGTGTGTTCTCAGAATATTTCTTGAAGTAGTTTTCTAAGTCACTGATTTGATTTTATGCTATATTTTATCTGCCATTCTCTTCTTACATTGTGGTTTTAAAATTTGGTAATCATGTTTTTCATTTTTAAGCACATTTTTATGATCACAGATTGTTTATTTCCTTTTTATATCTGAAATGTCTACTTGAATCACATTGAGGACACAAATTAAAAAGACATTTTAGAAATTTTCCATATGTATAAGTTTCTTTTGCAGGAAGAAATTCAGTCAGTCTTTGTTTAGGCTTTTAAAGCTTATTATGTGTCTCATTACTTATCTCTTTATTTTTATCGTGACAAGTCTATGTTTCTGTAGTATTTGGAATCAGCAAAGATGCTGGGAGAATGTTTCTGGATCGTCGTTGAAGTATTTTAGCATTAGGAAAAAGTGAAAGGGGAAACTTACATTTCCTCTAGTTTTCCTCCTCCAGAGGAGGAAGGAGGCACTGGCATGCCAGGGAATCTTACTCATACACCGAGACCCTGCTTTCTGGGCTATCTTGGCACCCACATGTGAATGAGCCACAGTCCCTCCTCCTCATTGGCACAAACTCCGTAGTCCTGACCTCGCTGTCATCGGGTCCCCCGTACCAACGGTAGGCTGTCTTCATAAGCACCATGACTTGCTATTTATTCTCTGTGGCAGGCAGCGCCTGCTGTTCTTCCTAAAGGATAACACAGGGTTAAGCTTTGCCCCCTGCCCTCTGTCTCCCTGTTCACCCTGACCTCCAGCCCCATCACTGTGAATCTGAGCCGTCTTTGTGCCTCCTTAGAGTTCCAGTTAATTGTGTTTCCAGCTGGAGTCATTATCAGTGGCAAGAGATGAAACTTCTGTGCTTAATGCCCCATGCTTCTTGTGCCAGCTGGATCTTAGCAATGATGCTGACCTCCTTCTTTAGTTGGCTCAACTGCCTTCACAAGAAGCTGACTTCAGCAATGCCTCTGCTTTACTTGGCCTGCACTGGAGCATGTTTCAGGGGAAATAGAATGAATTTAGTTTGGGGCATGTTGAATTGGAGGTAGGGCGATTCAGTTTGTATTTGCAATGGGGTTGGAGGCCAAGAGAGCAGTTTGGGCTGGAGATGTAGATTGGTAATCAGAGCTTCTCCTTATTATTTGAAAAACTAATAGTATATTGGATTGACCAGGGAAAGCACATAAAAGGAAAATAAATATGGTTAGACACAGAACCCCAGGGATTATAGCATGTATGAGATGGGCAGAGAAAGAAAAGCTAGTGAAAAAGCTGTGAAGGAGATTTCTAAAGGACCGGATAGGAACCGGGAAAGAATGGTTCTGTGGAGCCAATAAATGTGGCACCTTTAAAGCACCACCCCTAATGTCTTAGTGCGAGCAGCCAGGGGAAGGACAGATCGCGGCTCATTTGCTTGAGTACCTAGGAGATCAATGCTGACTTTACTTACAGCACTTTCAGGATGAGTGGAAGTCAGATTGTAGTTGATTGGAGAGGACATGGCAGGGTGGGACATAGATTCAATAACTTATTTTGAAAATTTACTAAGAAGGGAAAGGTAGGATCGTTACAGAAGACAGCTACATGTGACTTAAAAGGGTGTGTTGTTTCATGTATGCACCCTGTGTAATAAGTAGGTAAATGTTTCAGTCCTCTTTTTATTAATATTTTCTATGAGAAGAATTACTTTTAATATTTAAGCATTTTTCAATTTTTAAGTATCGCTCTTTTTATGATTGTTTAATCTATTCTTAAAGAAGAACAGGCCACTACTTAGTATGGTATATCAGGGTGTCTCTTCCCACATACTAAGTTTTAAATGCTTTATATCAGCTCAAGCACACTGGCTGATGAGATTATTCTCAAAATATTACTTTATCTCCTTTTCTCATTTATTTTTAAGTATTTGGCTATCTGGACTACTGAGTAGGGGTATTAAAAAAATCTACAGCTCTCTTTAAAACAACTTTTTCAGACATTCTCAATTACTTGGTAACTAGTCTGAGGAATGTTATTCTGTCAGTGTTAACTACCAAAAAACACATTAATTTTAATCTTGTCTTTTTGAACTACTGTTCCGTCTTTTGAGAATACTTAGTATGACCCACAACTTGTGAAGGAAATCCTGATATGGCTAGTGGTTGAAAGTCAGTGGCTTTAATTCATTAAATAGTGGTTAGTTTTCATTTTGTGTCTCTTGAAGTAACCATTCAGAGAATAGATATTTGTAATCATGGAACTTCCATTGAAGTAGCTCGAATAGAAATATATGGGAGAGAAGTGGACATGAAGGGAAGTCAAATATTTTCTTAGGAAACTAGATTCCCTAGGGTAATGGATAAAGTAATTTATCCATTATCCTTGGTAGTATAAAAATATGGCAGTACAGGAAGATGATTGCACCAGGTGCCATCCACATAATCCAGTTAAAGAGCTAATATCTCATCGTATGTGTCTACCACTTCTGGTCTGTCCATTTCTCTGTTAATGGATATTTGGGTTGTTTCCATATCTTCAGCATAGTGCCTAGATAACAATGTAGTATTGTGCTCTTCAAATTTGTTAAAAGGATAGACCTCATATTAAGTATTCTTACAACAAAACAAAAACAAAGGATCACAGGGAAACTCTGGGAAGTATTGGATATGTTACCTTGATTGTGGTGATGGTATCACAGGTGGGAGGTATTGGATATGTTACCTTGATTGTGGTGATGGTATCACAGGTGTTTGCGTATGTTCAACCTCATCAAATTGCACACAGTAAATATGCTCAGTTCTTTGTATGTCAATTATACCTCAATAGAGCTCTTTTTTAAAAAAGAAAAAATATATGGGAGACTCTAGGCTAAAGTAGAGTGTTGAGAATGGCACTTTTTGTACAATATTTTATATATTTTATATATTTTATATATTTTCTATTGGAGAAAAATCTTTTTGTTCTAATTCATCTGGAAGCTTAAACTGTTTTCCTGTTTATGCTCTACTTACGTTTTACCCAAATTAACATGGCATATTTTTAAATTTAGGACTTTGATTTATCTGTGGTTTCTGATATGGCTTCAAATTAATTCAGACTTTCAGCTATGTGAAAGTTTTGTTATTTTATATATTTTAAGACTTCATCATGATGTGAAACATGAATCCAACAAAACTTGCTAACCTTTGAAAACAATTATCTTCTCTGAGACTGTATGCTTCAGTTTTTCTCTTCCTACACGTAGGAAAAGGGGAAATGCATGTGGTTTATTATAGTCCCACTTAACAAGAGCATTTGTTTGTAAGCAAGCATGTGGCATTTAGGTGACATTTTACTTATAGTTTAATGAATACAAGTGGTTATTTTTCGTATTTCTCTTTTCTTTGCTATTGAAACGTCATTGTTAATATAAACAGTCATCTCATTTCCAAAAGGAAAAGAATATTGTAGTCCTAGATTTGAATACCCCTGTGTCCTCTGAATTCCCCCAATTCTGACTGTGACTGTTTTGGTCTCTCAATAGGGAACAATGCATTGCAAAGCTCCAAACCAGATCACAGTCTATGAGTCCAACCTACAGAGATGATGGACAGATTATTACCCCAAGGAGTTATGTAAGATCAGATTCTACTTTTGTTTTTTTTGTTTGTTTGCTTCTTGTTTTAAAATATCTCCACATAGGGCTTTCCTGGTGGCGCAGTGGTTGGGAGTCCGCCTGCCGATGCAGGGGACATGGGTTTGTGCCCTGGTCCGGGAGGATCCCACATGCCGCGGAGCGGCTGGGCCCGTGAGCCATGGCCGCTGAGCCTGTGTGTCCGGAGCCTGTGCTCCGCGATGGGAGAGGCCACAACAGTGAGAGGCCCGCGTACCGCAAAAAAAAAAAAAAAATCTCCACATATTTTTAGTTTCATATTGTTAAATTCCAACGATTACTTACAAACAATAAAGTCTGAAGGTTTTGCTGAATATCCTGGTTTCAAAGAAAGTGGTGTATTTGGTATGTTCCATAGCGTTCCTTCTGCTTTCTCAAAGATTCTGAGGCATCGTGTTAATCAGTCTTATCATTTTTCCTGTGCATTGAAGAATAACTTTGAAAAGGTTTTGTTTTTTAGTTAACTTTTCCCCTTTTACTCAGTATATGTCTAAAAATGATTAGACGCACAATGGTCATAAACTTAAGAAATTGGGATTAGTTTGTAGTGAAGTAGGGAACACTGCCTTCCTGATGAAGGTGAACTGTTCCTATCTTGAAATATGAATACTTCTCTTGCATGTAACTACTTAACATAGATTTGGTTTGACCATGGAGCTAATGAGCATTCCAGTCAGGTTGATAAAGAGGACTCTGCCTGCTTCCTACAGCATAGCTCAGCTTGTCTTGGGTGATGAGACTTTTAGTTACAAGCAAGTCGAATGTGAAACACGACTGTTTCAGAACATTTGCTCTGAACATAACTCCTTCCATTTTCTCCAGTGATGGAGGGGTCCAGTTTGGAACTTTCATAAATATCTTAATATAAAGAGCAGCACATTTTAGATATTTGTGAAATTATTATCAATCTTATATTTACTCAAAATAAATAAGGGAGGTGCATTTTAAAAGACATTCTCATTCACACATACACACACACACATTCAAAAAGCAAGGGACCAACAGTAGAGGCAATAATGAATTTTAATATAGTGTATATAATAAACCCAACATTTTGTTCAGTAGAAATCTGGAGATTCAGTAAAATATGAAGAACATTGTTTTTTCTTTCAAATTTTGAATTTTATTTTATTTATCTTTTTATACAGCAGGTTCTTATTAGTCATCAGTTTTATACACATCAGTGTATACATGTCAATCCCAATCGCCCAATTCAGCACACCACCATCCCCACCCCACCGCGGCTTTCCCCCCTTGGTGTCCATACGTTTGTTCTCTACATCTGTGTCTGAAGAACATTTTAATGTATTTTTCATCACTTAAGATAATTTAAATGACCATAGATAAATAGATTTATTTGTTAGTAGTGAGGTTTTCTAAAAGCATGAAAATGCTATACCAAGAATTTAAATTTAAATAAAATATTTTGGCTGTACTGTAGGATGTACATTATTATTTTCCACAGACTTACTTTTTAAGTTTGTAGGGCTTTCAGGTCATTGTCCATTCCTGGGTACAGATCTTTGGCTGTCCTCAGTTAATTATAATTTTAATCTGGTTTGATAAGTTTATAATATAAATTATATGGGAGGGAAAAGAGCATGGAATTTTATTTTATTTTTTTATAAATTTATTTATTTTTACTTATTTATTTTTGTGTGTTGGGTCTTTGTTGCTGCGCCCGGGCTTACTCTAGTTGCGGTGAGCGGGGGCTACTCTTCGTTGCGGTGCGCAGGCTTCTCATTGTGGTGGCTTCTCTTGTTGCAGAGCACGGGCTCTAGGTGCGCAGGCTCAGTAGTTGTGGCTCGCAGGCTCTAGAGCGCAGGCTCAGTAGTTGTGGCGTACGGGCTTAGTTGCTCCGCGACATGTGGGATCTTCCTGGACCAGGGCTCGAACCCGTGTCACCTGCATTGGCAGGCAGATTCTTAACCACTGCACCACCAGGGAAGTCCCTTAATTTTTTTAAGAAGTAAAGAATTACTTTTTCATAATAAATAATTATGTTTTCATGATGTGAATCCAAAGCTTATTTCTCTTTATGTACAGTGTATGAATGAGAATTAATTTAAGAACAAAAAGCTTCTTGGACAGCAATACAAACTTCCCTGTTAACTAATTTTTTTTTTTTTTTTCTTTTTTGCGGTATGCGGGCCTCTCACTGTTGTGGCCTCTCCCGTTGCGGAGCACAGGCTCCGGACGCGCAGGCTCAGCGGCCATGGCTCACGGGCCCAGCCGCTCTGCGGCATGTGGAATCTTCCCGGACCAGGGTATGAACCCGCGTCCCCTGCATCAGCAGGCAGACCCTCAACCACTGCGCCACCAGGGAAGCCCTGTTAACTAATTTTAATGAGAGTAAATAATCATTTTTTCAAGTGTTTCCTTACCCCCCTTTAAAGTTACTGTGGTATACCACAATTAAAACTTCTTGTGAAAGAACTTAAAGAGAAGGGTCTGGATTATTTTTTAAAATATTCTTTTGATTTTTTTTTTCTGAAATCTAGTTGCTGTGTGAATATATTGTGAAGGCCTCTCATAGCCTTAAGCAGCTGTAATAAACAGTCATTACTTAGAATTGAGAACTAACTCCGTTGTAACATAATCCTTTCCTCTGAGGGTAGTATAGCATTACTAAAAAAGGCACACAAAACTCTTATTACTCTGAATGACATATATTTTGTCCTGTTTTCTCCCTCCCTCCCTCCCTCCCTCCCCTCTGCCCTTCTTTCCTTCCTTCTCTCACTCCCTTCTTTCCCTCCTTCCTTTCCACTTTTGTTTCTTCCCTCCATCCTGTCTTTTTTTTCATCTTGCTTTTCTTTTTCTCTTTTGTACTTTAGGAAATTCATTCGAGGAAATCTGCTCTTTCTTTGGATGACAGTGACATCGAAGCTCGCCTTAATAGTTGGAATCTTGGGGTAAAAAAGTATTTGTTTCATGTATGTATGTTGATGTGGCAGAATCATGTTGTATTTGGAAAACATCTTCACTAATTTAATTCTAAACAATGACTATTACTGGCTGTTAGACATTTAGTACTGTGTGAGCACTGGGAAGGACTTGGGGAACAGGAAAGAGAAATAACATTCCAAAGAAGCGTGAATGGTCCCTGCCCTCTACAAGCTGACTTTCTTGTTGGTGAAATAAGAGATATACACATGAAACAGTTAAATAAACTTTAAGATAGTGTATGGTCAAACTATATAACCAAAGTGAGTTATCTAGAAAGTAGAATCCTGAGGCGGAGGAGAGAGGAGGAGGACTTGGAGAAGCAAGGTCAGCTGGGTTAGAAACATTCTCCAGGCGGCCTCAGGATGAGCCGCCATCGTGGACGGCGGTTTTCATGTTCAGAGGCCAGCTGTGAACGTTTCTGGGTGGGTAGGGAGGAGGGGGCAGGAACTAGAGGCAGAAAGAGGCGTGAAGAAAGGTGTGGCCGTGACCGGGACTCAGTTATGGTTAGAGAGCAGTGCCATCACGTTGGGCTGCATTGGAGCTTTGAATACTAAACTGAGAAGTTTAGCTTTTAAATTTTAGGCAGTAGTGAGATTAATTTTTTTTCCCCTCCACATTCCACTTTACATATATGCTGTTTAAATGCTTTCAGGAAGTGAAAAGGTATTTGATCAATTTTTTTAATCCCACTTTATTATTAAAATAATTTGTAACTTGAAAAATTTGAAAAACACATAAAGTCAGATGAATAAAATTTGTATTAACATTTTGTTAAATATATCTTTCCCTCATTTTTTTCTGTGTGTATTTATAAAATTAAGATTTAAACAAAATTGGGGTCATATTATAATTACTATTTTATTATGTGCTGTTTTAAGTTTGGTATAAGTTAATAATAGTTTTATTAGCATGAATATTAATGGTAGCACTAATTTTTCTTTTGAGTAGATAGTTCATAACCTATTTAAACATTCTGACATTTTTGGGCATGTAGGTTGCTCCCAGTTTATTGCTAATATAAGTAATACTGCAATAAAATTCCATAAAAGAGTCCTTTTATACCTACTTGGTTGCTTTCTTAGGTTATGTTAGGTCTTGGTACATTGCCCTCCAGAAGGTGTATACCAATTTGTTCTCCAACCAGAAGTATATAGGACTGTCTATTTCTTACTTCTTCACTGACATCAGGTGTTGTTAGTTTTTTAAAAAAACCTAAAACCCTTCCTACTAACAATGTTCTTTTTTAAAAATAAATTTATTTATTTATTTTTGGCTGTGTTGGGTCTTTGTTGCTGCGCGCGGGCTTTCTGTAGTTGGGGCGAGCGGGTCTACTCTTCATTGCGGTGCGCAGGCTTCTCATTGCAGTGGCTTCTCTTGTTGGGAGCACAGGCTCTAGGCGCACGGGCTTCAGTAGTTGTGGCACATGGGCTCAGTAGTTGTGGTTCACGGGCTTCAGTAGTTGTGGCAGGTGGGCTCAGTAGTTGTGGCTCGCGGGCTCTAGAGCACAGGCTCAGTTGTTGTGGCACACAGGCTTACTTGCTCCGCAGCATGTGGGATCTTCCCAGACCAGGGCCCAAACCCGTGTCCCCTGCATTGGCAGGTGGATTCTTAACCCCTGCACCACCAGGGAAATCCCATATAAATACCAATCTTTAATGAAGGCAGTGCTTTAGGACATGTGACTAGGTGGTATTAAGAAGGTCACAGTGGGTGTGCATAGACACGGAGAAAGGGAGCCAACCCTCATTTAGGTGTCTGCGGTGGACTCCACGGTGGTGTAATGTCTGTGAAGACGGAAAGGATAGGAAAGAGACACATTTCAAAGAGAATAAAGAATGCTTAGTGGCTGATTGGTGGGCTGAATAGGAGGGTGCCTGAAGGTTTGGTTGCAGGAAAATGGGAAGGTTGTGTCTCTGTCAGTTAATTGATTGTCTGATGGGGGAAGCATTTCAGGGATTTCAACGTGTTATTCTAGACTGGTAGGGTTAAGAGAGGTGGTAAGATTAATTGGGGAGTTCAAGGTTTTCAGCTCCATGAGTGAGTCTCCAGGGCTGGCGTCTTGTTTTGCAGCCGCACTGCTGTAGGTGGTGGCTGTATCCAGGGTCTGGGACAGATCTAGTCTTCAGAGACTTCAGAGTGAGGGGGCTGGCAGCGCAGTGGCCACAGTTAGAGGGGAGGGGACCCGGAAGGATTTAAAGCAGTGTGAATCTCCATGGCATTTGGGGAGTATGCTAATGAAAGAGAAGAAAGAATTGATAGTGAGAGGGCAATAAGAAGACCGTTTTCACATTTGAAGGGGTAGGGGAGCTGCCACTGGAGGGGAGTGCTGAGTTACTGGTGTGGGAGAGGAGCACAGGAAATCCCTCAGAAGGACCCATTCTGTTTGCCAGAAAGCAGTATCAAAGTGAAAAATAAAATTCTGGGCTGTCCTTTGAAAATTGCCTTTGCCCTTAGCCATTTGAAACGTCTGCTGTACCTTTCTTAGCACATAGTACATAGAGTACTTTTCACAATTATTTAACTGTTCAGAGGATTAAAATTTTCATTCATATAAAAAATTAAGATAAAACATCTAAAATATTTTGAGGTAATGCCCTAAAACTAGGACTGCCTGGGGTTTTGTTTCACATTTTTATTGTTCAAAGAATGCACTAACAGTGTAAAATATGAAAGTCTTGCGTTTTTATATATTTATAACGCATCTGCATTAATCAGGTTGAACTGTATCTCTTGATCACAGTAGAATAATTTAAATACCCAGTGTATTCAAAAGCTTCGATTTTGCTTTGATTTTAGTTTTGTATGGGAATGTGCAATGCACTTCTGTTTCTTTCTTCCTCTGATCGGTTTATAGCTAGTGAATTTTGTGCTCTGTACTAAGGGCACATGTTTTATGTTGCTGGCTTGCCTGTCAGCACCTACTTTCTGATTCATTAGATGTTCTAGATTTTTAATTTTCTAGTTATTGTTGAAAAAATATATTTCTCCCCCAATTATATTCTTTCTTTTCCTAGGAGTGTGTTAATACTTTCCCTAGGAATGCATAATTCAAGTAGGAATTTACTTGGTAAAGCTAGCAATTAAATAATACAATTCCTCCTGTATTATTTTTTAAATTACTCTTTAACCTTTTTAACCTTTAGCTTTTGGGAAGCTTTCTTGCTTTGTTAACGTATATTTCATGCATGACTGTCTTTATGTAAAATTTTTTTCTTTTTTCATGAGCACGGCTGTGGGACCCGGAAGGGGAGGGCTCTCCCAGGCCTTCCATCGGGTCACCAGCCCCCCACCAGTTCCCACCTGGGACCTAGGTGCTGACTGAGAGCCTCGCTCCCATCAGGAGCGAACAAACAATGGGGACGCTTTAGGTGACGCCCTTAAGTCAGGTCTCTTCAGAATTTGTGCAGGAGATCTCCCAGGACAGGCAGTGGAGGAAATGGGACCCGGCGGAGGATGGAGTGGGGGAGGTCAGCGGGAGTGAGGCCCCCCGATCCCGCGGGGAGCTCCCGGGGGTGGACAGCACCCCTACCCTAGTCCGGCGGCCCCACTGAGGGCAGAGCCCATGGGGGAGAACTTCCTGTCCAGGGCTGGGGGGCACCGGCAAGCCCTTGGCAGCTGGAGACGCCCCCGAGCACCCCCTGTAAGGAGTGAGGGACCCCTGGCTGTCTTCCCTGTGGTCGCCCTGCCGGGGCCTGTCCAGAACTGTGCTCAGTCACCGGGCATAGCTGTCCCCCCGGCTGAGTGGACGCGTGGGCGAGTCCAGGTGAGAGGAGCGCCCACGCTGCCGAGCCTCGGAGTCCTGGGCTAAATAAAGTGCGCTAGTTGGAAGCCAAGGAGCGCAAAGCTAATGGATACGGTAGATGCTGCCGAACGGTTTTGTAAAGTGACTGTGCCGGTCTGCACCGTCATCGGGGTGCGGCGTGGGCCGGTTCCTGCCCCTCTACTTTCCCTTCCATACTTGGTGGTGTCAGTTAGTTTTTCTTTTAATTATAAAACTTAGCCGTTCTTGACAGTGGTTAGTGACTTTGGGAAGTGTGCTTTTCATATGTATTTTCCTGAGGACTGATAGAGTTAGATGCCGTTCAGTATGTTGGCTGACAGTTCCGGTAGCCTCTCAGAGTTAAGTGCTTACTGACGACTTTTCCAGTTTTCCTGTTGGGTTGTCTGCCTTTTTCTTCTGAATATGTAAGAGCTTTGTATCTGTTCTGGATGACTACTTTTGGAATATAGTATTGTAAATATTTCCTTCCACTTCGTTGCTTTCCTTCATTCTCTTACTGGTGTCTTTGATGAACAGAAATTTTAAATTTTAATGCTGTTCATCTTCACATTTTCATCTCATGAAAAAATGCTTTTTCTGTCCTGTTTAAGGTCTTTGACTATCTTGAGTTCCTGACGACGTTCTATGTTTTCTTCTAACAACTCTATTGTTTCACTCTTTCTATTTAGATTTACATGCCATCTGGGGCCGATTGTAGTATATGTTGTAAGATAGGAAGTTAAGATTTGTTTTCGTCCCTTATAAGTATCCAGGTGACACTTGCATTTATTGCAAAGACTATTCTTTTCCTGCTGCGCTGCAGTGTTACTCGTCTCATAAATCAGGTGACAGTACATGTGTGTTACCATTCTGTTCCTTTGGCTTATTTGCTTTTCCTTGTGGCAATGATTGATGTCTATATCTGTATTTCATTTGTGCTCATTAAATGTTTGTTGAAACGTGAGTAAACCAACAAATGAACCTTCATTTGTAGTATTTTTTTCTGTGGAAAACATTTTTCAAGTTCTAAAATATTGACTTAAAAACATTATTTTGGAGCATAATTGATTTGACATTGATAACTGAATTTATTTTATGCTATAGAAAGAGTTTTGGCAGTTCTTCTGACAGATGCTGTGACTTAAAAACGCTTATTCTAGTTGTGCTGCTAGTAATATATTGCCTGAGAATGTCCTTTCCTCCAAGACAGCTAAAATATCAGATAAAGTGTCTTTCTATATTTCTGGAACCTTGGAGCATCTCTATTTGATCAACATTAGTTAGTCTATAAGGAGGTCAGTTTGACCAAGTCCTGAATAATCTCTTCAAGAAACAAACTGACAGAACTCTTTGTAACCGAAAAATTAGGCTAAAAAACTTAACAAAATAAAATGTTAAAAGCCAGTTTTCAGTAGAGAGCATTCAGATATCTGTATTTATGTCTAGTTTAAATTATTATTTATTTTATTATTGTGACTATTTTTCAAACAAGAAATGTTTTGTCACGTGATTTATTCATGCTATTGGAACTAAATTATTTTTGGCTTTTGCTTTCTGTATAATATTTTGTTAGACTTTAATATTTCACATAAGTTCTTTTTATCTTCCATTTTGGACATTTCTTATTGTGGTATTCTTTCTTGAGGTGTTATGAGAGAACAAGAAGTCTTCTAAAATAGCATGAAGAAAGTGAATGTTAAGACTACAGATTGCTGCAAGTCCATGATACTTGTGGGTTACAAAGTGGGAACATTTAACTTCAAAGCACGTCTGGCTGCTGTTATAAAATCAGAAAACAGACTGCTTATTTCCCTCAAATAGACTAAAGAACATGCTCTGCTATGAATAGTTCTCATTACATTTTAGAAGTGGGCATGAGACAAACACAATGTATTGTAAATGAACAACAACAACAGGAGACTTATGCTTGTTTACAGTGTTCATTCTTGCTTTTAAATATTACAATAGATTTTTTTTTTGGTCAACTTGAGAGAGGAAATTTATGATAACAGGATGACTCCTTAATTTCTGTATTTAATGGCTTTTAAAGGTGAAGAGGATGAAATAGTTATTTCTGCATACTTGAGATGCTACATTGTAATTAGCTAAACCAATATTTTGTGCCCTGCTTACAAATGTAGAGCCGGGTAAAAATAAGCCACAGATGGTTTTCTTGGCTTTTGGTTTTAAATTTTAAGCTTAATTAGAGCTTGAGCATCTTTGGGAATTCTCTGTTTCCCTCTTCCTTTATTTTCCCCCTTATATTTAATTCTGCTTTATGAATTAGGGTTTTATATGCATGTGTCTTTGAAGGACTTACTTTCTATGCTGGTTTTCTCCATTCCAAAAATAGAGAATGGTTACTTACTTTTCATATATATACCTTCAGACAATAAATATTTATTGAGTGTACTTTGCTGCCTGCTGGAAATTTGCTGCCTCTGTTTTTCAAAAAGTTGTGTATATGTATAGTACAGTGTTACTTACTAAAGACTATGCATCTTTCTCTGGTATGATATTTAAGTAGATTTTACTATTATCTTTACTTAATAAATGTTTCCCAAAGTAAATGCACTAATTCATACACCCAACAGTAGTGCTCCACATCTGGAACACTTTTATTGTCAAATTTTTAATGTATGCCAATCTAGTGGCTGTAAGACACCATCTCTTTGTGGTATTACTTTACATTTTTCATATTTCTCAACAGATTGAGCATATTTTCATGTTTATGTTATTCAGATTTCCTCATCAGTGAAATGTGTCTCAAGTTTTTCCCATTTTTTTTTCAAATGGGCTGTTGTTCTTTCTTTTATTTTAAAGAACTTCTTTACACATTGTGTAGACTAATTATTTGTGCAAATATCTCCATCCAGTTTACGGCTTGCCTTTTCAATTTATTTATAATATTTTTTTGAGAGAGAAGTTCTTACTTAAAGTGGTCAAATTTATTATTTCTTTTTTGTTTATGCTTTTTTAATGTGTTGTTTAAAGAAATTTTCTCTACTCCAAGGCCATGAAGTCATTCTTCTCAGTTGTCTTCTGAAAGTTTTTATAGTTCTGCTTTTAATTATAAGTATTTAATCCTTTGGGAATTTATTATACAGGGTGTGAGGAAGGGATCTGCTCTTATTTTCTTCCTCTTATTGAACACATCCTTATTTTCTCAATAATTTGCAGTGCTATATCTTTCATGAATCATATTCTTATATATATTTGAGTTTCTGGTACTTTCCAGTTAGTTCCTTTGAGTTATTTTCATTACTATAGTTTTATTATGTCTTGTAAGACAACCCACCTTGTTTTTTTTCCTTCAGGCACGTCTTGGCTATCCTTGTCCCTTTATTTATTTATATACATTTTATAATGAGCTTATTAAATTTTCCAAAACTCCTATTGAGATTTTGGTTTGGATAAATTTAGTCACTAGATCTAGTTAAGGGGAATTGACATTTTTATGATATTGAGGCTATCCAAAAACATGGTTTCACACTCTTTTTATTTCAGTCTTAATGTCTTTCAGAAAAAGCTAAATTATTTTCTCCATAAAGGGTTTATGAATGTTTTCTTAGATTTACTTTTAGGAGTTATATATTGTTTTATGATTATAAATTATGTCTTTGTAAAATCGTCTTTTTTCCTAGATGATTTTTGCTAATTTATAGAAATGCAGCTGACTTTTACATATTGGCATCCGGCAGCTTTGCCAAGCTCTTATTTGGTCAGCCTCTACTTAACATCTTTCTATTTTTTGTCTTTATCTGTTGTGTTCTTTATGAACTTCCTGAAATTATTTAAAAGTTGTACTTGAATATATATTGTTCTAGTGGTCGTGGAATGTAAATATCATCAAATATTGACCTGCAGGAGAGTGGCCTACCTTAAGTGGACTGTCCAAAAAGCCTGATGAATCAGAGCACTGCAGACAGGGGAGGGCAAAAGGGGGGCTGTATGACAGTTTTCTTCTGTTTCATGGATTTTTAAAAAAGTGATTCCTTCTGCTGACAGGTTTTGATTTTGATGTTCTATTTTTTTATAGTAAGCTTTTATGGACATCGGATTCTTTTTTCTGTTCATGATTATTTCTGTTAGGTTTTTCTGAACAAGCAATAGCCAGCGAGCGTATGAGAGTGGTGGCTTGGGTAGCGTACTTTATTTATTTCTTAGTTCAGGGAGGCTCCCTTCTCCTGCTCCACTGAACTGCAATACCTTTAGTAGATGGTGCCTTCTGTGGCTGTCATTTTGGCCTGTCTTCAGATTCCTTGATTTCTTCTTGTTTCCGTAGGGCCCCTTTCCGTAGCCCCTTTTTCTTTTTTCCTCACGGACAGCCTTCCTTCCAGGGCCCTCCCTCTACTGCAGAAGTGCTCGCTTCCTAAGACCGCCTTCTCTGGCCCACACCCCGTGACCCTCTTTGACTCCTCTGTCTCCAGCACTCTCATCTCTCAGGCTTTTTGTCTGACCCACTTAAGCCACTTTCCTTCTACAGGTCAATATTGGATGACATTTATGTCCCACCACTAGTAGGACCCTCAGGACTTGCTTTTTTTCCATGTTATCACTCAGGTTTGGCTTAGGATCTAATTCTGCTGATTTGTGATCTTTCTTTGGCCACTTGTATGTTATTTGAATTTTTTGTAATCTCTTTCTCCTTGTTGTGATGTAGGCATGGGTGATGGGTATTAATAAAAATAAATGCTCTCTTTGTTCGTCTGTATGGATTTTTGGAGGATGGGGAGAGAAATTTAAATTCAGGCAGTTGCCATTACTTTATGGGAACCAGCCTGTAGGTGAAAGAAATTATTTTGTAAATTTCTTCTAATCTAGGTGCAGAAATATAGTTATTCTTCAGATCCTATCTGTCACTATAGAGGCTTAAAATTTTTTTTTTGAATTTTATTGAAGTATAGTTGATTTACAATGTTGTGTTAATTTCTGCTATACAGCAAAGTGACTCAGTTATACATATATATATTCTTTTTCATATTCTTTTCCATTGTGGTTTATTAAAGGATACTGAATATAGTTCCCTGTGCTATACAGTAGTACCCTGTTGTTTATCCATCCTATATTAAATTTTTTTTTTTTTTTTTTTTTTTTTTTTAATGGTACGTGAGCCTCTCACTGTTGTGGCCTCTCCTGTCGCGGAGCACAGGCTCCGGACGCGCAGGCTCAGTGGCCATGGCTCACGGGCGTAGCCGCTCCGCGGCACGTTGGATCTTCCCGGACCGGGGCACGAACCCATGTCGCCTGCATCGGCAGGTGGACTCTCGACCACTGCGCCACCAGAGAAGCCCTATTAAAATATTTTTTGATTAAGTTCTATTTTTAATTTCATTGCTGCTATATTCTTTGATTAATTGATTCTTTACCCCGAACTTTATTGTCAAATTGGGTATGGAGTGTTCATCTTCCATGATTATTAATTATAATACACCATTTGAGAAGCTTTTTGAAAACACAGTGGGATTTTGGAGGAGTGGAACCCAGTAATATATGTTTGAAAAAGTTTGTCAGTTGATGCTAATGGTTTACTTCAGGGTAAGAACCACTATCCTAGGTTGAAGTCATAATTAGTGTTACATTCATATTCTTGTACATTTTGAGGTTATCCATGTAGCAAATTGTGAGTTTATGATGTTAAGAGATTGGAATTCCATGATAATGATTTTTAATTATCACTTCATTTGTGGATCAAATAGTTGAGATAACAATCAGTGTTTCTAATTGATCATATAGTACATTAATTCAATAAATATTTCATTGAAAGCCTGCTACATGCTAAGTATTATGCTAGGTTCCAGGAATACACAATTGAGAAGTCATCATCCTTGCACTCACTGAGCTTAAAGACAGATATGGAGACATACTGATTAAACACGTAAATATAACAGAAGAGCCATGAGAGACACACAGCGTACTTCAGGAGATGATAAGAGGGTGGGATCAGGTGCAGTTTGCCCTTTCCTTCCTTCTTTTCTTTCTTCTTTCCTTGTTTCTTCTCTTCCTTCCTTCCTCCCTCCCTTCCTTTATTCCTTCTTACTGAATATTTGTGAGACACCCACTACCTACTGTGTCCTGTGGTGGATGTTGGGATAGGTGTGTTACAAGACAGGCATAGTCTGTTTTCAGAGTCCACAATTTTTGCAGAAGATAGATGTTAGCTCACAAAAAGAAGATGAACCTCCAGGGTACTGCTGCAGTAGTAGGAAGTTAACTAAATTTCCTGGTGGAGACATTCCTGAACTGAGAGTCTGGAATAAGTTAACCACATGAGAATGATTTCACAGGTTGCAAAGGCTCAGATACGGGAGAGAGTGTAGTGCTTTCAAGGTAAAGCAAGTTGTTCGGTGCCCTTGGAACATAGGGTATATTGGGGGATAGAAAGGTAGATATAGGAGGAATCCCAAAGGAATTTTGTATTCCGGTTCTTATTATGAAGGTAAAGTTAAGGATTCATACATCAAATCTTCCTGGGAGTGTAGCGATTAAATTGGGACTCGAAGGATGATAGGAGGGTACTTATAGGGGTTAGAAGGGTAGACAGAGGTAGAGAGGCACAGGAAGACCTACCATATTCTGGTGATGTAGGTCATTCAGCGTCCTGGGGGATGAAATGTGAGGTGAGGAGAAGTGGGGATGAGGCTGGGTGGTTAGGCTGTGAGAGGGTCATGCAGGTGCATTTATGGCACGAAGGAGTTAATGCTTTATATTTTATTTGTTCATGGGGCACTAAAAATATATTATGCAATACCCATTCTAAGAAACATACTAAATATTAAGACATATGGGAAACATTTTCATTATAGTTTAATTAAAACTCAAATATTAATGTCTTTATTTTATTTAAAAATTTTCAGATAGAAAATCCTCGGTACCTGAGACAGAAGCCTATCCCAGTTACTTTGGTAGGTGAGAAATGCATTGAACTTTTCCTACGGTTAGATATTTTAAAAGAAAATAATCCTCAAGATATTTAGAGAAAATAATGCAAGTCCACGTTATGAAGCATAATAGTCCTATTAATCCTATCGCTTGGAAGTGAATAAATCACTATTTTTCTCCAATATTGGTATTATTTTGGCATGAACTTCAGCCAATTTAGAGTTTACTTTTTGATAAACCAGGACTGAAAAAGTATTGAATGACTCTTTCTCATTCAGCAGATGACTCCCAAATTCAGCCTGAGAAAATCCAGCAGTCTCCAGGAGGATCAGTTACTGTCTCGAATGCATGGGAAGGAGGTAGGATCGAGATATTTCTGATGTATCTAGTTTATTAAACAATTTTTGTATTTTGTGTAGTGTGAATTTTCTGGTTAGAATAAGGTTGCACGGTAGGAAGAGGTTGTCATTGGTACGGATATAAAATACTGATGCAGGTAAGGCAGGGTTGTCTTCAACTTTGTGTTGCCCGTCTTCCGTTTTGTGTGTCCTGGCCCCAGGCCTGCTGGACAGATTGTGCTGAGGGGCTCTCTCCTGACTATCAGTTCCTGATTATCAGGGCCTGGGGGGGATGGCAGGTTTTAGAAGCAGTATCTTTGACCTCAGTGAATCCCTTCATTCTCTCTTTATCTCAGCTTCCTCATAATGTATCTTTCTAATTTCACTATTTTTACTGTTTCTACTATTTTAAATTGATCTGCTAAATTCAGCTATGCCAGAGCTGCTATAGGACACAATGTACTATCTTTCTTTGATCATTTGAAAATAGAATTATTAAAGAGGCAGTGGTGTTTATTGGTTAAGAGTAAAGGCTGTGGAGTCAAGAATATGTGGATATAAATCCTCCTTACCAGCTATGTGAAAATGGGCAGATACTTACCTCCCTGAGTCTCAGTTTCTTCATCTTACTTGGGAGGTGTCTGCTTTACAGGATTAGTAGGAAGATTTTGTAGTCTTTGGGTACCTGTGTACTCCACATGTATAATAGTAGTCATTAATTTGCTTTATTATTTTCTTTTAAAAACTTTTATTCTGGAAAATTTAAAAATCATCATTATTATTATTTTTTTGCTTATGACACCAATGAAACACTGGTCATCTATGTGGTACGATGAAAGAGAATTAGATTAGGAACCTGAAAAATTATGTTCTTTTTTTTTTTTTTTTGCGGTACGCGGGCTTCTCACTGTTGTGGCCTCTCCCGAGGCTCCGGATGTGCAGGCTCAGCGGCCATGGCTCACGGGCCCAGCCGCTCCGCGGCACGTGGGATCCTCCCGGACCGGGGAACGAACCCGTGTCCCCTGCATCGGCAGGCGGACTCCCAACCACTGTGCCACCAGGGAAGCCCCTGAAGAATTATGTTCTTAATCTGCCTTAACCATTTTCTAGTTATATGACCCAGGGAAGTCAAGAATATTAGTTTAATTTTTGTTTAAACAGGGTTGTTACGAAGTCAAATGAGAACAGTGAATATGTATGTAACTTGTAAATGGTAATGCACTATTTAAATGGGCAAATTGTGAAAAATACTGTTGGACTTAGATTAATGGTTCTAATTAATTTATTTCAATAATTTTATCTTTCATTTTAATGGGAGGCTTCTAAGAATTTCTGAAATTTAATTTCAATTTGGGTATTTTCAACATGATAGAGTTTTCTTACCATCCTATTTATAAAATATCACAGAAGACAATGATATTTTTCTTAGATATTCCAAACAATATCATGAGCGTATAAGTTTATTTTTGTCGATAACAGAGGAGGAAGCGCTCTTTTTTCTTTTAAATTTCTTTTTTTAAAAAAGTATTCATGTATTTTAATTAATTGGTATTGGAGTATAGTTGCCTTACAGTGTTGTGTTAGTTTCTGCTGTACAGCAAAGTGAATCAGCTATATGTATACATATATCCCTTCTTGTTTAGATTTCCTTCCCATTCAGGTCACCACAGAGCACTGAGTAGAGTTCCCTGTGCTATAGGGTAGGTTCTCGTCAGTTATCTAGTTTATATGTAGTAGAGTATATGTGTCAATCCCAATCTCCCAATTCATTCCACGCCCCTCTTTTAAATTTCGATCTGGTGGAGTGACTGCTGCTGATCTCAGTAATATTCCGTCGTTTTATAGCTCCTATTTAAGGCATGCAGGGTTTTGTGTCTTAGTGCACTGCTAGTGTTTGAAGAACCTGTTGAAATAAAAAGAAATTACACTCTAAAAAGTGTTTTTGAGGGTAATACTTACATTCAGATGCACCTTCTTTGGAACTCTTGTTTCGAAATTGTTTCCTTTTTTTTTTTTTTTTTTTTTTTTTTGTGGTACGCGGGCCTCTCACTGCTGTGGCCTCTCCCGTTGCGGAGCACAGTCTCTGGACGCTCAGGCCCAGCGGCCATGGCTCATGGGCCCAGCCGCTCCACGGCATGTGGGATCTTCCCGGACCGGGGCACGAACCCGTGTCCCCTGCATCGACAGGCGGACTCTCAACCACTGCGCCACCAGGGAAGCCCTGAAATTCTTTCCTTTTAAAAAAATTGTCATTAATTGTTTTTACACGTCATTCTAAGCCATTACCAACTATTTTTCCTTTTCCTTTTACTGTTGAGACTGCTTACCATAGAATAAATAATTGAAAGGACCTGGTGTCTTTTTGAATTTTTTTTTTGGTGTTTCGTGAAATAATGTCCTAATTCTTTATGATGACATCTTGGGTCAGGGGTAAACATACCAAGGCTCCCCACATACGTGTTGAAAGAGAAAACATTTAAAGCTATTGTGTATTGCATTTGAGATTCATAATTTTAAATGTGAGTGGCTTTATTTTTTCCGCACCCTCATGTTTTTGTTTTTCTTTTTGGCATACTGTAAAAATATTTGTGGCATCATTGAGAAGTTTGCATGTAAACATCAACTTACACCATATCTTAAAATATATCCAGTGTATATTTTGGCTAAAATAACTCTTTGTGTAGCGACATAGTCATTTCTGACTTTTTTTTTAAACTCCTTTATTAGAGTATAATTGCTTTATAATGGTGAGTTCGTTTCTGCTTTATAACAAAGTGAATCAGCTATACGTATACATATATCCCCATATCTTCTCCCTCTTGCGTCTCCCTTCCACCCTCCCTATCCCACCCCTCTAGGTGGTCACAAAGCACCGAGCTGATCTTCCTGTGCTATGCGGTTGCTTCCCACTAGCTATCTGTTTACAGTTGGTAGTGTATATATGTCCATGGCACTCTCTCACTTCATCCCAGCTTACCCTTCCCACTCCCTGTGTCCTCAAGTCTGACTATTTTTGATGAAAGTTTTTGATCATATTTTTTTCTCCATCCTAAAATATTTAAAACTATATGCTGAGTTGCCCCAGTGTGAGAATTGTCTTAGTTTCATCTTTCTTTTAAAGTAGTATTTGTGATTATAAAATAATTTGTGGATTTTTATTAAAGAAAACTTGGAAAATATAGACGTATGTAAAGAAAGAAATAAAATCATCTGTGAAATAAAAACACTGGTAAAATGTCATTGGGTTGTCTTTTAGTCTTTTCTTTATGTATCCTGTAAACATGTTATTTTTCTTTAGAAAATTGAGATGATATCATATACATTGTTTTGTATCACTCAAGTATTTTATGCTACTAAATATTGTTCCTAAGCATTTATTTTCAATGGCTGTATTATAGTTCATATTATACAGTTATCCCCAGTTAATTTAAATTATCCCTATTGTTGGGTATTGAGGTTGAGTTTTCACTAATATAAATAATTCTGGGAAGAATGTCCTTAGATGTCTGTCTTTATAAGCATTCTAAATATTTCTGTGGGGTAATGAATTGTGTCTTACATGGTCAATTGAAATAATGGATTTTTGTAAGTTTAGTGTCATAAACAATTTAACCTCTAAAATAAAAATTAATGCTTGGAAGTGTCATGAACATTGTATGTGATTATAAGGTACAAGTAAAGGATGTATTATATGCAAAAATGAGAATGAATATAAAAAGGCAAAGATAATTAGGAGCCATTTGAAGGTAGAGGAAGGTAGCAGTTTAGATTGCCTTTGTAAATATAAGATGACTAATTATATTTTTAATACAGAACATGTATTTCTTTAAAGTTTTTTTCAGTTTCAGGAGATAGTTTTTTAATATTTTCATTTTTGAAAATAGAGAATACTAATCATTAAAAGAAAGATATGCAGACTTTAGGAAAAACATTGATTTTCCTGAATTGCATGTGTATCTCTATGCTAAACCTAATATAACTGTTAGAGATCATGGTGTTTCCCCTGTTCTGGTCACTAGAAAGATCAGAGCTTCCACAGCATATTTTCAGCAACTGTAATATTTTATGACGTGTACTTTTGCGTGCTGTCCTAAATCTTTGTCCTTAGTGGTCTCTTTCTATTTCATATTCTTTTCGATTTTTTGTCTATGTACTTTAATCTTATTATATTTGTGTATATCGATATTTGTGTAACTATCAAATTCTTTCTAGAATGGTGCATGAATAGATGGATAAACAAAAAGGTCCATTTGCAAAAAAAAGAATTAACAAAAAAGAAAATACCACCCATACCGCTTTAATATTTTTGTCTGTTTTCAAGAGATAGTTTTCTAACTTGGATTTTTCCCTAAACTTAAATGCATAGTTACATTGTGATGTGTGTAGTTATCCTTTAGAAGGATGATCTTATGTCTACTTGATTAAGTCACTTTTGTTAGACATATACTTATGGGCATGAGGATAAATGCTTTTCTGTTTTGAAATTCAGCAGGCTCTTGCATGTTCACATCAGACAACCCTGATGTGTCTTGTACATGTTCTCATCTACAAATG
This sequence comes from Delphinus delphis, assembly GCF_949987515.2. Taxonomy (NCBI): domain Eukaryota; kingdom Metazoa; phylum Chordata; class Mammalia; order Artiodactyla; family Delphinidae; genus Delphinus; species Delphinus delphis. Next base: position 1,467,823 of record NC_082701.1, read on the forward strand.
CTTTTGTTGTTGCTGGGTGGCATTTTAAAAATAAGAAATAGCATTGTTTCAGGTGAGTTACGTTTATTTTAAAATTAAATATTAAATGAAATAGTAATCTTCATTTCCTCAGCACCTGATCTTTTCAAGGTAATCACTGCAGAAAATTTAACATGTATTCTCTTTAAAAGTTTCCAGGAATATCTCATTTTTAAAATACCAATAAGATCCTAGCACATACTCTATATACTGTTTCATTTTGCTTTCTAAATGCTAACGTATATTCTGATGATTTTTTATATCAGTAGCATGGCATCATCTTTTTACATAGTTGCATTGTATTTTATTTTACTGATGGACCACATTTTATTAATATAGATTCCTGTTGAGGGATAGAGGTTTGTAGAGTATTTTGCTACAACAGATAGTGTTTCAAGAATATCCCTGTGTATATTTTTATGTATTGCATATTTCTTCTTATACAATAAATTCTGTGAAATTGAATTGCCCAGTAACAGGGTTGCAGGTTTAAAGTTTTGATTGACATTGACAGATTGCCCTTAAAATGAGGTTATGTCTGCCTCAGGCTGCAGGCTTGGGTGAGAGTAGGGAGTGACCGCCAGTGGGTGTGAGAGTTCCTTTTTGGAGTGATGAAAATGTCCTAAGTTAGACTGTGGTGATGTTGCATAATTCTCTGATGTATTAAAAGACATTGAATTGTATATTTTAAGTGGGTGAATGTTATAGTATGTGAATTATGTATATCTTAATAAACTATTAAAAAAGGTTAGGTCTATTTGTACTTGCACCAATACTGTATGAGAATGTCTATTTTCCCATTTCATCAACACTGAATTATAAACATTTTTGATTATCTGTGAGATGATATTTGATGCTTTGATATTTCCATTGCTTTTATGTAAGTGAGAATGAACATATTTTTTGTCTGTTTATTGTCTTTTTTTTGCGGACCTCTCACTGTTGTGGCCTCTCGCGTTGCGGAGCACAGGCTCCGGACGCACAGGCTCAGCGGCCATGGCTCACGGGCCCAGCCGCTCCATGGCATGTGGGATCTTCCCAGACTGGGGGACTGGGGCACGAACCCGCGTCCCCTGCATTGGCAGGCGGTCTCTCAACCACTGCACCACTGGGGAAGCCCTGTTTATTGTCTTTTTAATTTCACTTTTGTGAGCTGTCTTTCTTATACCTTTCCATATTTTTGTTAAAATTGTTTGTCTTCATTGTGATTCCTAAGAACAATTTATATGTTAAGGAATTCAGGTCTTTGTCATATATCTTACAAGTATTTTTCTCTGTATGTCTTTTGATTTATTTCTATTTTTTTAATGTATAGAAGTTTTCTTTTCAGTAGTTGGATCTATCAGTCTTTTCTCTATGGCTTCTGGTTTTTGTAGAATAGACTTTCTTATTCCAAGATTATGAAAAAATTTCGTGTTTTTGTCTCTTTTAAAATCTTATTTTTGTATTTAAATCTCAGATCCATTTCACAGGGTTTTACTATGAGTAGTGATGATAATCTAGGTTAATCAATTCTTAATGTTATAAAATCAAAATTTAGGAAGTTGAAATGCTTAAGTTTAAGAATGCAGTAAGTGTGGAGAGAATTGAGTGACATGAAATTATATACAGACTACAGAGTTTGTCTGTGTTTAATAAATGATGCAATTCTTTTGATGCTTTAGAGAGTCCTAAAATATTTAATTAGCCTTTGGAAATCAAACTTTATAAAACACAACTTCCATTTTTAGTTTATAACTGTGTGGAAAATACCTTAGATGTTAAATGAGTAATATTTGCAATATTATTTTATTAGAGTTGAAGAACCGTAGTAGTTTTCTTTTGATTGGTAAAAACACACCTATAAAATATTTTAAGATTAGAAGTTTTTTTCAATTTATTTGGCATTGTGGGAAGGTTCGGTGACCGTGATCCTTTATTTTAACCTTAGTCTGTCATTCACAAACATACTTGGACTTGTTTGCCTTTGTAATTGCTAACACATTTCCTGTGATATCCACATCACAGAATTGTGTGACCTTGAGCACCATCAAGCAGTGGGGTTCTTTTTTTTTAGTATTCTTAAAAAAGATTTCTGACATAGATTAAGACATTTGGAAAACTGTTGTCACTGAAAATGAAAGAAGAGACAACACAAGGGGAGATCAATTTTCAGAGCAACCGTCAGTTTTCAGAGAACAGACAGTAGAAACTGCTCTTTTTGTGAAATAAAATAGAGTATTTCCTTTGAACTTCACCTCCACCCATATTGAATGTTCCCACCCATTGCCTAAAAAGGGATATTGCTTCTTTCTTACACAGAATGCCAATTAGGCATTTTTTCCTTTTGCAAATCTGCTAGTTAAATGTAGAATTTAAATAAATCCAAGATGATGTAATCTACAGTCATTGACATAATGAGAGAATTTATATTTTAAAACATTTCTTATGAATATAGCATTCAGATACACGGAGTCTTACAAACTATAATAAATAATTATACAAAAGAGAACCATTGGAAAGTGCATGCAGGCAAGGATGAGATCATTGCCAAGACGTCAGCAGCCTGCTGTCTGACTCTTCCCCATCTTACCTCATCCATCTCCCCCAGCAGTAACTGCTATCCTGACTTCTCTGGTAATTTCCCTCCTTTGTTTTTAAGCTTGACTTTACCACCAATGCCTGCATTCTTAAAAATGAAAATATTTCTGTTTTAGTGGATTTTGACCTTCATTTAAATAAACCTAAACTTCACATATTTTTTTGCTCAATAGTGTGTGGGTGACGTTCATCCTTGTTACGCCATTTAGCTGTGGTTGGCCTCATTTGCATTACTTTCTATTCAATGAATCTTCCGCAGTCTCTTGCCATTTTGTCGATGAATCTATTCTAATTTTTGACTTTTGCAAACAATAACCCTGTGAACAATCTTGTACATGTTTCCTGACACACATGTACAAGAGTTTCTCTAGGGCAGTGGTTCTCAGCGTGTGGGCTGAGAACCCTGCGGTCCCCAATACTCTTTCATGAGGTCTATGAGGTCAAAATTATTTTTGTAATAATTTTAAAATGTTATTTATTTTTTTACTGTATTGACACTTGCATTGATGTTGCAAACACAGTGCTGGGTAAAACTGTATCCTAACCCACATCAAGGCAGTGGCACCAAATTGTACCGGTAGGCATATTCTTCACTGTCACATGCTCACAGCGAAAAAATTACCAATCTTATTTAAGAATATCCTCGATGAAGCAAGTAGAAAATCATTAATTTTATTAAATCTCGTACCTCAAACATGCATCTTCTGGATATCTGAGTGACGAAATGGAGCCATGTATAAAGAACTTACGGTTCACATCCAAGTGCATATCCACGCGCCAGAGGCAAAACGCTTGTGTGCTTTTTGTCACTTGTGAACTGCAGTAGCTGCTGTTCTCGGGGAGTATCATTTTTATTTGAAAGAATGACCGAGGGACAAAATATGGTTCTTTGGACTTGGATAGTGTCAGACATTTTCTCAAAAATGAACAAATTGAGCCTGTCACTTTAAGCAAAACAACTGACCATATTTGCTGCTGGTGATAAAATTTGACCTTTTAATACAAATTAGAATTTTGGCAACCTTGTATCAGTCACTGTGAGCTCAAGAACTTTCCAATACTAAGACCTTTCCAGTGAGATCGGTGGTGACATGAAACAGTGTGAAGTTTTTATATTAGGTAATGAAATTTTCAATATTTGGAAATCTCTGTAGCTCATTGAACTGATGTTTTCCAAATGAGTAATGGATGATGTTACAAAATCACGCATAGGCAAAAGAGCCATTCCAAGTTCAAGACAGACCAATAGAACTACTGTGACAGTGTGAAAAGCGTCATATTCTACAGTGCAAGTAACTTTAAAAACCTAGCACTTATGAGTGTTGGTTTACTTAAAAAGAATATCTACAGTTATTCAGAAAGGGTACTAAAATACTCCACTTTACAACTACGTATTTCTGTAAGGAAACATTTAAGGAAGAACTATTTTCCAGTATTACACAGGCTCTTTGAGATTGTGGAGGAGGAGGGAATACTTCTCAACTGCTTTTATTAGGCAGTCCCGACATGGTTAAAACCAAAAAGAACATTCCAAGAAAAAAATCAAATCCCCGTAAAAATAAAAAAGTAGTAACAAAGTTCATTGTCAATACACTGAGAACAGACTTTTATTTAGTAAATGATCCTGGTACAACTTTTCATTTACTTGGAAGAAAATAAAATTGGGTCCTCTCCTCTAAAAACAAAAATAAACAAAAACAAATTCTGGATGTACCTTTAACCTCTAGAGGCCCAGACAGAAAAAGCTTCAAAACAGCAAAAATCTTGACATCAGAGGATCTTTCTAACCCGAATACCTTTCCAAACCCAGAACGTATGAAAGAAATGATAGAAATATTTGACTCAAGTGAAATAAAGACTTTGTAAGGTAAAAAAATACAACAAAAGATCAATAGAAAAATAATCGATTTGGGGAAAATATTTGAGACAGACTGTGTCTTAATGTGTACAGCATACCAGGTTTTACTGATTGACAGACAGAGGCGTGGATTAAAATTGTGAAAGGGCATTTCATAGAAGACCAGATTCATAAGGCCCCAGAACATGGGAAAAGGGGCTGACACACAGTAGTTTTCAGGGAAGTGCAACTTAGAGTAGTAGTGAGATATCTCCTCTTGGTGGAAATGTGAATTTGCCTATAACAGAGGGCAAAACCTATTAAGATACAGCCACCCTTGAATCGTTGGCATGTCTTTTGAGAATCCACCCTGTAGAAATCAAAGTTCAAGTGTGTTGGACTCATATGTGAGAATGTTTTGCAGTGTTGTTTGAAGTGGAAAAAGACTGAAAATAGAGTGAATATGCATTAAGGAGGATATGGTTGAACAAATTTTGTTTTCTCCTCATTGAGGAATAGGTGGTAGCTATTTAAAAGAATGAAAAAAACTGTAGCAGGTGTTTTTAGAGTGATTTCCATGAGATATGGTTCAGAGAGAAAAGCAAGGTGTAGAAAACATGCGTTTTTTTTTTGTTTTTTTTTTGCGGTACGCGGGTCTCTCACTGTTGTGGCCTCTCCCGTTGTGGAGCACAGGCTCTGGACGTGCAGGCCAGCCACTCCATGGCATGTGGGATCTTCCCAGACCGGGACACGAACCCGTGTCCCCTTCATCGGCAGGCGGACTCTCCGCTTTCTCTTGGCTGCTGCCCCTAGAGAACTGGGGTTTGTTCCCCCACGTAGCTGACTGGCTGAGAGCGAGAATCTGAACGATTCTTCTCTAGCTAGTGGATTCCTGAGGCAGGCGCCAGGCGTCTGTTCCTCGCCGCGTCAACCAAGCTTGAGGCAGAGCGGGTGGAGGTGGTGGTGTCGGCTGTGGCCGCACGGTCACGTGGTGTTCAGGGCTGGACCTCGGAAGCTGAGGCCTGACGCGTTCCCTCGGGGAGGTGCTGTGGAAAGACGCAGCAGTGAGTTGTGTCTCCGGCATCTGCCCAGCTCTGTCATGTTGCTGTTTGAGTTCGATTCCTCTGCAGTAGACCCCCAGTGCTTCTGTTGAGGATCTTCAGGTGGATGTGGATCACCCAGCGTCCTTTCTGCTAAAATGAGGAAGGCTTATTGCGTGACTTAGAAGCCAGAGGATGGAAATGTTCAGAATTGCGTCCTTTTGCGTAGTAACCGGACAGCTCCCTCCCTGTCTGCCGCTCAGAACGTTCATTGTTTTTTCTTTCAGTTTTATTGAGATATAATTGGCACACCACGCTGTGTGAGCGTAAGGCACACAGCATAAGGATGCGCCTTTCACACACATCATGAAACGATGACCACAGCAAGCGCAGTGAACATCCGTCATCTCACAGAGACACATTAAAGAGACAGAAACACTGCTTTCCTCCTGTGGGCGTGCTTAGGGGTCAGTCTGCCAACAACCTGCAGTTAGCGCACAGCAGGGTCCATTCTGTGTGTCGTGCTGCTCACTACGTCCCTGACAGCTGTTCGTCTTGTGACTGGCGGTTTGCACCTTATGACCACCCACCTTCCTCCAGCCCTCCTTCCCCCCACCCCACCTCTGGTCACCACAAATCGGATCTCTTTTTCTATGAGTTTGTTTGTTTTTGAAGTATAATTGACCCACAGCACTATGTGGGTTCCTGGTACACAGCATAGCGATTTGATACTTACATACATTTCAAAGTCATCACCATGATAAGTCTAGTGACCATCTGTCAGCATACAAAAATATTACATAACTGTTGGTTATATTCCCCGCATCATACCTTTCATACCCTTAAGTCATTTATTTGTACCTGAGAGTTTGTACCTCTTAATCTCCCGCACCTATTTCTCTCCTCCCCGGATACCCTCCCCTCTGGCAGCCGCCTGTTTGTTCTCTGTATATATGACTCTGTTTTGTCATGTTTGTTCATTTGTTTTGTTTTTCAGATTCCACATATAAGTGAGATCATAGGGTATTTGTCTTTCTCTGTCTGACTTATATCACTTAGCGTAATACCCTCTAGGTCCATCCATGTTGTCGCAAATGCCAAGAATTTATGTTATGTTAGCTTTTGTTTGTAAAATTTTAAAATTTCATTTTGATATGTTTATTTGATTATGCACATTTATCATTAGTTCAGATTCATTATTTATTTAAAACAGTAGTTGAAAAATATGAAGTATGTTTCAAAAATTTTCAAGAAAATGTTTTGACAGTACGTTTCTAATATTTTAAAAGCAAAATTTCCTGAAGGTTGTAGACTAATTTTTTTTGCATACTTACTTTGTACCAATCATTGTACTGACTGTGGTTACTTAAATGATGTCATTGAATATAATTTTCACAACTCACTGAGGTAAGATAATTATCCTTAACTATTAGAAGAGGAAATAGAATCTCAGAATGGTGACTTGCCCAAAGTCACCACAGTTAACGTCTAGTGGGATTAGGATTAGAGTTAAAAATGAGGCCTGTCAGACTCCAGTGTACATACTCTTTTAAATAGTAAGGAATCAGGTCAAATACTTTCACATTTAAGATAATCAGTTTTCTGTTGTTGTTCTGAAAACCTGTCACTATTACTCTTTTAATCCTAGGATGCACTCATTATTATTAACAAGTGTTGGTTACATTTTGCTGGCTTTGCTCAGAACACTGGTGGGCCAGGGGTCAGTCTGAGGAGTCTAGGAGGCTAGGAGCTGTTGACAGACGCTGGAAAGAGATGAAGTCACTGCCCTGAGGGAGTCGGAGTCGGAGAACTGGAAAATCTGTGCATTATCAGTGATATGCCTATATGGACATTCTTTCACAAATTGTTATATTTAAGTATAGAGGTAAATAAGAGCATTTAGAAATGAGTACGTAGATGTGAGAAAAGAAAAAAGTAAAAAGTTGAATAGAGACTTACTCAATTGAAAAATAATAAAGGCTAAAATACCAAGTGGGTTTAGCAAAATATCGCTTTAAAATGACTGCTTTTTGGCGGTGGAGTGGACTGGGGATCACTGACGAATCTGAGTTCGGTATTTTCACTTTTGCCTGTCAAGTGAGATTTATTCAAAAGACTTTTAATTAGCTTAGAAGTAATCAAAGAATGTAACCAACATATTGGTATATGTAGTATGATTGCTGGACTAGTGGCTATAAGGTAAAGGTGGAAAATGATACTCTCTTTCATATAGGTAGTTATTTTAATTTGTGTATTTTTGCCAAAGGGAAAAGTAAATTAATCACACCTTTGAAATATTTTCCTTGAAGTTGGACATGAAAACAAAAATGATGGAAGCTCAATATCATGAAGAGAAACTTAAACTGCAACAGAAGCATGATGCTGATGTTCAGAAGGTAGGGTGTGTGCAGTTCATTATCTTATTGATATTGAATATTTGAAATACTCTAGGTCTTGTGACCATCCATCCATCCATCCACCCACTTCCTTATGTACTTATGGGAGTCTGTCTTATAAATGGGATTTGCTAAATTAATATCCTAGCAAAAGTTGATCTTTAAACTTCATTTGCTAAACAGATGTATTTATGTAAATCCTTATAGTTTACATGACCTTTTAGTTCTTCTTTATCTATCGATGGAAGGCTGGTCTTCTTATAGTCCTTTACATTCTATCATTACCTTTCATAAAGGCTGAAATAAGTCATCAACTGTAAATACTAGAGTTTGTTTTGGTCTAAGATTCTTTCAGTTTTCTGGCAATTAAAAATTCCTTTCTATTTATTTATTTATTTATGGCCACACCTCACGGCATGTGGGATCTTAGTTCCCCGACCAGGGGTCGAACCCACGCCCCTTGCATTGGAAGTGCAGAGTCTTAACCACTGGACCACCAGAGAAGTCCCTAAAATTTCCCCTTTAATTTAAAAAGAAACCCTTGTATTTAGTTCTCTTTGGTATAGACTGCGTGCACTGTAATGCTAGCACTGCCAGTGTAGGCTTTTTTTTTTCAGTAGCTCGTTGGGATTTATGCCTTACAGTATTTCAATTTGTACTTTGAAGTATAATTTTTCTTCTTAATGAGCACAGCAAAAGTCATCAATTTATAATTATTGTACATTGAATTTGAATTTATAACTATATTTTAGTATTGATTTTAAAAATGTAATGGTATATAATGTATAATTTTAATATATGATGTATGAATTTGTAACTCATGAAAATTGATCCAGATGGAAGCCTGGTGTTGTCTGTTTTGGAACTCAGCCTGTGACCCTGCTTCACAGAGTTAAGTGACAAAGGTGGAGACAGGGAGCTGAGGCCACAGCATCACGTGCCCGTGCTTCCGTAGAACCGAGAACATGCTAGTATTTAGTCAGGTGCGTGTTTGGCTCACCTTCTTTCAGAGCAACAAGACGGAAACCACTGGCTGAAAATTAGAAAGAGAAAAAAAATTGAATCCTTTTCCTTCTCCTTTCCTCTTTTCCATTCAAATTTTAAAGGCAAATATTGCTTTCTGCTCTTACTAGTATTTTACTTTACTTTAAATGGTTCAAGAAAAACAGTTCTCTTTCATGGATATGTTAGAGATTCAGTAATATAATTTCAATATAGCATATGTGTATGTCCAAATGAAATAGAACCTATTGATGTATAAGATAAATAAATATAGAAATATATTTGGGAAAATCGTGGTAATAGAATTTGAAATAGGCTTCTTGGTATGTCTGTTACAAAGCTCTGTTCTAAGAAAAACATTTAATAATAGAATCCTTTCCAGGAATTTCTCTTTTAAAATAAATTCTGCATGAAAAAAGAAAGCAATGCAACTAGTTTGAAATGCCAGGTAAAATATAAATAAAATCCTTGACCTCATGCTAGATCTGGAAAGGATATCCATCAGTTCGTTGCATGTGTGCCACTTTCCAAGTGTTAGGAATTGGGAAGGAATAGAATGGAGAGTGTTTTATCTGTTTGCACACCTTCTTTATGGACATTGGGCTCAAACTATCTCCTTTTCTTATTTACCAGTCATTCTTAGAGGTGGGACTAAAACAATGAAAGGTGAAGTAAAATGCTGGTAATAAAAGCACTAAGAAAAAGTTGGTTAGACATTGGTGAATAACCTTTTTTAAAAAACTGAATTTGGGTATATAGGAAATATACCTCAACCACAAGAAAAGTGGATATTCATACTTCTGCCTCAATTTGGTTTTCTTTTTTCCCTTTGGTTAGTACATTTCTTTTTCTGCTTGCAAACTTTCTTACTCTTTGGTTATTCTCTAGTTTTTTTTTTTTTTGCGTGTAGATGTACTTAGAAGCATATAATCATAATTAAGTTTATTAAATGATTCATTTAAAAACTTCTGACACAATATAAATTAAGGATGTAAAATATCCATGCGATTTTTGACATGTTTTGAGCCGACTTTTTTGATTCCCAGTAGCAGAACTAAGTATAAAAGAAGCCTATGGCATCACGTGTTCCCACGTGTCTGGGAATTCTTGTTATTGTGCGTGAAAGTGATAGAAGGACACTAGTGGGAGGGTTCAGGGATGTGCGTGTCTGCAGATGTGCTATCCCAGTGTGGTGGGGAGGTGAGTTGCACTGTATCAACATATCAAGTTTCTGATGGCTTCTCTCTGCTAGTTTGTGACGGCGTAATCTCTGAAGTATAGTTTAGAGAATCACCTAATTTATCATTTACGGTCTACTTAAGAATTGGTACATGAAAATTCAAAGCAGATAACATGTCTTTCGGTAATCAGTTATTCTAGTGTAGTTAATATTTTGTCAATGCACTAAAGTATAATTTTTTCATCTTTTTTGGGAAGCCATTTATGGGATTAGCTGAGATAGACTTGCAAAAATATTGTGCTATTTTTAAAAAAAATTATGTGTTCCATACATAAAACAATATTGTATACTAAAATATTTTAAATTCATTTGCAGATTTTAGAAAGAAAGAATAATGAAATAGAAGAAATGAAAACTTTATACAAAAAGAAACAAAATGAAACGGAGGAGACTATTAGAAAACTTGAAAAGAAAGGTGATGTTGTATTGTTATATAAACCTTTTAATAACACTTCCATCTTATTTTAGTTCTTGTATAAAGTAGAATTTTATTTCTGACCTTTTGTAGTATGAGAAGGGAATGTTTATGTGGGTTTCCATCAGTCGACCTGTTGATGTGAGCTTCTACAGGACTTGAGAAAAACTGTGTGTGTGTGTGTGTGTGTGTGTGTGTGTGTGTGTGTGTGTGGTAGCAATGGTGGTTGGTTTGGTTAAAGATTTGGAAGCGTCTGTAACTGTTACTCCTTCTTAATTCTGTCCCTCTTCACTGGGCTGGAGCTGCCATAGGTCAGTCATAGAATTAGAACTTACTGGCTTTCACAAGGAAGTCTAGAGAAATTACTCCTTTTGGTCTAATAAAATTCATTCCATTAAGTATCTTTATGCCTTACAGTATATGCTAGTATTGTGATCGACAGAACAAACATTTAAAAAGTATTCCCCATTTACACTTTCATTCTGAAGGAAAAGAAAGCATGTAATCAATAGTGTTAAATTGACTATGACTATAGGTTGAAACATTGAAATGCAACAGACAGTCATTAGGGAGAGTGCTGAAAATATTTTGTAAGATTGGATTAGTTGAGAGAAGAGTTCCAAGTCCTGGGATAGGAATGTGATATTGGTAAGTTGTGGAGGGGATGCTGCAAAACCATGTATCTAGAGTGGAGATCCTATACATTAAGAGACAGACTGAAAAAGATTAAGATGGGTGACTTGGCGTGACCTAAGCGTGACCTTGAATTTCAGATTTAGAAGTTTCAAGTTTATCCCATAGATGCTGGGGAGTCAGAGAAGATTTTTGAGAGGTGAGTTTTAGGACCTCATATTTTGGGTGGAGTAGTCCGGTAACAGTGGGCGTGTGAAACATGCTGAGGCCAATTCCCAGTCTGTTATAATAGTCAGAGGCAGAATGGAGTGAGAGAGAGAGACAGAGAGAGAGAGGGGGAGAGGGAGAGGGAGAGAGAGGCGAGCACCCCGCTTATTAGGAAACTTGGTCTCTAATCCCAGACCTGCTCTTCAGCGTCTGCTGTGTCACATCAGCAAGTCTCTGCGCCTCGGCTTACTTGTTACAAAATGCGCCACTAGATAGGTCATATATATGAAGTCCCTTCAGCTCAAGGATGTTATGCTTCCATGCTTCTGGCATTTTGTGTGTAAGATGATGAGGACCCAGAATATCTGAACGATGGCAGTGGGAGTAGTGAGAATGTGACGGAAGAAGAAATTGTGAAGGGTCTGGTGGATGATAAGAGGTCGGTGATGAGTAAGAGGGAAGTGGAGAGGCTTTCCTTGAGCCGCTCCAAATTCCAGTGGCTACAAAAATATTTAAAATTTATTTCTAGGTTTTCGTTTTTTACCCTGATTCAAACCAGGCAGTTTAAACATGCCTAAGGTTTAAAAATATTATTTCCTAAGGCTTTTTGACTTGCAAACAGGGCTTAGTTTTAATTTTAGAATTGTGAAGTAAAATGTTGTAGATGCTATTAGACTAATATTAGGTTAACTTGGATTCTTCTTCTCACCTTATTTGTTGCACAGTTGAGATATAAGAGTGAAAGAAATTTCTATGTAAATGTTTATGAAAATTTTGCTATCTTGAAGTAAGTGAATAAAAACCTTCAGGAAGCTAAGGAAATACTGCATTCAAGCAGATACACAGCTGAATTTATTTTGCCATCCAGATGACATGAATATATTAAACACATTTTCACTTGAATCAATGACAGTTTAAAGCATTTTGAAAAAGATAGAAATTTAAATGATTTATAAGGGAAGTCTTTTATATAATTTAAAGCGTATTTTGTCTTAGTCACACAAACTTTGGCAGCGATTTTAGTGTGTCCAGCAGCAGCATGTTGTAATGACGGCCCTTCATCTGTGCACTCAGTACACATAGTTGGGAGTACTTGCCTCTGTGCCACTCTTTTGCTCTGTGGATAAAAAGTTGAAATATCTTTCTCCTCAGGAAATAAGCAAGTAAACCACTGTAACACATAATGTAATAAGTGACTTAGAGGAGAAATCTATGAGGCCCACGGGGAATAAAGAGGAGCTTCTTTCTGCCCCTGCAAGCGGAGGAGCCTGGTTGGCGAACGTTCCATAAAGAGGGCGCGACTTGGGCTGAGACTAAAGATGCGCAGTGTTGCAGCAGGGGAGGCTGGGGCGTGCCAGGTAGATCAGTGATCGCATTGGGCAGCGATGCAGGAGCGGACACGGGCTCAGGGATCTGCAGATGGGCTGGTACGTTTATGAGTTTAAACATATGGAAGATGAGGCCAGAAAGCAGCCAGATCATGAGGAGCTGTTCTCACGCCAGAGGTTTTTGGCCGCCGTCTTGTAGGGGAGGGGAGCTGCGGGGTGATTCTAAGTCTGGGGGTGGCGCTATGGGATCTGCACCGTAGGAAGACCTCTTCACAGCGGCGGAGGATCCACTGGAGGGGAATGGTACCGAGGCCAGCACACATTGTCGAGGGAGTGAGTAACGGGGGATTCAGCCAAGGCTGTGGTAGTGGAAATGAGAAGAAGAGAGGAAAGAGTAAGAGATTTTAGGGGAGAGAACGGATAAGACTTGGAGGGAAATGGAATGATCTGTTAACTGGTACACTATGTTTTTATTATCATCAGACTCTTAACGTGGCAGCTAGAATTGGTTTAACTATGTTTTCATCATTTTTGACAGTTCAGACCCTTGTACGTGAATGTCAAGTTATCAGAGAGACCAAAGATAACCAGATTGCAGAGTTAAAAAAGATATGTGAACAAAGTACAGAATCTCTGAATAATGATTGGGAAAAAAAGGTAAGCCACATAAAATAAAATAGTTATGGAAAAATATAAAGGGTTATACTTTAACGGAACAAATTTAATTATAAAAATAATGGGTGTTCACAAAATATACAGAAATGTTTGAAAAAATAAAAATAACTTAATATTCTAGACTAACTGGAAATAGCTGTTCGTGTTTTGGTATATTTTTTCTGGAATTTTAATGGTTTGTAAACTAGTTTTCATTTAGAAAAGTTACTTTTAAGAATTTTTGAATTTAATTAAAGTTCTGAATTTTTTGTCAGAGCCAATAGATTTTAAGCGAAATTAGCAGGCATGTAACAGCAGGTAGTTTTTGGAAGTTAAACTGTTTAAACTTTGGATGTAGGTCCTGGATCATTTCTTTTCTGAAATCTCAGGTAACACAATATTTGTAGCATAAATTTGTTTTTGATGTAAACAAGATCAGTAGTGGATGGCTTATTCTTGGAGGAGCATTTAATTCCGAAAAATATTTTCATAAAATTCATCAGTGCCAAGAGTAATGTAAAAAATGCTCATTATGAACGAGTCTTCCATAGTCACGTGCAGTACTTTCATTAGGAGCCCTTAGCCATTAGTTGACATCACAGTACGTATGTAAGAGGAAAGAAGCACGTTACTTCTTTTGAGGAGCTCTGTGATAAAGGTCTGCAGTTAACTCCTCCTCCCGATTGATAGTCCCCGATTAATCTGGGTTCAGTCTGTTTTCCTGAGAGCTCTGATGCCTCCCCAGGCAGACACAGGACTTATCTGTCCTGGCTGTGGCAGCTTCAGTGCCAGCCTGGGAAGGGCCCGTGTTCAGAGGGGCAGACTTAGCTCTTTTCTAGTTGCATTTTCATTTGAGTGGTTTTATCTTTTCTATAAATTTGGCATATTCTTCTGCTTGCGTCAGGTCCATTGTGTTCATAGTAGCCCCTGACTCCCTTTCCCCTAGTTCCTTCTTCCCCAATTTAAGTTGTCTGGTGTTTGCAGAGAAGAGTCTCCGTCTCCTGCCATGCGCAAGGGTACGTTTTATGCTTTCAGCTGGACCAGCAGCTCCTTCTTACGGTTAACACGGTGATTAGTGGATGTGAAACACCGCAAATGTGGTGAAAGGTCTTTTTTGTGAAGTACAGTCGCATGTAAATCTGGGCAGAGGTGAATGCCTGGTGCAAGCAGGGTAGGTGCCAAAAATGAGTGAGCAGAGGATAGATGTGTGTTGTGATTTTGCGCTCATCCATTCAGAAAGTGTGAAGTATCTGTGCCGCCCAGGTGAGGTGAGGTGATACGTGTGTGTGTGTGTGTGTGTGTGTGTGTGTGTGTGTGTACTCCCTCGTAGAATTCTCCATCCTATGTTTCTCACTTTAAGGCCCAGGTATCCAACTACCTCGTTAAGATCTCTCCTTTTTAGCTTTTTTAGAGTTATCCTGTGATTGACGCAGCAATGCCTTTCCTACCTACATACCCAAGAGAAATGAAAACGTGTCTGCACAAAAAGTTATACATGAATGTTCATAGCAGTATTATTCATATGAAAACCAAAAAGTAGAAGTCAACTGCTGAGTGGATAAATAAAATGTAGTATATTAATACAATGGAATATTGCTGGGCAGTGGAAAGGTATGAAGGACTGGTACACGCTACAACATGGGTGAACCTTGAAAACATCATGCTAAGTGAAAAAAGCCAATTATAAAAGACCAATTCTATGACTGTGTTAAATGTTCAGAATAGGCAAATCTATAGAGGCGGAGAGATGAGGGACATGATAGCTAACGAGCACAGGTGTTCTTCTGGGGTGATAAAATGGATTTTGGTGATGGTTGCGTAAGTCTGTGAATATACAAAAAACCCTTGAACTGTCTGACTTGAATTGGTGCTCTGTATGCTACGTGAATAAAGCTGCTAACGTTAATAAAGCTGTGGGGAGAAAATGGATCTCTCCTTGATCTAAATTCCATCATTCTCCCCAAACTCCATCTTCTTCCTTTGTTGCTGAAGCAGCCTCCTCCCGAGGTTCCCCTTCTCCCTGTTCCCGATGGTGGTGGCATCTGCTCAGCTGCCGCACACTCTTCTTCTGCCTCACCTCTCACACCTCATCACTCGCACTTCTGTTCTATTTGTTGTGATTTACTCACATTGTCCCTCCCCTAGGTCTGGCGACCGTGTCTCTGGACCCTCGGCACCTCCGCAGTGCGTGCCCCATGATACAGCCGTGTTGACGGTCTTTCTGAAACACAGATCTGGTGTTCCTCGTCACCGTGAATCACACCAGTGGTTCCCAGTGGCCCTTGGGGCTACGAGGCTCTTGGTGATTGAGACGCTGGTCACCAGTGAAGCCTCTCTTCCTTTGCCGCAATCCGGCTCCCCTTCTTACACTTTTCTCCTGGCTGCACAAGACTGCCAGTTACCCGGCTCTGCCATGCTGTTTGTAATCTATGGGCCTTTTTAAAAATTGAGTTACGACTCACGTGCCATAAAATCTACCCTCTTAGAGTGTACAGTTCAGTGGTTTTCAGTCTGTTCATGAGGTCCTGCCACCATCACCACTGTATGGTTTTCAGGGCATTCCTGTCAGCCCAGAAGATACCTGGTACCCGCTGTCACTCTCTTCCCATGTTCCCTTCCTCTGCCCTCTGCAACCACTCGTCCACTTTCTGTCTCCACACTTTGGCTATAAAATCATGCAATACGTGGCATTTTGTTACTGGCTTCTTTCACTTATCATAATGTTTTTAAGTTTCCTCCATGTTGTAGCATGAGTCAGTAGTTCAGTCCGTATTATGGTCAAATAATATTCCATTGTGTTGAGGCACCTCGTGTCACCAGTTGGTGGACATTTGGTTCCACTTTTTGGATAATAATGCTTTTATGAAAATTTGTGCACAGGTTGTTGTGTGGCCTGTGTTTTCATTTGTCTTGGCTCCTGAAGAGGGAGAAGCACTGCCTGCATTTTCCTTTCCTCGCCCCTCATAGCACTTCTGACGCCACATGTGTGGGCTTTGCACACATCAGGCAGTTCCCTTTGACGCCAGTTGGATGTCCTATAATTCAGTTAAATTTGACACTATTTACCTAGAATCAGTATCACATCCCACAAGTTAAGGTCTCAGTCCCACAAGAGTGCGCCCACTTCAACGTCAGTCTAAAGTCCCAGGTTGTCGCCTGTACGTCTGACGAAGCGGCTATAAATAGGAGTTCTCACCACTTCCTCCCTGGATTCCATGATTTGCTGGAATGGCTCACAGAACGTAGGGAAGCACTCACTGACATTCTACCATTTAACCATTTTATTGTAAGGAATATAATAAGAGATGCAGGCGAGCAACCAGATGAAGAGATGCACAGGGCCAGGTATGTGGGACGGAGCGCAGAGCTTCCCCGCGCCCTCCTGGCACACTGCTCTCCCGGCCCCAGCTGTTCACCCGCCTGGAGGCTCCAAACGCTGTACTTTTGGGATTTTTATGGAGGCTTTATCATGTGGGGATGATTGACTATAAATGTAACCTTCAGCCCCTGTCCCCTCCCTGGAGGATGGGGGTGTGCTGCAAGTTCCCGGCTTCTGATCATGGATGGCCTGTTCTTTCGGGTGACCAGCCCCCATCCTGAAGCTGCCCAAGAGCCCACCCAGAGTCGCCTCCTTGGAACCAAAGACAGTCCTGTCACCCAGGAAATCCCAAGGGATATAGGACCTCAGAGCCAGGAATTGGGGGCAGAGACCAAAATATATATATATATATATATATATATATATATATATATATATATAAAATATATATATTTCTATTTCTGTTATATCACAGGTATATAATTAAGAGTGGAATTTCTGGGTTATGTGCTAATTCTGTGTTTAACATTTCAAGGAATTCCCATACTGTTTTCCAGAGTGGCTACACCATTAACCTGTTGGCTTTTACGATACTTTTTCTTCTGTTTGGACAGATTCCTGGGTCCTCTAGGCCTCCTGTGGCGTGAGGCAAGTACGTGGTCAGATGTCCAGGCTATAGACCAATCTGTAGGATACTGAGAGGGCCTTTGCATCCCCTCAACCCGTTGCCAAGCCCTGGCTAAAATACCTCCTTGTGGGTTTATAGATCCCCTTATTGTCAGGGCCACGATGGCATCCTGTGGCTTAGCAAGGTTTGTACTTTAGAACGTGCCTAATAATATTTGCTGCTTAAGCAGTTTATGCCTCAGGGGAGTGTTTGCCCTCTGAAGGCCCCTGGGCCGAGTGACCTGGACTCCAGTTCATTGCTAGGCTTGGGGAAGCTCTCGGGGACGCATTTGCTTGATATGTGGTAGATGCTAATAAAATGTGTTGGATGGATGCAGTCAAAATTCGCTCTGCAGTCAGTTGGCTAAGTCCGTGGATGTGAGGCCTGCGGGTGCGGAGGGCCGACCGTATTCTTTGGACGACACCGTTTACGTTGGGGCCTGAGCACCGCGGATGGTCCGGAGCGTACGCCTGGTGGCTGCCCAGGGCCGACGGAGTGCGCGATTAGTCCCCAGTCAGACCTCTAGGCCAAGTGTGCCTGTCCCCTCCTCAAACGGCTGGGCAAGTTCCAGCACGCTTGTGCCGTGGCTGCGCTCTCACCCTGTGGGCTCCGCTCTAAACCCCCGGGTGAGCTATAAAGGGCTCAGGCTGACTGCAGACGCGCCCCAGGGGCAGCAGGCACCGGCCTCAGAAAGCGACGGTGGTGCCCCTGAGAAGGCGCTGCACTCACGGGCCCCTGCATACGGCAGGGGTTTGACGTTCAGGCGGTGTGTGGCGTGGGACGTGTGGGGGACCACACACGTGAAGAAACCGCCGCAGCCTTCCAAGTGACTCCCTACACCCTTCATCAGTGTTGCTGTGCACGCCAGTCAGCAGCTGCGGCGCAGTGCTGAGATGCAGGCGTTGTGGGCTCGGCTGCATTCACGTGCCAGACAAGTGACTGACTTCTGAATACCAGCCATGACACTGGCTTAAAACGTATACCTTGGCAAGGAAATGTACCATATCAATGATTTCCGAGACCACTTACAAATAGTCAAAATTGCATTTGTTAAATTTGTGAAACCCCAGGATCTTCCGTACGGCTATTACTGAGCCATCCTTGCTCTTCCTGTTCAGCCAGAAACTAGAAGGAAAGTTCCTGGGACCCTTCCCACTAACAGGCGTAGTTATGGCCTGTCTTCTCCTCTCGTTTCCACCATCTCTCAGGGTTTTCCCTGTCCCTCCAGTATCTTCCTAGTCAAATAAGGTCTCTGTGCATGTGTCATACCCTTGTCTGTCCTGCCTACTCAGGAATGGGAAGTAAAATGTATCTTTTAGACTCTTTCGGGCTCCTGCCCCCCACCCAACCTTGAATGAGTCAGGGATTGGACACAGGGGAGAGGAATTAGATTCTGAATTCCCCTCCCATGAAAGTAAGTGAACAAACGCCCACAAGTCTGGGAGCACAGGTGTTCAACTCCCTTTAACCTGTCCTTTGAACTTTGGTTTCCTTACCTCAGTTACATCGATAGTTTAGAGCTTCATCCGTTTAAACATGTGTACATAATCTTCATAAAAAAAGACCAGTATGCATGAGGACATAGAGTTCTCCCTAGAGAACTCTCGTTGATTTATAAATACCATCTTTGTGTCCACTTTTGTAAAGGTTATGGGATGGATAAAAATAGTTTCTCATTGGGGGTTAGGCTGAAGGATAAAGCATTTTTAACATTACTCTTGTGCAAAATTTCATGCAACTAAGATGAAAATACAGACAGTGACATAATATTCCTAAACAATAACAATATTATAAATAGTTCTGCTTTCTGATTTCAGGCTAATACTAGTGTTGTTTAGCTGACGCATTGTATTATCTGTCTGATTTATTTACTGTTTGTACCTGAGGTGGATAATTCCCTTAATTATTTGTCTATCCATTAAAATTTTCAATTCAGGAAAGGAAACAAAAAATTGGTTCTTAATCATGCTCTTTACGTGGTATCTTTACTTTGAATGTTTATTTACGAGTTTTATATCTTTTGTTGTTCAGGTCACCATATAAATAAATAGAGAAGTATAGGAAAACATTTTTTTCTGAATTGCAAAATAATCTGTTCTATAATAGTAGTGCACGAGTCAGTTTTTGATTTCACCGTGTAGCTCCACAATGCTGTAGCAGAAATGGAGAAGGAAAAGTTTGAACTTCAGAAGCAGCACACTGAAAATATCCAAGAGCTGCTTGAGGACACAAACGTGCGTCTGAACAAAATGGAGGGTGAATACGTGGCACAAACACAGTCCACAGTGAGTCCTTTTTTTTTTTTTTGTCTTGTCTTGCTGTGTTTATAAACTGTCCTGTTCATCTCCATGTCCCCATGCTTCCAGGATGTGTGCAGTGCTTAAATAAGTATGTTACAGAATTAACAGGAGACATCACACCTCCCGCTCGACACGGGCCTGCGCGTGGCAGGGGACGGCCTCTTGGGGGCGCCGTGGGGCCTCACCCTGGATTGTTTGAGGCCACTGTTTGTTTTAAACCCACAGAAGCCCTAACAAATCTTTCTTCTTGTTTTCTTCGCTGACTTTCAACCTAGAGATAATTTCTTTTCTTGCTTTATTTCTGTTTAATTGTTTGTTTCAGTCTTTTTAACTGAAGACTTGATTGTTTCTCTGAAAACATCTCATGCTAGTGTGAAGACAGTCAAATTGGAGATAGGAGTAGTGTGAGCGATCGAGGACAGGTTTTCTTAGTAGATTTGTCTTGACCGAGGAGCCAGACACGGATACCACATGGGTAAGCCCCAGAGTCCCCTTCCGAAAAGGATGCAGAAGGAGGGCACTGTAGTGCACAGCAGGAGACAGTAACTTTCTCCAAGGGAAGACGGGGAACCCCTGAGAGCCCCCTCAGTGAGCACTGCTTGCAGAGGGTAGGTCTGAGGGTGTGAATGTTGTCAGCCTTCAGAAGCTCAGCTGACTTCCTGAGATACAGAAGCCTGGGCAGGTGGGCTGAGGGGCAGGTGGGCTCAGGGGCCCCTGGGCCAGGGCTCCTCACGTCTGGGGCAAGTGCACCTTGTCAGTCTTGTTTCTGATATATGATACGACTTCGTGGTGTATGGAGCCCTGCGTCCTTCCCTGACCACTCAGCTCACCCGGGCCAGCCTGGCTTGGTCCAAAGTGCTTCCTTGAATTTAAAGCTGTGGAATTTGAGCAAGAGTCCATTACCCGGGCTTGTCTTGGAGACCCTAGGCCAGCTGCAGGGCCTGTGGCAGAGGGCTAAAGAAATGGGGTACAGGATCCACAGTGATCTGGGGCCTGGGCTTGGAGACCCTAGGCCAGCTGAAGGGCCTGTGGCAGAGGGCTAAAGAAATGGGGTGCAGGATCCACAGTGATCTGGGGCCTGGGCTTGGAGACCCTAGGCCAGCTGAAGGGCCTGTGGCAGAGGGCTAAAGAAATGGGGTGCAGGATCCACAGTGATCTGGGGCCTGGGCTTTAGGTCTCGGGCTCAAATCCCAGATCCTTAAAGCCGTGAGTGCCATGCGAGCTCTTCAGGTGTTTAGTTTCCTCATCTGTCAGATAGGGTAACAGTAGTAGCAAAGTGTAATACATGTCGTTGAAAATATTAAATAAATCCATGTACATAAGTTATTTAATAAGAGCTCAATAGATAATTGTTAATGTCTTTGAAAACGTAACATACAAGAAAAGTAATCAAGAGAGCCATATACATGAGAAAGTACTCAATTCAAGAAGTTAATCAATGTTTGCTCAAAGATGGCAGGTTGAACTTGGTGTTGGCCTCCATTCCCTCCCACAAAAATGGTAGTAAAGGGATAAAGGAAAAAGCATAGCCAGAAGGACAAAGAGAGTGTGAGGGCAATAAAATTCTGGAGTTGGAAAGGCAATGGATGAACTGACACTGACCCAGCCGGTTCAAGAAAGCAGGACCCTGCGTCGGCATTGGGGAATCTAAGAAGCAAGCTGAGTTACACGTGGACCTTCCAGGGGCTCAGGACCTGTTGTACTGCTCACCTCTGGAAGACGGGGTGCAGGTGCTGCTTCAGCACATGGAGAGCTGGGTGGTTTCAGATGCAGCTAGATGTGAGATTGGGGTGAGGAATACAAGCCGGCTTATTATACCATTCCTCCTACTTTTGTACGTTTGAAATGGCCCATAGCAAAACTTTTTTTAATGAAAAAATTAACAGCAAAAACCAGCCAGCTCTTCACATCCTCTCCCCCACATCGTGAAGCGTGGGCCTGCTTCTCACCCACCTCAGCGGAAGATAGGAGGTTACCCTCCGGAGGGAACGGCAGCCTCGGGATTAGGACACGGGGCACAGCTGGGATTTCTTAGCGCAGCATCTCTCTGTGTGCAGAGAGCATGTCCTTGGGGGGGCCCATGAGGGGCCAGGTTGTAACCCTCTCCCCACTTTCCACCGCAGAGAAAGCATCAAAAAATCAGGTCGCTTGTTACGAGGGGAAAAATGCTAAGCTGTCCTCAGATTTCTTCACCTCAGCGTTCCATGCCAGAAGACAGTGGAGCAACACTAAGAGATAAACTGAGAAAAAGCGTGGCCTAAGGCGGTTTTCAAGGGAAGGACACAAGCAGTTTCAAATATCAGCAAATACCTTTGATTTTTATCTGTGTTAAATGTCACTCCAGTGTCTCTAGGTGTGAGTATTGGGGGCATTATTTGAGCCCTTCAAATTTATGTTTTTCATTTTCCTTTAATTCCGATAAATTTATATACATTATTTCTTCCAAAAAGTCTATCCTTCCTACTCCTTGGGTCTTATTTTATGTTTTCTGTCTCCTTGTATTTTCTTCCTATCCTCTGCTCCTAGGATAGTTTCCCATTCTGATCTTATTCTTACCAATTAATTTTTTAGTAGATTTCCTTCTGCTGTATTTATTTTATTTCTAATTGTATTTATTACACCTTTTATTTAAATTATTATTGTTGTTTTCATATCCAGTATTTTAATTTGGTTTTTCTTTCTCCCCTTCTCCTCCTTCATCTTCTTTAGGAATTTCCTGTTTTTCACATTGTTAATATATTCTTTATCTTCTTAAATATGCTTATTAGGCTTATTTGAAATTCTTGGTCCATCTGTTTAATTATTTGCCTTCAGAATATTATATATTACATATTACTACATTATATATAGTTGCTATATATTTTATTATTTATATATACATGTATTGCTGGCTTTCTTTCATAGTTGTCTGAAGGTGTCTAATTATTTTGTACTGTGAGCTCATGTCCTTTGGGTTTATCCATTATTCTAAGGTGTATTGGGGAAAAGCTGGAAGACCAGATCCCTGTGGGGATCAATTATACTTTAAATAGTGAGGAGGAGGTGACCCTCAGGGCAGAGAGCCCCAGAAAGCATGGGACCACTGCTGAACTCTCCTTGGCAACTTCCCATTTGTAACACACAAACCTCTTTAACCCCAAGGAAAATGCAACTTGGGAGGGAGGGCATCTCCCTAGGTTGTAGTATATCAGCCCCCAAGCTTTGGAGAGAGAGATGATCTTTTGATGAAAGAAGGTCTTATTTTTAACTTATTCAAATTTATCAATCTTTTATAATTAGTGCTTTTTAAGTCATTTTTTTATATAAATTTCTTTATTTTATTTATTTATTTTTGGCCGCGTTGGGTCTTCGTTGCTGCGCGTGGGCTTCCTCTAGTTGCGGCGAGCGGAGGCCACTCTTTGTTGTGGTGTGCGGGCTTCTCATTGCGGTGGCTTCTCCTGTTGCAGAGCATAGGCTCTAGGCATGCGGGCTTCAGTAGTTGTGGTGCGCAGACTCAGTAGTTGTGGCTCGCAGGCTCTAGAGCATAGGCTCCGTAGTTGTGGTGCACAGGCTTAGTTGCTCCGCGGCATGTGGGATCTTCCCGGACCAGGGCTCGAACCCGTGTCCCCTGCATTGGCAGGCAGATTCTTAACCCCTGCACCACCAGGGAAGCCCTTTATGTCTTGTTAAACAAGTCTTTCTCTAGTACAAGTGCAGAAAGGTTCACCTATATATTCTGCTAAAAGCTTTAAAGTTTTAACAGTGAGTTCTTAGTCCATGTGGAGTTATTTTTTGTGCCTGGTATGAGATAAGGATCTAATTTCATTATTTTCTACCTGGATGACCTTCTTCCCCACATGCCCTCCTCCCCCAATTCCTACTTTTGGCTAATTCCTCCTTTACTCATTGATCTGCCACGCTGTCAGCTGTCAGACTTCCATATATATGAGGGTCTTTCTTCTAGTTGGTTGGCTAATTTGTCTACCTCTGCTAGTATCATACAGTCTTCATTATTACAGCTTCATGGTTACTCTTGATGTCTGTTAGAGAAGTCTTCCTTTCTTCCTTGTCCATCAGAAGGGGCTTGATTATGCTGAGTCCTTTTCTTTTACATATACATTTAGAATCAGCTTTCCGAGTTGATAAAGAAAATAAAACCCAGGGGTCTCTTGAACTCCTTTTGTAATGTTTCTTCCTGAGTCTTTTATATTTTTGTCACATAAAATTTTTATACTTTTGTTGTATAAAAGACTCAGGAATAAATGTATATGTCATAACTTTTAACTCTTAACATGTATGTAATAAATATTTTATTATAGTTTATTGTACCTTGACTAGAACTTGCAGAAAATGTTAAATAATGGTGATGATAGTGGATTTAAAAATAAATTTTTTTCTTTTGGAAAAAAATATACATATACTCTCATTATTGAAAATTTAGAAAAGTGATATAGTCAAAAAGAAAAAAAAAGAATGTCTACATAATAAAATTACTCTCATTGGAAGTGTGTGACAGTGCCCATTCTTCTACGTTTTGGGCCCAACAATGGGTGTTTTAATTAAAAACAAACAGACAGACAAACCAAAACTTTGCCAATTTGATAGGCATCTTAGTTTCCTAGACTGCTGTAAGAAATGACCACACACTTGGTATCTCAGAACAAGAGAAATTTATTGTCTCACAGTTCTGGAGGCTATAAGTCTGCACTCATGGTGTCCACAGGGCCCTGCCCTCCCTGAAATCTCCAGAGGAAGATCTTTCCTTGCCTCTTCCTATCTGGTTATCTTTTTTTTTGTTTTTGTTTTTGTTTTTTTGATGATAGCCTTCCTAATGGGTACAAAGTGGTATCTCATAGTGGTTGGTTTTGATTTGCATTTCCCTTATGATTAGTAATGCTTAGCATCTTTTCATGTGCTTACTGGCCATTGTATATTAACTTTTGAGAAATGTCTATTCAAGTTCTTTGCTCTTTTTATGATTGTGTTGTTTGGTTTTTCCTTGTTATTGAGTTATAGGAGTTCTTTTTATATTCTGGGTGTCAATCCCTTATCAGATATATGATTTTTTAAAATTGCCTATTTAAAGACCGTCCAAATACAGTCACATTTTGAGGTGCTAAGGAGTTAGGACTTCAATGTATGAATTTGAAGGAAGACAATTCAGCCCATAACTATTGTATAAGTTAACAACAAATGTAGCATGCTGTATAAAAGTGAAAAAGCCTAAGTAGTTTTTGGCTCATGAGGTTAAATTTACCAGGCACCTAACATGACCAGGCATTGCAGTGGACCCTGGGGACAAAGTAGTAAACAAGAAGTCCCTTCCACAGTGTTCATGTTTCCATGGGGCCACAGCCAGTGAACAGCTGCAGGTGTCCAGCAGTGGTAAGTGGTGTGATGAAAAAGGAGCCACTGTAAGACGTGCATTTAAATGGGGTGCTGTCAGCACTCCCTCTTTCGAGAGCACTAACTGCTGAACAATCATCGACAGGAAGACACTGGAACTCACCAAAAAAGATACCCCGCATCCAAAGACAAAGGAGAAGCTGCAGTGAGACGGTAGGAGGGGCGCAATCACAATCAAATCAAATCCCATAACTGCTGGGTGGGTGAGTCACAAATTGGAGAACATTTATACCACAGAAGTCCACCCACTGGAGTGAAGGTTCTGAGCCCCACGTCAGGCTTCCCAACCTGGGGGTCTGGCAACGGGAGGAGGAATTCCTAGAGAATCAGACTTTGAAGACTAGTGGGATTTGATTTCAGGACTTCAACAGGACTGGGGGAAACAGAGACTCCACTCTTGGAGGGCACACACAAAGTAGTGTGCGCATCGGGACCCAGGGGAAGGAGCAGTGACCCCACAGGAGACTGAACCAGACATACCTGCTAGTGTTGGAGGGTCCCCTGCAGAGGCAGGGGGTGGCTGTGTCTCACCATGAGGACAGGGACACTGGCAGCAGAAGTTCTGGGAAGTACTCCTTGGCATGAGCCCTCCCAGAGTCCGCCATTAGCCCCACCAAAGAGCCGAGTAGGCTCCAGTGTTGGGTCGCCTCAGGCCAAACAACCAACAGGGAGGGAACCCAGCCCCACCCATCATCAGACAAGTGGATTAAAGTTTTACTGAGCTCTGCCCACCAGAGCAACAGCCAGCTTTACCCACCACCAGTCCCTCCCATCAGGAACCTTGCACAAGCCTCTTAGACAGCCTCATGCACCAGAGGGCAGACAGCAGAAGCAAGAAGAACTACAGTGCTGCAGCCTGTGGAGCAAAAACCACATTCACAGAAAGACAGATAAAATGAAAAGGCAGAGGACTATGTACCAGAAGAAGGAACAAGATAAAACCCCAGAAAAACAACTAAATGAAGTGGAGATAGGCAACCTTCCAGAAAAAGAATTCAGAATAATGATAGTGAAGATGATCCGGGACCTCAGAAAAAGAATGCAGGCAAAGATTGAGAAGATGCAAGAAACGTTTAATAAAGACCTAGAAGAATTAAAGAACAAACAGCTAGAAGAATTAAAGAACAAACAAACAGAGATGAACGATACAATAACTGAAATGAAAAATATACTAGAAGGAATCAATAGCAGAATAACTGAGGCAGAAGAATGGATGAGTGACCTGGAAGACAGAATGGTAGAATTCACTGCCATTGAACAGAATAAGCAAAAAGAATAAAAAGAAATGAAGACAACCTAAGAGACCTTTGGGACAATATTAAACGCAACAACATTTGCATTATAGGGGTCCCAGGAGAAGAGAGAGTCCAGGAAGCACAGAGAGCCCCAGGCAGGATAAACCCAAGGAGAAACATGCTGAGACACTTAGTAATCAAGCTGACAAAAATTAAAGACAAAGAAAAATTATTGAAAGCAACAGGGAAAAATGGCAACATACAAGGGAACTCCCATAACGTTAATAGCTGATTTCTCAGCAGAAACTCTACAAGCTGGAAGGGAGTGACACAGTATATTTAAAGTGATGAAAGGGAAGAACCTACAACCAAGATTACTCTACCCTGCAAGGATCTCATTCAGATTTGACGGAGAAATCAAAAGCTTTACAGACAAGCAAAAGATAAGAGAATTCACCACCAAATCAGCTCTACAACAAATGCTAAAGGAACTTCCCTAAGTGGGAAACACAAGAGAAGAAAAAGACCTACAAAAACAATTAAGAAAATGGTAATAGGAACATACATATCGATAATTACCTTAAACATGAATGGATTAAATGCTCCAACCAAAAGACACAGGATCGCTGAATGGATACAAAAACAAGACCCATATATATGCTGTCTACAAGAGATCCACTTCAGACCTAGAGACACATAGAGACTGAAAGTGAGGGGATGGAAAAAGATATTCCATGCAAATGGAAATCAAAAGAAAGCTGGAGTAGCAATACTTACATCAGATAAAATAGACTTTAAAATAAAGACTATTACAAGAGATAAAGAAGGACACTACATAACGATCAAGGGATCAATCCAAGAAGAAGATATAGCAATTATAAATATATATGCACCCAACAGAGGAACACCTCAAAACATAAGGCAACTGCTAACAGCTATAAAAGAGGAAGTTGAGAGTAACACAATAATAGTGGGGGACTTTAACACCTCACTTACACCAATGGACAGATCATCCAGACAGAAAATTAATAAGGAAACACAAGCTTCGAATGACACAATAGACCAGATAGATATAATTGATATTTATAGGACATTCCATCCAAAAACGGCAGATTACACTTTCTTCTCAAGTGCATGCAGAACATTCTCCAGGATAGATCACATCTTCGGTCACAAATCAAGCCTCGGTAAATTTAAGAAAATTGAAATCATATTAAGCATCTTTTCCGACCACAGTGCTATGAGATTAGAAATCAATTACAGGGGAAAAAACCGTGAAAAACACAAACACATGGAGGCGAAACAGTACGTTACTAAATAACCAAGAGATCACTGAAGAAATCAAAAAATACCTAGAGACAAATGACAATGAAAACCTATGGGATGCAGCAAAAGCAGTTCTAAGAGGTAAGTTGATAGCAATACAAGCCCACCTCAAGAAACAAGAAAAACCTCAAATAAACAAACTTACCTTACACCTAAAGGAACTAGAGAAAGAAGAACAAACAAAACCCAAAGTTAGTAGAAGGAAAGAAATCATGAAGATCAGAGCAGAAATAAATGAAATAGAAACAAAGAAAACAATAGCAAAGATCAATAAAACTAAAAGCTGGTTCTTTGAGAAGATAAACAAAATTGATACACCTTTAGCCAGAGTTATCAAGAGAAAGAGGTAGAGGACTCAAATCCATAAAATTAGAAATGAAAATGAGAAGTTACAATGGACACCGCAGAAATACAAAGCATCATAAGAGACTACTACAAACAACTCTATGCCAATAAAATGGACAACCTGAAGAAATGGACAAATTCTTAGAAAGGTATAACCTTCCAAGACTGAACCAGGAAGAAATAGAAAATATGAACAGACCAATCACAAGGAATGAAATTGAAATTCTGATTAAAAATCTTCCAACAAACAAAATTCCAGGACCATATGGCTTCACAGGTGAATTCTATCAAACATTTGGAGAAGAGCTAACATCCATCCTTCTTAAACTCTTCCAAAAATTGCAGAGGAGGAACACTCCCAAACTCATTCTACGAGGCCACCATCACCCTGATACCAAAACCAGACAGAGAAACTACAAAAAAAGAAAATTACAGAGCAATATCACTGATGAACACAGATGCAAAAGTCCTCAACAAAATACTAGCAAACAGCATCCAACAACACATTAAAAGGATCATACACCATAATCCAGTGGGATTTATCCCAGGGATGCAGGGATTCTTCAATATACGCAAGTCAATCAATGTGATACAGCATATTAACAAATTGAAGAAGAAAAACCATATGATCATCTCACCAGATGCAGAAAAAGCTTTTGACAAAATTCAACACTGATTTATGATAAAAACTCTCCAGAAAGTAGGCATAGAGGGAACTTTCCTCAACATAATAAAGGCCATATACAACAAACCCACAGCTGACATCATTCTTAATGGTGAAAAACTGAAAGCATTTCCTCTAAGATCAGGAAGAAGACAAGGATGTCCCCTCTAGCCACTATTATTCAACATAGTTTTGGAAGTCCTAGCCATGGCAATCAGAGAAGAAAAAGAAATAAAAGGAATCCAAATTGGAAAAGAAGAAGTAAAACTCACTGTTTGCAGATGACATGATACTATACATAGAGAATCCTAAAGATGCCACCAGAAAGCTACTAGAGCTAATCAATGAATTTGGTAAAGTTGCAGGATACAAAATTAATGCACAGAAATCTCTGGCATTCCTATACACTAACAACGAAAGATCAGAAAGAGAAATTAAGTAAACAATCCCATTCACCATTTCAACAAAAAGAGTAAAATATCTAGGAATAAACCTACCTAAGGAGATAAAAGACCTGTACTCAGAAAACTATAAGACACTGATGAAAGAAATTAAAGATGAAACAAACGGATGGAGAGATGTACCATGTTCTTGGATTGGAAGAATCAACATTGTGAAAATGACTGTACTATCGAAAGCAATCTGCAGATTCAATGCAATCCCTATCAAACTACCAATGGCAATTTTCACAGAACTAGAACAAAAAATTTCACAATTTGTATGGAAACACAAAAGGCCACAAATAGCCAAAGCAATCTTGAGAAAGAAAAATGGAGCTGGAGGAATCAGGCTCCTGACTTTAGACTATACTACAAAGCTACAGTAATCAAGACAATATGGTACTGACACAAAAACAGAAATATAGATCTTTGCAACAGGATAGAAAGCCCAGAGGTAAACCCATGCACCTATGGTCAACTAATCTATGACAAAGGAGGCAAGGGTGTACAATGGAGAAAAGACAGTCCCTTCATAAGTGGTGCTGGGAAAACTGGACAGCTACATGTAAAAAAATGAAATTAGAACACTCCCTAACACCATACACAAAAATAAACTCAAAATGGATTCAAGACCTAAATGTAAGACCGGACACTATCAAACTCTTAGAGGAAAACATAGGAAGAACACTCTTTGACATAAATCACAGCAAGATCTTTTTTGATCCACCTCCTAGAGTAATGGAAATAAAAACAAAAATAAACAAATGGGACCTAATGAACCTTAAAAGCTTTTGCAAAGCAAATGAAACTACAAACAAGATGAAAAGACAACCCTCAGAATGGGAGAAAATATTTGCAAATGAATCAGCAGACAAACGATTACTCTCCAAAATATATAAACAGCTCATGCAGCTCAATATTAAAAAAACAAACAACCCAATCCAAAAATGGGCAGAAGGCCTAAATAGACATTTCTCCAAAGAAGACATACAGATGGCCAAGAAGCTCATGAAAACATGCTCAACATCACTAATTATTAGAGAAATGCAAATCAAAGCTACAATGAGATATCACCTCACACCAGTTAGAATGGGCATCATCAGAAAATCTACAAACAACGAATGCTGGAGAGGGTGTGGAGAAAAGGGAACCCTCTTGCACTGTTGGTGGGAATGTAAATTTATACAGTCACTGTGGAGACCAGTATGGAGAGTCCTTAAAAACCTAAAAATAGAATTACCATATGACCCAGCAATCCCACTTCACTATTGGGCATATACCCAGAGAAAATGATAATTCAAAGAGACGCATGCACCCCAATGTTCATTGCAGCACTATTTACAATAGCCAGGTCATGGAAGCAACCTAAATGCCCATCGACATATGAATGGATGAAGACGATGTGGTACAAATATACAATGGAATATTACTCAGCCATAAAAAGGAACGCATTTGGGTCATTTGTAGAGACGTGGATGGATCTAGAGACTGTCATACAGAGTGAAGTAAGTCCGAAAGAGAAAAATATCGTATATTAACTCACATATGTGGAACCTGGGAAAATGGTACCGATGAACCAGTTTGCACGGCAGAAATAGAGACACAGATGTAGAGAACAAACATATGGACACCAAGCGTTTCAGGAAAGCAGTGGGGGTGGGTGGTGGTGCGGGTGGGATGAACTGGGAGATGGGGATTGACATGTGTACACTGATATGTATAAAATTGATAACTAATAACAACCTGCTGTATAAAAAATAAATAAAATTCCAAAGAAAATCAGTGGGGTGATTTCATCCTCAAGGAGGTGGAAATTGGTTCTTGGGATTACAAAATTTAGATATTATAATGGATTGTGACCCTCCAGTGGGCATAGTTTATAAACAGCAAGACTGTGGTATTAAAATTTCATAGTAGGGGATGATTAGAAGAAAAATATCTAAACTGGCTTCTTAGTTAATTAAGTAATGGCAATAATTTTTTTTTTTTTTTTTTTTTGCGGTACGCTGGCCTCTCACTGTTGTGGCCCCTCCCGTTGCGGAGCACAGGCTCCAGACGCGCAGGCTCAGCGGCCATGGCTCACGGGCCCAGCCGCTCCGCGGCATGTGGGATCCTCCCGCACCGGGGCACGAACTCGCGTCCCCTGCATCGGCAGGCGGACTCTCAACCACTGCGCCACCAGGGAAGTCCTGGCAATAGGTTGAGCAACACTGGTATGTGGAATAAAGCAGAGGCGAGCGCTGCTGCAGACAGGTGCTGGGGAGCCTTTCTTCTGAAGGTGCGATGCTTACACAGCGCCTTTGAGAAGTATGGGGGCTGTGCGATCCTCTGGGAAAAGCGTTTCGGGCAGAAGGAATGGCCTGTGCAAAGATCCGAAAGCTGGGACTGTCCGGCAAGTTCATAGAAGAGCAAGGGGTGGTGCGGACGGGGCTCTGGGAGCAGAAAGGAGCAGAAAGGAGCGTGGTAGGAAAATTTGTCAGTGGGCAAATCAGGGAAAACCCTGTATTGGGTTATTGTTAACAGTCCTTCATACAGTTCAGTGAATTTCTGGTATATTTGTATTGAATTTGTATTGGATTGAGCACATGAAAGTGTTCCATCTGACTATTATTTTTAAAGAATCTGTTTTGCTCTGTGCGGAGAACAAACTCTGGGTGGCCAAGAATGGGAGCCGGGAGACCAAGCAGGATGCTGATGTCATAGGTACAGGAGGGAGAGGTGGGCGGCTTGGCCTTGGGTGTCAGTGAAGAGGTGGGAACTGCCAAGTGCTGCTACTGTGCCCTGGGATGGAGAAGACTGAAAGTGGATCAGGTTTACTAGGGGGAAAAACCAAGGGTTTATTTTCTGGATAATCAGCATAGTGATGATATTCAAAGCCATGAACAAAACCCAGATTTATATCTGAAATACATTTTCGTCATCTCAACATCCTAAATTTTCACAAAAGTGAATAAATATATTAAGTAATTTTAGGGTTGAAATTTATGAAACATATTGATTGTCTAAAATGCCTACTGCATTGTTATATTTCATTAGTTGAATATCATTGAGTAATAGCTTTCACAGTGGAATTTTAATTTTTATCAATTTGGGATGTAAAGTAAAGTGATACTTTGGGGCCAAGAGGTTACTGTTAGAGAAACTTCATTATATTTTTAATGAAAGTTGAATTTAAACATTCGCATTCAGACCTTGTCATTAGGTAACAGTAAGTATAGAGAGAAATGGACAGAGTCTGTCAGCAGCACTGAATTTAAGAATCATCAAAACTAGACAGATCTTGCTGAGCCGCTCCTGCTTTAACAGTTAAACAAGGTGGAGTTCAAGGCATGGCTCCAGATGGAAGGTGAGCCTGTCACTGAGAATGAGTTCCTGTGTTTTGTTCTTTCAGGCTTTTTTGTTTTTTTGTTGGGTCTTATTCTGTTTCCATGCCATTTATCGTAAGCAGACAATTGTATAGATGATTAGACTCATGTCTTTTGGTATTGGCAGGGATTTTCTTGTGTGAAATTAGTAATTAAACATGTAAACACTGGATTTTGTTTTTTTTTTTAGTTTTGAACTGTATTAAATTTATTTAGATAAACAGAACACAAAATAATGTTGATAGAAAAGTGACATTTTTATAACTAAATCAGTGTGGAGTAGCATGTTACATTGCTCTTCTACTTGGAAGTGTTCCAAGTTCTTTTGAAATAAGATATATAATTCTTCATTATTTAGTCTTAAACAGAGTCCCTTAAACACTGGGTTTTTAAAACAATATATTAGAACTTAGAAATAAGAAAATGATAGCAAAATTCTTAGATGCTTGGGGAGGGGACAGCTATAAAATACAGGGCTCTTTTCATACCAGGGTTTAGACACACGAAGTCTGTGAGTAGATTTATTGAGATTTTAGGCTTTATTAGTGGAATTCTTTACCCATTTCTGTACCATGGATGCCACTGGCCATCTTGTGAAGTTTATGCACCCCTTCTCAGGCTGGGAGAAAATTATTTGAAAATAATTTTTGAAAATTTAATAAAATATATGAGATTGCAAAGCAATTATATTGAGTTACAGTCATCAAAATATTAATAAATCAAAGCCATGATAAAGTAATACATATGCTTCTAAACTAATGCAGTACATTTCAAGATTTAGCAGTGGGCCTGGTAACTATTGTAATTTATGAATAATGAGGAGGACCAACAATATTAGTGATTATCCCACACTGCATGGTCTATGGAAATATCTACGTTCCTGTTATTCATAGGTCTTGCTCATACTAACTTGGTTGTTGGCTGTGTTCATAGTTAAAGGGAAATGCTGAAGGTCAGTTAGTTAGGGGACTGAAAATAAAGAGGAGCTATTTTTTTCCATTCAGAGTCCCCGACACTCTGAATTCTATTCATGGACCTGAATCAAGTTTAAAGAGTATCAAAAGGGCCTAGACACATGAAGTGTTGTGTTAACTATTATTAACTGTTATTGTTAGTGGCATGTGGTGATTCATACAGCAGCTCGTCACTCACTCTCTGAGATGGCCAGGATTTGTCATTTTATAGTCGCCACCAGAATTTTTCTCCCAGCCTCACAATTTTAAAGAAAAAACTCCCACATAGCACCAGTTCATCATTTTGAACAAGATGACCTTTTAGAAAAACAGATTTTATTTTTTAGGACAGTTTTAGATATACAGCAAACTTGAGAAGATGGTACAGAGAGTCCCTATATACCCCACACCCAACTTCCCCTCTTTGTAACACCTTACGTTATTTTGGTACAGTTGTTACAATCAGTGAATCCACAGGATACCTTAATAAACTGAAGTCCGTAGTTTATTCCGTTTTCGTTAATTTTTACCTAATGCCCTTTTTCTTTTCCGAGATCTCATCCAGATACCACATTGTATTTTCTGCTTAAGTTCCTTTTGGTTGTGGCAGTTTCTCAGACTTCTCTTGTTTTTAACAGCCTGGACAGTTTTGAGGAGGACTGGTCAGGAATATTGTATAATGCCCTGTATTGGAATTTGTCTCATGTTTTCCTCATGATTAGACTGGGGCTATGGGTTGAGGCAGTAAGATCACGGAGGTACAGTGCTGTTCTCGGCATATCACATCAAGGGTATATGCTACTAATGACGTACTGTGGATATTAACCTTGATCATCTGGCTGAGGTAGTGTTTGTTAGGTTTTCCACCATGAAGGCATTCCCTCCCTGCCTTTCCATACTGTCCTCTTTGGAAGGAAGTACCTATGTGCAG
This sequence comes from Delphinus delphis, assembly GCF_949987515.2. NCBI lineage: Eukaryota > Metazoa > Chordata > Mammalia > Artiodactyla > Delphinidae > Delphinus > Delphinus delphis. The sequence continues at coordinate 1,502,103 of NC_082701.1, forward strand.
CCTGTGCATAAGAAGTGGGGAGTTATACTCTCCATACTTGAGGGTGGAGTATCTATGTAAATTATTTGGAGTTTTTCTGCATGGGAGATTTGTCTCTTCTCCCTCATTTGTTAATTTATGGAATCATTTATTTTTATCAGTATGGACTCATGGATGTTTATCTTATGCTCTGGGCTATAATCCAATATTCCTTTATTTTGTTGCTTCAATTGTTCCAGCTTCAGCCGTTGGGAGACCCTACAGAGGCCCCTCTGCCCCTTTGACCCACCCCATCAATGTGGGTTATATGGAGATGGTATTAGAAACCAAGATCTGTTTGCTGGGTGTGTACTTATTACTGCTGGGGTGTCATTTCTTTTATGTCCTCTCACCAGACAGAGTATTTGCGTATGTATAAACCTGTATATATATGCATATCTATAAACATTAGTATATGTAACCATCTGTATCTGTATTAAGCTAAACATAATCTCTTAATGATGTCTGTAACTGTAAACCATTACCACATGGATTATTCTAGCCTTTTCCTCCCCTCTGTAAATTCTCAATCCAACATTGGAAACTTGGCCTCCACCATCATCTTCTAATTGTTCAATTTCAGTGTACAGAAATGGATATAGTCAGAGTTGTTGACCCATATCTCCATGGGAACCAACTTTGTCAACTAGGGAACAGTGCTTACGTGCAGTTCCTTTTGCCTTTGGTCTCACAGATGCCACTCATTTCAAAATTGCGTAGGTCATCACCTTTCCCGCTACCCCTTCAAAGAGGTTTTTATGTATCTGTAATAGAACTAGATTCTTTTTTCACAGCCTGCATTTCTTCTGGGGAAGAATGTGCCAGTTCTCTTGGCATATTAGATTTTGAACCTGGAAGATTTATGATTTTTCCACTTTTCATCTCCTGCATTTAGCATTTTACTCAATCATACTATTTACTTCTCTGAAAATTTTCCTGGACCTGCTCTCTCCCCTTCTGTTTCCACAGCTACCACTTGAGTTCAGGCCATTGTTGCCTCATTCCGGGATATTCCAGTAGCCTGCCGGTTGCTCTCCCATTCTCCTCTTGTTCCAGATCCCACAAGTGCAGTTTGTCCCATTTTCCCATGACCGAGAACTTGAATTACTAATCTAATGCCTATTATAACTTCTGTCTACAAGCCATGTCCTTTTAAGAACTCCAACCTCGTCTTCCGAGTGCCACCTCTGAGTTCACAATGTGGGAAGATATTCTTTGTACCCAAGGTAATCTGTTTGTTCCTTCTCTGATCCTGCAGTTATAAACTCTGGAATTCCCCTCCAACACTTTGTTACAGCCTGAAAAATGTGATTCTACATCAGCATCTTTTTATGATTCTACATCAGCGTCTTTTTTTTTGGGGGGGGGTACACGGGCCTCTCACTGTTGTGGCCTCTCCTGTCACGGAGCACAGGCTCCGGACGTGCAGGCTCAGCGGCCATGGCTCACGGGCCCAGCCGCTCTGCGGCATGTGGGATCTTCCTGAACCGGGGCACGAACCCATGTCCCCTGCATCGGCAGGCGGACTCTCAACCGCTGCGCCACCAGGGAAGCCCGCTCATTTCTTTTTAGTGCTGAACAATGTTCCATCCTCTGCATGTACCAGTTTATCCACTCACCTACTGAAGGGCATCTTAGTTGCTTCCAAATTTTGGCAGTTATGAATACAAAGCTGCTATAAACATCTGTGTGCAGGGACTTCCCCGGTGGTCCAGTGGTTAAGACTCTGTGCTCCCAATGCAGGGGGCCCTGGTTCGATCCCTGGTCAGGGAACTAGATCCCACATGCTGCAACTAAAAAAAGATCCCACATTCAGCTAAAGATCCCGCATGAGGCAATGAAGATCCTGTGTGCCCCGACTAAGACCCAGTGCAGCCAAATAAATAAATAAATTAAAACAAGACAAAACATCTGTGTGCATATTTTTGTATGGACACAAGTTTTTAACTCATTTGGGTAAATACCAAAGAGCATGATTCCTGGATTGTATAGTAAGAGTATGTTTTATGAGAAACTGCCAGACTGCCTTCCAAGATGGCTGCACTGCTTTGCATTCCTGCCAGTAATGAATGAGAGTCCCTGTCGTTCCACATACTTGTCAGCATTTGTTGTCAGTATTCTGGATTTTGGCCATTCTAATGGGTGTGTAGTGGTATTTCATTGTTTTAATTTGCATATCCATGATGATATATGATGACATGTGATATGACATCCTTTCATATGCTTATTTGTCATCTGTATATCTTCTCTGGTGAGGTGTCTAAGTCTTTGACCCATTTTTTAATTAGTTTTTTATTTTATTATTGTTAAATTTTGAGTTCTTTGTATATTTTGGAAAACAGTCCTTCATCAGATGTGTCTTTTGCAAATAGTCTTCTTAGTCTGTGGCTTACATTCTAATCCCCCCCTTTTTTTTTTTTTTTTTTTTTTTTTGCGGTACGCGGACCTCTCACTGCTGTGGCCTTTCCCGTTGTGGAGCACAGGCTCCGGACGTGCAGGCTCAGCGGCCATGGCTCACGGGCCCAGCCACTCCGCCATGTGGCATCTTCCCAGACGGGGTCACGAACCCGTGTCCCCTGCACTGGCAGGTGGACTCTCAACCACTGTGCCACCAGGAAGCCCATGTTCTAATCCTCTTAATATATATTATCTTTTATGGAATAGAAAATTTTAATTTTAATGAAGTCCAATTTATCAATTTTTTTTTTCATGCATTGTGCCATGGACGTTGTGTCTAAAAAGTCATTGCCAAACTTAAGATAATCTAGGTTTTTCATATGTTATCTTCTAGGATTTCTGTAGTTTTGCATTTTGCATTTAGGTCTGTGATCTGTTTTGAGATAGTTTTTAAGATGTGTCTAGATTCTTTTTTTTTGCACATGGTTGTCCATCTGTTCTAGCACCATTTGTTGAAAAGACTATCTTTGTTCCATTGTATTGCCTTTGCTCCTTTGTCAAAGATCAGCAGACTGTATTTATGGGGGTCTCTTTCTGGCCTCTCTGTTCTGTTCCGTTGATCTATTTGTCTTTTCTTTTGACAGTACCACAGTGTTTTGATTACTGTAGCCTTATAATAAGTCTTGAAGTAGGCAGTGTCAGTCCTCCAACTTTCTTCTTCTCTTTCAATTTTGTATTGGCTATTTTGTGTCTTTTGTCTCTCCATATAAACTTTAAGAGCAGTTTGTCCATATCTGTAAAATAACTTGCTGGGATTTTGATTGGTATTGCATTAAATCTGTAGATCAATTTGGGAATAACTGACATTGACATTATTGAATCTTCCTATCCATGAACATGGACTATCTTTCCATTTATTTAGTTCTTTGATTTTTCTCATTCTTTCATCAGAGATTTGTAGCTTACCTCATGTAGGTCTTGTACATATTTTGTTATAGTTGTATGTATTTGATTTTTTGGAGTGCTAATGTAAATAGTGTTGTGTTTTTAATGTCAAATTCCCCTTGTTTATTACTAGGAAAAGTGATTGACTTTTGTATATTAACCTTGTATCCTGCAACCAAGCTATAGTGTCTTATTATTTCCAAGGGTTTTTTTTGTTTTTCCCTTCCCCATCTTTCCCCTTTGGTAGCCATAAGTTTGTTTTCTGTCTGTGAGTCTGTTTCTGTTTTGTATATAGATCCTCTCTTCATTTGTATTATTTTTTAGATTCCACATATGATTGATATCATGTAATATTTGTCTTTCTCTGACTTACTTTACTAAGTACAATATTCTCTAGTGTCTTATTATTTCTTAATGTCTTATTATTTTCAAGAGGTTTTTGATGTATACTTTTAGATTTTCTACATAGATGATCATCTTTTTGTGAACAAAGACAGTTTTATGTCTTTCTTCCTGATCAGTATACCTTTTATTTCCTTTTTTATATATTGCATTAGCTAGGATTTCGAGTTTCATGCTGAAAAGGAGTTGTGAGAGAGAGAGCATCCTTTTCTTTTTCCTGATCTTAGTTGGAAAGCTTCTAGCTTCTAACTGTTATCTGTAGGTTTTTTGTAGAGATATTTTCCTCAAATTGAGGAAATTCCCCTTCATTCCCATTTTACTGAGTTTTTTTTTTTTCATCATGAATCAGTGTTGGATTTTGTCAGATGCTTTTTCTGCATCTATTGATATGATCATGTGATTTTTCTTCTTTAGCCATTGATGAGATGGATTACATTAATTGATTTTCAAATGTTGAAACAGCTTTGCATACCTGGGTGAGAGTTACTCTCTTTATTTGTATTATTGATGAAGTAATTGGGAGTGCACTCTTCATACTTGTATGGTGCTAGAGTAGGAGTTGTTATAAAAAGTGAAGCATAATCTTGTTGAGTTAGAGAAGTCTTCCATCATAAAATTCAGGATGGACAGTTTAATTTGTTCAAATGGGAAAAAGACTACATATACATATTATTGAATGAGATGATTTGATCATTACTCACCATTATACTGCTGGTATGGGTGTAAAGAGCAAAGTAAGGAAAAGGTTAGAGTTGTTCAGGGCAGTTTGGAATGCAAGAGTCAGAAGGTAATTGTATGATACCCAGTTGCATTGCCACTGCCTATTAGAGGGGCAGATTGTATAGGTATATGTACAATATGTACTTTATTTTGCTTATTTTATTTCTATTTTATCATATATATTTTATATATATATATAAAATACATATTTTCATCACTGTTATTCTGTATAATGATATACAGACAACGGAGATCAAAATATTGCTTCAACATCCTGGACTTTCTTCTCTGATTTGTTGGGTATGTTTTCCTCTCACCTATTTTTTTCTTTCTCATATAACTAGTACTTTTATTCTTTTCTCTCATGTCCACTGTATTCAATATTCATATTGTAGAAAGATGGCTGACTGCTTTTCTGGCTAATAGAAACCCTTTTTCCTTAGCAAATTCTGGAGAATTACTTATTTGTATCAATTCAATACTCTTTGCCTTGGTTTCTTTAACAATTTCTAATATTTTATAAGGATCACATGTTTCTTTTTGCATTAAGAAAAAGAAAAAACGCATTTTCAAAAATAATTTGAATATAGGGGGAATATCTTTATCCCTATTTTGAATTTCTTGTGTTCTATCTTTACCTTTTACAACACACACGAAAAACTTTTTGGTATATTCTATGAAGAACAGATGTGTAGGATGGAGATTTTGAAAATTTAACAATTATCCTATTTTAATTTAAAAAATATTGAGAGTCTACAAATTCGTATGAGTGCTTTACTACAAGCCAAGCACTGTCCTAGAAACAAGAGATTTATAGTGAACAAAGCAGTGTCTTGAGCTTACATTTTACTGGTGAAGATAAACAACAATAAAAAAACAAAGAAATACATAAGTTTGTGACAAGTACTAAAAAGAAAAATGAAGGTTAATAAAAGAGAAGGGAGAGTGGTAGGAGATGAGAACAGAGAAGCCATACTAATCCCTTCTTTCTCTGAGTAGAAGGGAAGTCATTGGATGGTTTTGAGCAGGAGAGTGATATTTGATTAATGTTCTGAAAAGATCATTTCCTTGAAGTTCAGTAACTTTACCATAACTGTGGCATTTTGCATCTGTGTCAGTTTTATGTATGGTGTGCCCTTTGTACAGTTTTCTTACAGTATGTTTTTTATTTTCTTTAGGTACACTAATGATGTAAATTTGAACTAGCATTTTTCTCTTTTCTACATCTGTTGTATGCTCTTGTGTTTAATTTTTGTCCATTCTGGTTTGCTTGCTTTCCACAAGCTTTTCCTTAATTTTTTTTTTTAACTGTATCTCCCCCCTAAACATTCTTTTTTTTGGAGCTATTTTCATTTTAGTTTTCCTTTTCCTAAGAGCTGTGTATTCATGTTTCATTACTTCCTGTCTCTCAATATAACTACCTGAGATCTTACAGTTTTTCTCTGACTTATTTTTTTATAGAGGTGAGGTTTACTAAGTTTTTATGGATATGTGATTTTTTTGCATATTGTAAAAGATGTTCCTTATGGTACATTTGGCATTGATTTTAATCTGTCACATGTAAGTGGTTTTATTTAGTGAATATTCTTAATTTGTTTTTTGTTTTTTCTGCTTTTCCTCTCATTTCCTTACCATATATTTATATAGATAGACTCCTGGCCCATTTTTGATTATTACTCATCTTTCAATATACAGATTTCTTCCTTGGCCAGTTATTTGAAGACAGTGTCTGGGTATATAGGACCAGGGCCATGTTCCATCATAGTGTGAATTTCTTACTATGCAGGGATGTATGTGAGAGAATTCTTTGAGCATTTATTGCTCAATAGCTGCAGTAATGCTTTTCATAATGTCATTTCTTTCCCTTAATTGCCCTAGCCATAGATTGTTTCCAGAAAATATGGCTTGTATGATTTTTCATTCAGTCCAGCCTTTCTTTCTTCTTTTTCATGCCCGGTTGGGTTCAGAGTTTCCAGCCACAACCTGTGCACATGTTATCACTGAACCAAGGAAGAGATTATTTGCATGCCGCTTAGTTTGGATAACTGTGTTCTGATGATAGTTTCTAAGATCTCCAGCCATAGGTCATTCTCTCCTGGAGTATTCCTGCATTTCTATTTGATCATTTAATTTTGCTGGCCATCCTCATATATTTTGAGTTAGGATAACAAATTCCTCATAGGTTTTATAATTTCAATATCTGGACCATATGCATGTCTATTTCTGTTTTTTTCCTCTGGATTCTGTTTCTTGGAATCCTGGTATTTTCTGATTGAATGCCAGGCATTGTGTATGAAAAATAATAAATGCTCTGGATGATGTTTTCTTTCTCCAGAGAGGCTCCACCCTAAACTCTGAGATGCAGCTGGTATGGAGATAACTCACCTTGATCCATTCACGGACTGAGCAGACTCAAGGCTGGGTTGAAGTCTTTGTAATCTTTGGTCTTCTGCTGATTCATTTCCAGTCCTAATTGTAGCCATCAACACAGGTCCCAAGTGAAAGCCTGTGATGTTACTAAGGGCCCTCCTTGAATAATCTACGATTTCTTATTCCTGAGTACAGTGACACTGCCGAAAACTCTAGTCTGCTTTTCAGAGTATTTTATCTTGGTTTCTTGGCTTCCTGCCCTGAGATGTTAAGAATTTGCCAAATGCTTTGAAGAGAAGCTGCTTGTATGGAGCTCCTTTCTCTCAGGGATTTTGGTTCCTCTGCTCTGCTCTGCTTTCCTTGCCCCATTCTCATCCTTCAAGATTGGAAAATGCCTCAAAGGTAAAAGCAGCTTATACAATGTGGACTCACCTCTCTGGTGTTTCCTCCTCTGGCCCCCTAGGTCCTAGCTGCCTTGGAAGTTCTCCAGTGCCTTCAAATAGATTTCTTCTGTATCTTTTTGGGTTTTCAGTTGTTCTCAGTGGGAACATGACATGTTGCAAGCTACTTCTTCATAGTCGGAAATATAAGTTCCTCTCCTAGGGTTTATTAAATAGAGTTTCATTTATGTTTCCAGTATATCTTGTCTCTCTTTGGTAATTTCCAAGAGAAGGAAAACAAATCACCTTTTTCCACCATTTAAAACTGGAAGACAAAAGAAATATTCTTTTCTTTATTTCTTCCAGTAAATTAACATTTAGGAAACAGGGAGAGTTTAGGATATATATTGAAAAATTGAAACTATCTTCTGAAAGAAACTCCTAAAGCAGAGGCATCACTAACAAAGAAGCAAAGTGAATCGGGTGTACAGAGAAGAAATCTGAGCATCTGAATGTGTCAGGCTTTGAGCTAGAAATTGTACATACTTTTAAAAGTTAATCTACATACCATATTTTTACATTAGACATAATTATTTCCATTGCTCAGATTTGGAAGTTATGGCACCAAAATTTAAATTATATACCTAATTCATATTGTAGTGAAGAAAGAATGAAATGAATACAGGATGTTGGAGCTGTAATATTATTTAATGGAGAAAAGATAGTCTCTTCAATAAGTGGTGCTAGGAAAACTGGACAGCTACATGCAAAAGAATGAAATAAGAACACTCCCTAACACCATACACAAAAATAAACTGAAAATGGATTCAAGACCTAAATGTAAGACCGGACACTATCAAACTCTTAGAGGAAAACATAGGAAGAACATTCTTTGACACAAATCACCGCAAGATCTTTTTTGATCCACCTCCTAGGGTAATGGAAATAAAAACAAAAATAAACAAATGGGACTTAATGAAACTTAAAAGCTTTTGCAAAGCAAAGGAAACCATAAACAAGACGAAAAGACAACCCTCCAAATGGGAGAAAATATTTGCAAACGAATCATCGGACAAAGGATTAATCTCCAAAATATATAAGCAGCTCATGCAGCTCAATATTAAAAAAACACAACCCAATTCAAAAATGGGCAGAAGACCTAAATAGACATTTCTCCAAAGAAGACAATACAGATGGCCAAGAAACACATGAAAACCTGCTCAACATCACTAATTATTAGAGAAATGCAAATGAAAACTACAATGAGATATCACCTCACACCAGTTAGAATGGGCATCATCAGAAAATCTACAAACAACAAATGCTGGAGAGGGTGTGGAGAAAAGGGAACCCTCTTGTACTGTTGGTGGGAATGTAAATTGATACAGCCACTATGGAGAACGGTACGGAGGTTCCTTAAAGAACTAAAAATAGAATTACCATATGATCCAGCAATCCCACTACTGGGCATATACCCTGAGAAAACCATAATTCAAAGAGACACATGCACCCCAATGTTCATTGCAGCACTGTTTATAATAGCCAGGACATGGAAGCAACCTAAATGCCCATCGACAGATGAATGGATGAAGAAGATGTGGTACATATACACAATGGAATATTACTCAGCCATAAAAAGGAATGCAATTGGGTCATTTGTAGAGACATGGATGGATCTAGAGATTGTCATACAGAGTGAAGTAATTCAGAAAGAGAAAAACAAATATCATATATTAACGCATGTATGTGGAACCTAGAAAAATGGTACAGATGAAGCATTTTGCAGGGCAGAAATTGAGACACAGATGTGGAGAACAAATGTATTCACACCAAGAGGGGAAAGCAGCGGGGTGGTGGTGTGGTGGTGTGATGAATTGGGAGATTGGGATTGACATGTATACACTAACGTGTATAAAATGGATGACTAATAAGAAAATAAACATTAAAAAAAAAGAATGAAATGAATACAGGATGTTGGGGCTGTAATATTATTTAATACTTAAACTTTATTTTAAATGTTCATCTTAGAATGAGTATAAAAGGATACTATCTGGAACGTCATCCTAACCTTTTCTAATTACTGGAAGTGTAATCATTAAAATGAAAATTGATTATCCTTTTAGCTAATGCTTGCTTACCCTAATTTTAGATAAAGTACCTAGTTGTAAACACCTTTATCTAGTTCCATAAAGATAAAAAATTCATAACAACTTAACTATCAAATAAGAAGGAAATGATTTAATTATGTGATAATTTTGAAGACTGTGGAAAAATGAAGTGCTTTTGATAAAATGGTAAGTAAATAAAAAAATGAATGAAAAATTTGTGCACAAACACTGCAGCTATGTAATAAAATATTCCTGTACACTTATGTGATACTATATGTGTCACTTATAACCTCTTTATTAAAATATTTGGGTTATGAATTTCTTTTTTGAACATGTTATTACATTGCTTTTATAGTTTAAAAACTCTCTAAAACTTCAAATGAAGGGCAAATAACTGCTGAGTACTCACCTAACAAATACAGATTTATTAAGTTTCATAAGAATATAACTTTCTGGAGGCTAAGGACTTCACCTCTTCTATTTACTACTATGTCCCTAGATGAGAATAGTGCCGGGTTCAGTAAATATTTATTCAGTGAATGAATGAATGGCTAAAAGCATATAAACACATTAGCCTTACTTTTATGGTAGAAAGCACTCCTTTTTTTAAAAAAGAGACTTGGTTAATTTAGAGGTTGGTTTAGTTTTTATTAGTATGGTTTATGATACATTTGTTTTTTCATATTCTTATCTCTCATACGTTGTATTTTTTCTTCAGGCTATTTAATGATACAGAATTGTTATAAAGTTAGAGGCTTTCTTAACAATGACCCATTATTTTAGAACCAGATGATCAAAGAACTGGAGTCCCGTGTCCAGCAGCTGACTGGAGAAGCAGAGAACAGTAATTTACAGAAGCAGAAATTAATTCAAGAAAAATTGGAACTTGAGAGATGTTGCCAGATAACATGTAATGAATTACAAGAAGTAAAGGCAAGGTATTGTCTGAAGTCAGATATCTCTCAGGTGTGGTTGTAAAGTACTGATATTAACTCTATTAAATTATCTGCTGAAATTAATCACACTTGTGCATTTAACTTGGGAGGTTTCCAATCTAAATGCTGCCATTTGTTAAATTTTTTAAAGTACCATTTAATATAAGAAGCATACTGTTTAAAAACAGTTGATAAAAATGTGGATACTTACTTGATATATTGAAAGATAATGCATTTGGATTTGGTTGACTAAAAAATTCCATTTTAGAGATTGATTATAAATACATTGGAAATATGTTTTATTCTCTGATTGCTTTTAGGCGCAACACATTGCATAAAGAGAAGGATCATCTTGTAAATGATTATGAGCAAAACATGAAACTGTTACAAACCAGATATGATGCTGATATAAACCTTCTGAAAAAGGAACATGCTCTTTCAACTTCTAAGGTATTATAGATGTCGGTAGATGTCCATACAAAGTACTTATTTCCTTTACTCAGCATATAGCCAGAGATAGTAGAAGCTAACTACTATCTGGCCCTTAAATTAGTCTCTCCTTTGCTTAATTTAATGCTAAGTGTCTAATATATAGCATAACGCAAATATTTAATAAACTAAAATCTGCTATAAATTAACCCTTTTAATTACCAAAGTTTTTAAAGGAGGAAACATAAAAATCCGAGAAGAAATGTTCAGTTGTGTTAATAATACATATTTTGGAGTAACTCTATACATTATTATTATTATTTTGAAATCTTGGTTATGGTTTAGTTTTCCTGCCATCACATATGCTTATATGAGCCCACAGACACCCTCAGGGGCACCCACACACTTTTGTGTCAGATAATTGAAACTTTCTGCAAAGAAAATCCTATAACCTCAATACTAAAATAGTTAATTACTTGATATTTCATGAATTAAATATTCCAGTGGATTTGGTTTTAAAATTAAAATTTAAAAAGTTTTCTGTATACCTATTCTTTTCACATCAGTATTATATTTTCATAACTTTAAATGCCATGCAGTACTTAATTTATCTTTTCACTTTAAAAGATTTTTTAACTTAAAATTTTTTAAAAATTCAGATTTATAGATAATTTTAATTTTAACTGAAGCTTCGGGGGGGGAAAAAGTTAAAGTTATTCAACCAGAAGTTTGTAAGATGGTAGAAAAATCAAAGTTTCATTTTTTTATTATTTTCTTAAAATCTTTTTAGGCATCTGGTATGATTAAAGAATTAGAACAGAACATCTGTCAATTAAAACAGCAGTTACAGGAATCAGAACTTCAAAGAAAGCAGCAGTTAAAGGTGAGTCCTGTCTTTTTACACAGAATAATGGCTAAAACTCACCTCTCCTTTTCTTGGTATATACATATAAACGAGAGTCGATGAAAAAAACTCAGAAATGCAGGTAGCCATTTCTGATTCTTTTATTGCACTGTATCATTTTTCATCTTATTTACTTTAACAAAAGTAGATGCTAATGAGATATAGAGTAAAAAGAACAATAATTTTAATTTGAACAATCTGCTTTTTTTGAGATTAGTTAAAAGAATAAACCTTATTTAAATATATTATTATTTTAGAATTATTTCCTCTCTTTAAATTATTATCTGCCATTCTTTATAATTTCTCTCTCTTTTTTTCACACCTTTAATTAATTAATTTATTGTTTGGGCTGCACCGCTCGGCATGTGGGATCCTAGTTCCTCAACCAGCGATTGAACCCATGCCCCCTGCGGTGGAAGTGTGGCGTCCCAACCATTGGACTGCCAGGGAACTCCCTCTTTCACACCTTTTAGATCTTGCCTTTTCTCTCATGGTCAAAAAATACCAAGCACTTCTATATGATATAACTTCAAACTTATTATTTTCATGTTGATTCATTTGGTCATTTTTAAGTGATCTCCTAATTCTAAGGGTCAGAAAGTTTCTCTTTCACTGTAAAGTATGTACTTTTGAGAGTGGTAACATCTTCAGATAACTAAGGTTTTATGGCCTCCAACATAAAGCTATGCATGTTTCTAGTTGTAGTTTAGAAAACTGGACAGGTAGGGCTCTCTTAATAATATGCAAGACTCAAATAAGGTTTGTCATCAAAGAGACTGATTTATTTCATTAGACCCTAGAATTTTATTGACCCTAGAAGCAATTTTATTGACCCTAGAAGCAATTTTAAGTATAATAAAGATAAATATTTATTATTCACAGGATCAAGAAAATAAGTTTCAAATGGAGAAATGTCACTTAAAACGCACCTATGAGAAAAAGGTAATATGTTTCATGGGAAGCTATGACATTTAAAATAGCACATGAGGCAGTTAAGAATGAGGGTTGATTTTTATACAGCCGTGCATTCCAGCTCTTATTTCTGAGTTCATTTCAGTTAGCCAGTAATCAAATTTTTCTTCTTTTTCATGTTTATAAACAGCTTCTTTTTCATGTTTATAAACAGCTTCTTCAGTTTGATTTTTAATTATATCAACATTAAAACACCACTTCCCTGTTATATTTGAGTGAAGAGGATTATTATGTTCACCTTTCATAATAACCTTTTGAAATTATATTTTCTTTCTGCCAGTAAAAATGTGATGTGACTGTTGGGTGTTATTTTTTTCTGTTGTATCATATGTGTAATAAGAACTCTAAGAAATTAACCAAAGAATATGAAACAGTGACAGCACTGTCTACTACGATCGATTAGTAAGAAACGGATTAGTCATTGTCTCTTGCGATTTAGAGCAGTGACGGTAGTGACTGTTTCTACTGGTGCATGCTGGTGTCCTTGTTACCAGTAACAACTAGGGTCACTGCCACACTGTTGACACCTTCGGTGATAAAGTATAGAATTCTGTGTCTGTGACTTTCAAACTTGAGTTTTGAATTTGTTGTTTGCTGTATGACTGTAATTGAAATAGCAAAGATTTTGTTGCTGCTTTTGTAATTATTTACAGTTCTAACAGCCACCAAATTAATCCTCTTGTAAAATACCCACATAATGGAAAATGAGAAAAAAGTTACCCCTTCAACTAATTAAAATACATACAAATTAAAATCAGACAGATTTTACAGCACAAAATTGTTAAAAGATGCAACACCCCGTCTTATCTATGCGCGTCGCCACAGCAGACGTGCATTAACTGCTTTCACGGGCGAGGCATCACACCGGGCACCGGATGCAGGGGAGGGGTTGAGGGTGAGCTAGCCGTAGACTCTGCTCTCCAGCAGCTTAGTGTCTGGGAAGAAGGTTTCTGTCCTTTGGAAAAGTGAGTATTTCTTCTGATGTGCATTGACCTAAATATGTGCTCTTTAAAATTATAATTAATTTTCTTATTGTTCAAGTTTCTTTCCCCTGCAGTTTTAATACAGCTCAATGCAAGATACTGAATATATTTCATGCCTACAAAATGATATCTGAACAGGAGGGAGAAATACTGCTTTCGCTGAAATAAAGAATTTTTTCGGTGTCTACTGTTGAGCCATGCAGCTGCTTAACAATCTGACTTACCCAGAGCAGACCATGCACTGTCATAAGCCTTGCTCCCCACTGCCTGAGGCATGCACATCCTCTGGGTGTACCTGTTAGTCCTTTGTTCTTTCTTTGGGCAGATGTCTGGCTCCCCATCCATCAGGGCCACCTTCCTGGCCTCCTGCTCTGTCACACTCCGTGGTCAGCCCTCCTCCTGAGTGATGGCATCTGCTTACCTGTGAGCCCCAGAGGGTTTGGTACCAGGAGGAAGGCGCACACTGACTCATATACAAGATTGTCTTCCTACCCCAAAGTTGAGTCCTCCTGTGGGCTGTGACATACAGAGTTGGGGCTGGAGAGGCAGAGTCTCTCCTACCACGGTCTTTTCTTGGCTGTTCGGCCACTGAGTAAACTCAGGTTTCTGCACCAGCCCCTCTCCCTGATGGACACACACAAGAAACAGAATGTTAAAGCTCAGTTCATCCCTAGCCAGCCACCTTCCCCCATCCTATTCTGTTTCACTTCAGGGAGCAGACCTAAATCCTTTTAATTAGGTGTCATAACTACAGCTTTTCCCTTTCCGTGAGCTATCAAGTGGTCTCGCTTTTAAATAACGTAACTAGTTAAAGAGTGTTAATTGTTTTCAGTGTAAATAAGATGTGTTTAGAATAGCAGCCATCTGTAAAGACAAATAAGTGTAGTTGTACATATTGCATACGTTCTAACGTTGTTTGTATTGGAAGAAAATGGCGCTCAGCGTGCCACTTTTTGTTTTACAATTAATTCCATAATCTCCCCCTTTTAAATTGACATCTGTTCTTCTTTCTTTATTAAACCTGCTGTGATCTCAGCCCTTGAAGATTTGATGTCCCGTACCCCCCTCAGGGAATATCCTCTTTGACTGCTCAGAGAGCTGACATAAATCTTACCGAGCACCAGACTGTGTAACCGGATAGCCAAGTGGGATGGATAGCGCTTTTGTTTTTGTCTTAGACAGTGTTACAGGTGTGCGCATTCAGTAACTTTTGGTATAAAACTAAGTTCTGAATATCTGTTCAGGAGGAGGAAATGCCATCTGAATGACATTATTTCCTCATGCCAACAAGAAAGCAGCATCAGAGTCTAACTTGTCTTTGAGGTAAGAGAAGCAGCATCAGATGCTCTCCCTGATTTGAGCACACACACATTACCTAATGGTCTTTATTGATCTCTGGGGGCTGTTACCTGCTCTTCAGATCTTTGAACATCAAACAAATAATAGGTAGTAAAACTAAATTTCATTGTTTGATGAAGTGTCCTAATCTGTTAAATCAGGAAACGGTTAGGCTGAATGATTTTACTAGCAAGGAAACAGCTGCCTCCTACAAGTAACCTGTTGCCTGTTTTCCACACAGGCACCAGAGAGTTAAAAGATGGTGCTGTTTACCGAAAGACGTTCATGAGACAGATGTTAAGCATGTATATCCTAAAATGTGCTGGAATTGAAATATCTACTTATAATAATTCTGATGTAACTGTGTCACAGTTGAGATCTAAAGTCTGATGGAGTTCAAAATTATTAGGAATAGTTATTCCAGTCTTTAGTGTTTATATATAATTCTTTTAATTAGGTTAAAAAAATTTTAAATTTACACAGTTCTATGTGTATTGCATAGTGTTTTCCAACTACTACCGGCCTAATTTTCTTTAAGAGGACAGGTGTCTTGAGTGAAGCTTTAACAAATGAAATTGTGCAGTGAAATGATTTATAGAGTTAATGGCGCGCAATGCACCGTATTTGTCATGGTGAGAAGCAGAGTGGGCAGTGTGGTTGCGAGATGCGGTGGGGCCGTCGGCTGGTCCATGCACGAGCCAGCCGCGGTTCCACGCTCTTCTTTATGCTGTGGTGTCTGCCGCCATCTGTTTCCTTGCACATAGCAAACCTCTTTCTTCTTTATACAAGCACACCTTTTTGATAACTTAACTTCTTAGGGTGCACGGGAATGAAATCTACATTTACTAAATGCTCGATAAATGTGCTTCTGGCTACCTGGCTCACTCATTTACAGCAGACGCCCGTGTTGGAGAATATATGCTGTGTCTTTGTCTATCTGGTTTGTGTTTCCATTATTTAAATTATTAAAATTCATTTCTGATGCTAACTATACAGTAGGGAAAGGATTGCAAGCAAGTCAGTTTAAGGCTTATCTCCCACTGCCATTACTACATTCAGAAGCATTATTGCCGTCACCCCCAGCTCTCTGGAATATAGGTAGAAACTAAAAGTATAACCCCAAGGGTCCCTTTAGCATTCAATACACATATATTCAATTAAGAACAAATAAGCAAAAAACAAACCCAGAACAGCATTTATTGACTATTCTAGTGCGGGCCAAGTGTTGTGCTGAGTGCCGAGGATATAAAAATAAATGAGAAACAGCTTTTAGCTTTGAGGAGCCACCAGCTCAGAAGCCTGTGCGTTGACACATGCATGTTTCACTCAGAGGGAAGGCTGTCATTCTCCCACCCAGATAGCCTCATTGCTGCTTTAGAAATGGTCCTAATAGTTTAGAAGCGATAAATTAGATCAAGGTGCTTGGGTAGCACAAGCCAATCAGGAAGTGGCAGCTAGAACTTGACCAAGGTTAAGATTGAATCGTGAGTGGTAAAAAGTGCTTACGAGAACTCAAAGTTCTTAGCAATTCAGGGGCCGTTTTCTGAAAGGGCAAATAGTCCACAGGGAATTCCATTATGTGGCATGCTGTATTGTGGTTTGGGGTGTTCATAATGACCTTGAATTTTCAAGAAAATGTTTGTGTATAGAGTATTTAGTCTGGGGAGGTGATGATAATTAACACTGCTGAGCATTTATCATGTTCCCAATATTGTTCTAAGAGCTTTACCTGGAGTCACTTATTAACTCATCACAGTTTTTGAAAAGCATGCTCATCCTGATTTCCATCCTCATTTTCTAAAGAGGCGACTGAGGCACAGTGTCGAGTAGCTTGTGAAGGGGCGAAACCTGTGCAGTCTGGCTCCAGAGCTTGCGATCATAATCACCGTGTAACCCTAATAGATTTTTCTCAAAGTTGGTTCAGTTTTTGACATCTTCACCGAAGCGGGTAAATCTCAATTATGCTAGCGTGCAGAGAGTCCTGAGTCCCAGAAGAAAACCGAGCAGGAAATCGAGGGGGAACCCTGCTCGTGCAGCCAGCTGGAGGCCAGTGTGTCAGGTGCTGTTGACTTGCCAGTGGCTCTGATCGCGGGTCCTGCGAGGTTTCCACGTAACGTGTGGTTTCGCCGAACCCGAGACCTAGTCTGTGGGGTGAGGGAAAACCTCCCCAAACCCTCCTGGGGATTTCCTGGGAACTGGATTTTCACTGCAGCTCTGAGGAGACCTCACTAGGGGATGTGGGACAGGAGCAGCGTTATGTCCCCCGTATTTTTTTTTTTTGGTCAAGCACCAAATCTGAACAGATAATACTCTGTTTAAGAATGAGTAAGAGGAAGAAGCCAGAATGGGGTCTGTGGAAGAAATATTGTGGAGCAAAGGGAGGAGAGCGTGATACAGGCGACTCGGAGAAAGAAGTTTCTTCAAAAGAAAACATTAAGAAATTCATCAGTAGAATCCCCGAAGACATGATGTCCATGAAGGAGAAACAGGTATCATAGGGAAAGAAAAGGCTGAGGTGGAAGTGGAGGTACTCTACACCTGGTGATCGCCATCACAGCAGCCAGTAGGCGCTTTTGATCAAATATTGTCCTGGAAAAGCTCCCCTCTGTCCTCACTCTTTCACTTTACAGGCAGTTTATTTATTTTACTAAAATACCAAAGGAGAAAAATATAAGAGAATTGTAATAGGAAAAGGCTAAAGGACATAGAATTTTTGAGCTAAATAGTTCTCTGTCCAAACCAATAAGTAGCTAACTAAATACAGGTATTTTTGAGGAGCACTGACTCAGGGTTTGAAAAGGTTTGTGACTGTGTGTGTGGGGGCGTGTGTGCGTGCGCTTCGTTGACTTCGTTCTTCTCACTCCTCCCCCACCTCCTGTGCCCCACCAGGCACGCAGTATGCCTCACCTGGATTGCCGGCGGGTTGTGCTCGGGACCCCCGCCCGCTAAGTGACTTGAGAGCTCCCTTACCTTCCAGCTGGGCTCTGCACCCTCAGCTGTCTCCTCTGTGGGACCACAGCTGCTGTTTTACTCTCCCCTTCCCTCCAGCTGTAGCAGTTTCCTTTTCCTATTTTTAGATCCGTATAATGGGTCCATGTTAGGTATGCTTATCTGCATTTGCATACGAAGAGCTTTCTGTGAAGAGAAATATTCATTTGACCCTCATTATTCTTGCTGCCATCCCACCTGTTCAGAGGATGCCACATTTAGTAAAGAGATTCTCAGGGTGGGGGGACTTCCCCCCAAACTCAGTAGATGGTTACATAGATCATTCCCAGAAGTGGAAGACTGTTTCATCATAACCTGTATGTTTTGGGGGAATATAGACACGTTATTTATTGTATTCTCCTGTGTCTTGTTGGATTAATTTCCTTTGGTTAATATGTAATGTTAAAAAAATTCAAAAGTGATTCCTCCCTTTTTGAATTTCTTACATATCAGTTTATTTTACAGGGAATCCACGTGCAGGTACATTTAAACAATGATTAACATTGACCAGAAAATTATTACTGGGAGAATACTATTAAGATAATTCTATGGTAAATGATTATGGTTAACCAAGCCTCTATCTTGAAAAATCTAAATCTAATTTTATATTAAAAATAGATTTAAGATTACTGTTTCATTGTATTTCTCCTTTGAGTAAACTTGACTTGTCTTTTAGTAAATTTTACATCTTTGTCACGGCAGGTTCATGACTTGCAGACTGAACTTGATAAAGAAAAAGAAGACGCTCAAAAGAAAATCCATAAATTTGAGGAGGCTTTGAAGTGAGTAAAATTGTAATATAGTTAATTAAAAGAAATACTCTTATTCTAAACTGTGAGCCAAATTAAGTAACTAAAACTCAAACATTATAATATTTTTATCATAACCGTGCTGTGGTTTAGCTCGAGTCGGTTTTCTATCATCAGTCTCTATTTTCAGAATTTTATTACTAGCCAGTAAAGGAAAAATATCAGTTCAGCTGTCTTGAAACGATAGGAAGGTAAGAAAGACAACTTAGTGGTTTCAGATGCTTTCTTCCTCTCACATGAAAACAGATTTAAAAACAATAGCAACAATAAGATTTAGATCTAGGACATTTAGAAGTTCCTCTGTAGCTTTTTTGGGAGGAATTTGGGTAATGAAATGTTTCGGTTGTTATATTTAAAAATGGACTACCGTACAGGCATTGTTTAGCAAAGCTTTTGTCTTATGGTACGTAAACATACACATTAAAATGTTATATTTTATTTGTCTTTTCCATTCATTTACTAAGTCGATTAGGCCCTACTTATCACTAGGTATTATCCTGCAGTTTTTAGCTGGAGAACATTGATTTATTCAGTAACGGTTGCGTTCTCACCATGTTTCAGGCAATACCTAATTCTTTCCTGGAGGGACCTGTATTATAGTCCAGTTGGGAAGATATTCATGCACTTTGGCAGTTACAGTCCGGAGTGATGAGAACTTTCACAGCATAGAGGTCAATAGGGTACCTGCCCCAAGAAAGTGATTTAGGAAGGGAAGCTTACTTGGGCACAGTATATCTAGCTAACTCCCAGTGAATCAGCACATTCCATTTTTTATGCTTTTCCAAACCTCCAAAGAGGAAAATTTAGAGAAAGGCCAAAAAGAATATCCAGGATCAAAGAAACCTAGTATCAAATTCTTCCTGGGAAGATTGCATAACCGGACGTTCCCTCTCCTTCACTCTGCTTGTTAGTAAAATGTCCTGAATGGGTTGCTGAATAGGACATCTTAAAATAATCTATGTGCTGTGACATCACAGGGTATCAGTTTCTTACCTATACCAGGATTGGTGCTTATTTGTTCACATCACCACATATGAAGTAGGTGAGATTAGAGGAGAGCTGCAATGTCCATTAAACATTAAGCCAGATAACTGTATTTTATACCCCAACTTGAATAGTGACACAGCTAGGGCATTCTTGCTTTATGCATGGGATGCCCTCCCTTTATCCCTCATTAATTCATTTTTTTTCCTCCTTAAAATGTTGATTCACAACTTTCTTCGTATATTCAACTTACCACACTTTGGTTTCTTTTTTGTTCTACCTTGTCTGGTTTTTTTTTGTAATTTCTTTATACTTTTTCCATTAGCTTGTTGATGTGTATTTTATATCCATAAAGGAAGAGGTAATTCCTTCAAATAACAGGAAATCAACAAATATTTGTCTAGTACCTACAATGTCTATATACTGTATTATCATACGAAAGGAAATCGAAGGTTTAGAAACTGTAGCTCGAGACATAAT
This sequence comes from Delphinus delphis, assembly GCF_949987515.2. Taxonomy (NCBI): domain Eukaryota; kingdom Metazoa; phylum Chordata; class Mammalia; order Artiodactyla; family Delphinidae; genus Delphinus; species Delphinus delphis. The sequence goes on from NC_082701.1 coordinate 1,522,265, forward strand.
CCTGTTCTTAACAATTTTATAGTCCAGGGTAGGCATTTGAAGTCCCTGGAGTGTTAGGTATCAAGTTGTTGACATAAGTGCAATTGGAATAATAAGAAAGACTGTTTGCAGTTGGAGAATTGGGAGTCGACGTGTAAGACAGCATGGTCTTTTAATGTTCACCAGTGGACGGTGAAAACACCCTGAAGCCTCTGTGGTTGCTGTAGGCGACATAATCTATTCAAGGCTTTAGAGGTCTTTACCAAAATACCAAATTTTACTTGGAGTTAAAAAAAGCTAGTTTAGATTGTTAATAACATTCCCCTGTGGATCTGTTTCTTCCATTCCTTGTGTCGATGATGTCTTCATTTACACTAAATGTTGGTATGACCTTAACAATATAGCACCTGGTATAGCAGGAGCAATCTGGTCTGAAAATAGTAGCGTAAGTTATTGTGTGGTCTGAACTTCAAAGTAAACAGTACAACCTGGCTGTCTTCCCAGAGGAAAATATTCTGGGGCAACTGCTACTGCTTTTCAATCTAAGAATAGTGTTAGACCCGGTTGGTCCAGAGACAATTCCATTTTTCTAAAAGACAGGTATATGATATGGAAATTTGCCATGATTATTAGCATTTTTTTTGTAATAAAAATATGCACAAAGGTGAAAAAAATCTCACTTTTAGAATGTGGTGGTATTCATTCATTTATTCATTCATTCTTTCACTCAGTAGGGTTGTTGAATGTATAGTGGAGGATGTCAGAGAGCTGGAATTAACATGTGAATTAATGTACATATAAATGCATGATAAGTGGGTCCAACTCAATCTTTGGTTTAGAGCTCAAGTTGATACTTCAGACCCTGTTGGTATTTAAGAGGGACACTGATTTGAAGTTAGCACTCACTGTAAATGTAACTCCTAAAGCTAATTTGCCTACTTGTTACTGTTTTTCAGAAAAATAAGAACAGTTTAATTAATATTACTGTCCTACTACTTACAATTTTTATTCTACACATATCCTAAACAGTTTTTTGCTTCCTATTTCATTTTTGTTGCAGAAAATATTTTAATAACCTCCAGTAACTGAAAATTATCTGAAACTATAACTGTAAATGGTATGAATTTTTTTTTTTTTTTTTTGCGTTACGCGGGCCCCTCACTGCTGTGGCCTCTCCCGTTGCGGAGCGCAGGCTCCGGACGTGCAGGCTCAGCGGCCATGGCTCACGGGCCCAGCCGGTCCGCGCCATGTGGGATCTTCCCGGACCGGGGCACGAACCCGCGTCCCCTGCATCGGCAGGCGGACTCTCAGCCACTGCGCCGACAGGGAAGCCCAATGGTATGAATTTTGTGTGTTCATTTTTCAAAGATAGGTAATTAAAGTAAATGGGAAACGTAGTACTGAATGGAAAATTACCATAGGTAATAAAATAACTTGGTGTAACTCTCTGAAGGACTAACACTGAAAAAGTATGTTATTTTTTTGGAGGAGTTAAAACCTATGAACAACAGATGTAGATAGTATAGATTTGGTTTATCCCTCTTTTGATATTTATATGTTTACCAAATTTGATTTCTAAGTTTTTGGTGCTATAAAACTAATAAAGCATTGTTCTGAGATATTGTATAAATTGACTATTTTAAAGCATTCACTGAGACATTCCAAAGTCATCTTTTTGTAAAATATTTATTTATTTTTATTTTATTTATTTTTGGCTGCATTGGGTCTTTGTTGCTGCGCGCAGGCTTTCTCTAGCTGTGGCGAGCGGGGGCTACTCTTCGTTGTGGTACGCGGGCTTCTCATTGCTGTGGCTTCTCTTGTTGTGGAGCATGGGCTCTAGGCACGTGGACTTCAGTAGTTGTGGCACGTGGGCTTCAGTAATTGTGGCTCACTGTCTTCAGTAGTTGTGGCTCGTGGGCTCTAGAGCTCAGGCTCAGTAGTTGTGGCACATGGGCTTAGTTGCTCTGCGGCATGTGGGATATTCCCGGATCAGAGCTCAAACCCATGTCCCCTGCATTGGCAGGTGCATCCTTAAGCACTGCACCACCAGGGAAGCGTCATCTTTTTGACTGATACCTTTTTCAAACTCCTCTCTGGCAGTAAAATACAAAACTGTCTTGAAACATTTATTCCGATCCATTTTAACTTTTTTGTATTGTCAATTGTAAACATCATAAATATTTCTACTCTGACACTAATATATATAAGCTTTCTGTTTTTCAGTTAGTACTGAAAGTGAGTAGTGGTAATTTCACTAGAACATGTTACAAAATCAGTCTTTAGATGATATGATTATGAATGACCCTACAGGAGGCAAGCCCTTGTTTAACTAAAACATATTCTTTCTGTTGTAGTTGCTAACATATACATGTACATGTATACATGACTGTGTCTGAATGTATCCACCACAAATAAAACTTTTACTGGGTTTAAAAAAATACAGAGAGATGAGGCAAATTTAAATCTGGGCTGTAACCTCAGGCCAGACGCTTTCATGTTACTAAAACAAACAAACATGCATTTTTGGTAATAGGAGGTGTCTCATGAAAACTGGATATTTCATGAGTCCCCTTTTAAATCATTATCTTGAATTTTTGTCACAATTACTTTATAACCCTGAAACATATGTTTAGCTGACTTTTTGCCAATTTATATAATACACAAAATGTAGATATATGAGATATTTGATTATATAAATATTTAGAAATGTCTGTTAAGTTGGCTCTCATTTAGACTTTGCTGTCAATAAATATAAGGAAAAGTGAAACAGTGGCTTCTTGTACCCTTACAGTTTTTAAAAATAACTTTTTAAAGCTAGGTAATAGAGTTCCATGGTTTGAAATATGAAAGATAGGAAAAATGAGCATACAGGGAAAAGTCCCCTTCCGTAGGAGCCCTCTCGCTATACATTTTTCCTCTTGGGAAGAAGCAGTGTTACCAATTCCCTGTGTATCCTTTCATATGGAAGCATTGATACTCTTTCCCCACTATCTCTTCCCCTTATGTGCTACCTATATCCTGATATTTTTCACTTAACGTATGTTGGAGGTTATTTCATGTAAGGACAGAAAGAGCTTCCCCATTCTGTTTTATGTATTTGATGTACTTTATTTCACTAATTCTTTATTGATGAACACATGATGAAAACGTTTCCATTTTTCTCCTAGTACATACATGGTTTGATTTTAACATTTAAATCTGTGACCCATTTGGAATGTATCCAGTGTAGGTTGTGAGAGATGGATCCTGTTGCTTTTGCTTTTTGTTAAGTGGTTACCCAGTCATTTCAACATCATTAATTTAATGACCTAGCCTTTCCCTCTTCAGAGTTCTGCTACAGAACCTTTATCATTGGACTTGGGTCTAGACTTTTGGTTCTGTTTGAGAGATCTGAAAATGCTTGTGCCAGTCCCATACTCTGTTGATTTCCACTGTTTAAAGGTAATGTTTAGTGTCTAGTCAGACTGCTTATCCTGTCACCTGTGCTTTTTCAGAATCTTCCTTTTTTTCTTGTTTATATTTTTCCGTTGGAGATTTATAATTAGCTTGTCTAGTTAAAAAAGAAAAACCATTAGTCTTTTTGTTAATGTTGCTGAACAGATACAGTTCAACAAAGGAAGAACTGACATCTTTTAATGTTGAATCTTTCCACACACAACATGATATGCCTCCCTTTGTTCAGGTCTGCCTCCGTGTCACTCTACAGCCAGATCCTGCTTTTGAAACAGACAGTTTGCAAGGAATTTGTGTTACTTAACTATCACAAGTTGGTTCTTTTATATTAAGTGTGTATTTTGACTGTCTATTAAGGTATGTGTTATGCAGCTTAAAATACATAGGGAGTTGTATATTCTGGGTTTGACGTTTCATACAGTTTGGGATGTGGATTTTAAACTCTCTGTACTTTTGGTCATACTGTTTATTTTTGAATGAAGAATGTAAAACTCTTGCAGATATCACTTGTTTTGTTGATACTTCTGTAGCCATTTAATACCTTAATATGTCATTTTAATCAAACTCATTTATTAATTCCTCCCAACATCTATTTTGTTCTAGGAACTTTGTTGGTACTGAGTATAAAGTGCCTGAGAAAGCAGGCAAGGCCTCTGCTGTGGCCATAGTACGTGGCTGCACAGCTTTCGTGTTGACTGCCCCACCGTGTCAGTGTATCAGTGCAGGACACTGGGTGTTGGTCCCCACAGAGCGCAGGGCACTTCCACAGAGACCCTAGGTGGCGGTCGGTGTGTTTTCCCTGCTTCACTTGGTAACATGAGATATTCTTGATTTTATTTTATTTACTTTAGTGTAAAATAAGTATTTTGCCTCCTATTGAACAGCGCATTGTTGGGATTGCTGCATTATTTGTAAAAGTAGACATTTTGGGGCTTCCCTGGTGGCGCAGTGGTTGAGAGCCCGCCTGCCGATGCAGGGGACATGGGTTCGTGCCCCGGTCTGGGAAGATCCCACGTGCCGCGGAGTAGCTGGGCCCGTGAGCCATGGCCGTTGAGCCTGCGCGTCCGGAGCCTGTGCTCTGCAACGGGAGAGGCCATGGCAGCGAGAGGCCCGCGTACCGCAAAAAAAACCAGACAAAAAATAGACATTTTGTAATGTGGAAAAAAAAAAATGAAGTGTTCCAGTCACTGTTTCAGGAGTTACGATAGTAATTTATAGGAAGTCCAGAAGCAGTCTGCTTAACCTTCTGTGTTCATAACATCCTTTTTAAAGCTCAGTCGCCTAAGGGCCTCCTCATCATCTTACTGCTCACATGGCTCTCCCTCAGCTGGTTACCATCGACTCAGATGTTCAAAGTGCACCATGTTCCTCCTCTGAGTAATTTTTTTCTCTATTCCTGTATGCAGAATGAAAATCAATGTTTTTTCTTCCAGAGGCTGACCTAATAGAATGTCTTCAAAGCTACTCAACTTTTCCTTTTGGAGAAAAAAAATCTTAGGGATTTAAATACAAAGTCTTATTTTCATCATGGAATTTCTATCCAGAATTTTTTAGAATGCTACTGATTTTTTATAGTTCTGATTCCAAATAGCACTGTGAGTTTTAAATGCTTCCAGGATCATATCATTAAAATAATGGGTGAATACAGGAAAAGTAAATAACAGTAATGTTTTTTTTCATTTTTATTAAACTTTTTATTTTGAAATAATTTTAGGTTAACATGCAATTGTAAGAAATAATACAAAGAGATCTCGTGTACACTGCATCCAGTTTCCCCATTGGTAACAGCTTGCAAATCTGTAGTACACTATCATGACTAGGAAAGTGACATTGACATAATTAACCCATCTTGTTCAGATTTCCTTGGTTTTACATGTACTCATCTATGTGCTTGCACGTGTGTGCATGTGTGTGTGTGTGCTTGGTTCTATGCAATTTTATCAGAGTTGTTTACTGGTATATCCAACATCACAGTTCTGTCACAACGAAGATCCCTTGTATTGCCCTTTTATAAACATAACCATATCCTTCCTACCCTCTCCCCATCTTGACCTTCCTGTCTTGAGATTCACTGACTAATTGTAATTTGTTCTCAATCTCTATTTTCTTCAATTAAAAAAAAATGTTATGCAAAAGAATCATATATAGGGAATCACACAGTATGTAACCCCTTGGGATTGACTTTTATCATTGAGCAAGTTCTCCTGAGATTCATGGAAGTCATTGTGTGTATCAGTTGTTTACATCTTTTTATTGCCTAATAAGCAATTGTATGGATACAGCATTTTTTTGTTTGTATGTTTTGTTTCTGTTTGTTTAGTTTTTACCAGTAAACCACTGAAGAATATTGGATGTTTTTATTTTCTATTATGAATAAAGCTGCTATGAAGATTGTGTACACGTGAACATGTGTTTTCATTCCTCTGGGATAAATGCCCAGGAGCGGAATTGCTGAATTGTATAGAAACTGCATGTTTAGTTTTATAAGAAACTGCCAAACTGTGTTTTGGCTGCTGTGCTGTTGTATTTTCCCATTGGTGATGTATGAGTGACCCTGTTGCTCTGCATCCTTACCAGCTTTAATGTTGTCACTATTTTTTTTTTTAACATCTTTATTGGAGTATAATTGCTTTACAGTGGTGTGTTAGTTTCTGCTGTATAACAAAATGAATCAGCTATATGTATGTATATATATCCCCATATCCCCTCCCTCTTGCATCTCCCTCCCACCCTCCCTATCCCACCCCTCTAGGTGGTCACAAAGCACAGGGCTGATCTCCCTGTGCTATGCGGCTGCTTCCCACTAGCTATCTGTTTTACATTTGGTAGTGTATATATGTCCATGCCACTCTCTCACTTCGTCCCAGCTTACCCGTCCCCCTCCCCATGTCCTCAAGTCCATTCTCTACGTCAATAACAGTAATTTTTATTAGAGTTTATTTCAGCAAGTAAATAGTTCCTGTACTTATAATACATAGTTACAGTGAACTTATTACAAGAAACAACATAAAATATCTGTCTTTATTTCTAAAACAGACTGAAATGGTTTACAGTATAAGCAAATGTTAACATATAATTGAAATTAAAATCTATCGTAAGCATGTAAAGAAGGGTGGATATTGTTGTACCAGAAATAAAATTATTTCTAATTTAAATACTAGATTTAGTATTTAAATTCTAAATTTCCCTTGACCTGAACTCTTTCAGGTGGTTTTGGGAGACATTTGAGTTTAGTGTACGTTAAGAGAATGGACTCTGGATCCACTTATGACGGGTCCAAATTCCAGCTCAAATCACTAGCTGTGTGACTTTGGGCATGGTGCTCAATCTGTGTGATTAGTATTTACAACTGTAACATGAGGGTAATAATAATATCTTCCTCCTAAGATTGTTAGGAGACTTAGAATGTTTAATACAAAGCACTTCAAACAGTGTTTGTTGTATATGTATATTAGCACTTATTATTTTATTTCTCTTTATCTTATAAAGGATACAAACAAGTTCGTCAGAAGAAGTAATCTTTTCCTGGCACAGTGTTTTTTTTTAACAGCTTTATTGAGATTTAATTATCACCCCGTAGAATTTACTCATTTAAGCATGCAGCTCACTGATTTTTCGTAAATTTAGAGTTGTGCAAGGATCACCATAGTTCAATTTTAGAACATTTCCATCATCCCAAAAAGATCCCTCATGGCACCAAATTTTAGAAGGAAATTATCTGATTGATTTTTTTCTGACCAAAAGGAATAAGTAATAAGGGACAGGATCTTCAATAGTTATTTTGCAGAAAATGCTAAATGGCCACTTCTCATTCTGACCCTCAATGAAAGCTGAAATCATAATATTAAGATGTGTTTTGGCATTTTGTGGAGACCTGAGCTAATGTAGCCCTGATACGTTGCTTCCAAATTGACTGTCTGATGTTTTAACTTTGATACAAGGTTGAATTTGAAAACAGATTCTGTGTGTGCGTGCACACGCACGTGTGTGTGTGTAAATGTGCTGAAAGGGGCCTGGAAATACATATATGCCAAAGTGTTGGGGTGATATCCATGTTTTCCTCTTTATATTTCTGTATAGTTTGAATCTTCTCCAATAAGAATATTGTATGTTACTTTGGTATCTTAAAACAATAGTAAAGACAAAAGAAACCAGTAAAGATTTTCGAAGGAAGAATGACAAACATTGATGATGGTTATCTTTAGTTGGTGAGCATATGGGATTTAAAAAAATTCCTCTACATTTTACATATTCTACAGTAACTGAGCCCAGCAACCCCTCAGAGTCTTGAGAAGTTTCAGCTTGTCTCAAATCACTGAGCACCGGGTGGGGCAGCCTGTGAACTCAGACAGTTTCTGGAAATACCTGAACTCTAATTATTTTGGGGTTTTGACCAGAAAAACCTTTTATGTATTTCTTATAATAAATGGATAGGTGATAAGGTTGATATTCCATTTTTTTTTAACAGGTGAGAATTTTTCTCACCTAGAATGGAAGGACACCCTGGCACAGCATTTTAGGGGAGGGTATTAGGAGGTCAATAGAATACAGACTACAAAATACAGCTTTCTAGTAAGTGTAAAATTAGGATACTTTAAATGAAAATACAAGGTATTTTCCATGAAAGGTAGGTTATATTACATTTTAAATGTGCTTTATGTTTTCTGACTGTGGAAATTCACAGGAAATTCACAGATTCGTTTTCCACATTTATCAGTCTGTTTTTGTAAACTTGAATCTGATTTTAGCACATATATGTTGATTCCTACTGTCAGAGCAGGTTACTGTGCACTGGTTACCAATCCCAAGAGAGTAAAGCACTGTGCACTGGTTACTGATTCCTGGGGAGGACTCCAACTATTGAAACCGCACAGGACCCTGTGAGGCTCCTGGGCACAGAAGCCTTTCTGTCCCCTGTTTGTTGCTTGTAGGGAATAGACTCCAGCCTCCATGACCTTCCCTAGCCCCAAAGGGCAGATTCGAAGAGTTGCTTATCAGGGAAGGGAGGGGATGCAGAGACAAGGGAGAAGCAGTCAAGAAACAATGGTGCAGCCTTGGGGCAGGTCCTGGTTCCCCCTCAAGGGATGCACACAACAGTATCTTTAACCTCTTCTGCATAACTAAAACCCCAACCAAATGGAAGATGTTCCAGAGAAAAGGTCACAGTTTGATAACCTTGAAGCTCATCAGGAGACCACCTGAGACCAGATTAAAGGAGCGCAGGCCCTGCACACACCCTGATCCTTATCAGAAACCCCGCCCTTGAACCATTGCTATAAAACTCCTCACCAATCCCCCTGGGTTGGGACACACAGTACTTCAGGGCAGGAGCCCGCTGTGTCCCCCCTTTGCCTGGCAAAGGAATAAAGCTATTTTCTACTTCACCCAAAACTCTTATCTCTGAGATTCGATTTGACACCGGTGCACAGAGGCCAAGTTTTCGGCATGACTATCTGGAGGAAAGCAAAGATCATCACGATGCCAGGCACCAGGAATAGAAGCGCAGATGTTTCTGCCAACAGCATCTTAGTACTGGAGTCACCAGGAATACACTGCAGTCCAGCACTGAATGGAAAAAGCTTCACTTACACAGAAAAAGGCAGAGAAGATCAGCTTCCGTGGTGGGTGTCCGTCCCCGGGGCACTGGGTCTCTCCTGTCCGCTAACACAAGACACAGGGCAGTTTTCCTGCCCCTCCTGTGCTCCCTAGAGAGACTCCGTCCCCTCCCTGTGAGGACAGAAAACAGTGGGGTTGGACAGGTGCCCTGTGGTGTACACACTTCAAGCCCAGACAAAAGAGCTTTCTTTGAGCTGAAGGGAAGGATATTCCTGCACGAGGCGATCAGCCCAGCACAGACTTTGTGGGCTCTTTATCTCAGACAGGAAGCCTTCCGGCCTGAGGCCCATCCTTACGTGGCTGAGTGGCTTTGGAGGACTGCATGCAGGAGACTGCCTTGCCTGACCCCGAGGTAGCCTAGGATTTAAAGGTGCCTGAGCTGTTCTTTAGGGAGATTATCCTGGCAGGAGTGAGGATGTCATCAGCTTGAGTAACAAGCAACAGGAAGCAGGAAAATAAGGAAGGTGAGGCTACAGTAATAGTCCCTGTAAGAGACAGTGGACCCTGTGAAGGTGGCAAGTCAGTGATGAAGAGAGTAATTGCAGCCTCCAGGAAAACAGCCTCTCTGGAAGCACTGTCTCATCTCAGCACCTTTATTTCATTCAGAGTCAGAATCAACTTTCACAAGTAATTTCCAAGGTATATACTGATGGAAGAGCTACACACACTGTTTTATATTTTTATTCCATGTGGAAGTAACTTAAGATTGTTGACTAAAAGGAAACATGAAATATTAATACTGAATTTTTAAATACTGTTTCATGATTTCAGATGATTCCAATTTAAAGATGTCTTACTTATTATTAAATATAATTAAATAACGCTGCAGTGAACATGGGAATGCAGATACGTTTTTGAGTTAGGGTTTTTGTTTCATTTGCACATACTTCTAGAAGTAGAATTGCTGGATCATATGATTCTATTTTGAAATTTTTTTCAGGATCCTTCATACCGTTTTCCCATAATTCAGCTGTTATTTCTTTAAATATGCTTTCTACTCCCTTCTCCTAATTTTCTCCTTCTGAAACTCCAATAATTCACAAATGGGTTCTTTTTTTTTTTAAACATCTTTATTGGAGTATAATTCCTTTACAATTGTTTGTTAGTTTCTGCTTTATAACAAAGTGAATCAGCTATACATATATCCCCATATCTCCTCCCTCTTGTGTCTCCTCCCTCCCACCTTCCCTATCCCACCCGTCTAGGTGGTCACAAAGCACCAAGCTGATCTCCCTGTGCTATGCGGCTGCTTCCCACTAGCTATCTATTTTACATTTAGTGGTATATATAAGTCCATGCCAACTTGAGTGATTTTTGATAGTTTGTGCTTTGGGGGTAATTTGTTTCATCCAAAATGTAGAATTTATGGGCAAATATTGTTGATAATATTTGCTTATTATCCTTTTAATGTCTTTAGGGATTATAGTGATGTCTCTTCTTTCATTACTAATATTTGTAGTTTGTATCTTTTTTGCTCTCTGACAGTCTGGCCAGAGGTTTGTCAACTTTATTGATATTTTCAGAGAATCAGCTTTTGGTTTCATTGATCATTCTCTGTTAATTTTCTGTTTTCAACGTCATTGATTTCTTCTCGTTGTTTTCTTCACACACATGCACAGACTGTATTTTCTTTTTACAAGAGATAAATAAACTGACACCAAGCGTTGTAAATGGATGACCACAACAAAAGCAGCAACGATTGCAATTACCAAACACAAAACACACTCACAGCATGTCATAATGTTGACATTCAGTCCAGTAATCCTCCAATGTAACAGCTCCTTTACTTTGCAGTGAAATTTCATTTGTATACTTTTTGCCTCTGAGTCCTTGTGGGATTTTTTTTTTATTCAAACAAAGTCACAAAAATTATAATCATCCTCATCAGTTCACTCAGTCCCATGTAATTATTTTTTCATCTTGATCTTTCGTTAGCACTTTTATGAGTTCATCAGTTTTCCATTAGAGTTCTGAAAATGCTTCTTCATGCAGTTCAGCAGTATAGTCACTTACCAGAAACCTGTACTTGTCAGAGTCTTTTCCATGAATTCCTTGAAGATGAAACCCTTTTATTTATTTATTTTGTGGTACGCGGGCCTCTCACTGTTGTGGCCCCTCCCATTGCGGAGCACAGGCCCTGGACACACAGGCTCAGCGGCCATGGCTCACGGGCTCAGCCGCTCCATGGCATGTGGGATCCTCCCGGACCGGGACACGAACCCGCATCCCCTGCATCGGCAGGCGGACTCTCAACCACTGCGCCACCAGGGAAGCCCTGAAACCCTTTTATAGGAACATATTTGCAAAGCATCAGAGTACACCCAGAACTGTCTGTAAATGACAAAAGACTTAAAAATGACCACGGTTAAAGATTTGATGAAAGTTCATAATAATGCAATTGACAAGGAAATTTAGTTATTTCTGAGATATACATTTTAAAGTAATAACTAGAATTATGACTTACAACATTATACCAGAACATACAAGATTTTTAGAAATTTCATGTAATGTCTGAAACATTTATATTAACATATTTCCATACAATTAACCCAAAGAAAGTTTAGTGTTAGTTGGGTTTTTTTTTTGTTGTTGTTTGCTTGTTTATACTGCAGGTTCTTATTAGTCATCCGTTTTATACACATCAGTGTATACATGTGAATCCCAATCGTCCAATTCATCACACCACCACCACCACCACCCCGCGGTTTTCCCCCCTTGTTGTCCATACACAAATGAGTTCTTCTGATGGTATTTCATAGCCCGTGTAGGCTTTCCTCACTCTTTTTCCTTTGTTCATCTCTCCTCTGACTGGGTAGTTTCAAAGTTCCTGTCTTCTATCCCACAGATTCTTCTGCTTGATTCATTCTGCTGTTGATGCTCTGTATTGTATTTTTTATTTCATTCACTGTATCCTTAAACTCCAGAATCTTTTTTTTTTTTAACATCTTTATTGGAGTATAATTGCTTTACAATGGTCTGTTAGTTTCTGCTTTATAACAAAGTGAATCAGTTATACATATACATATGTTCCCATATCCCTTCCCTCTTGCGTCTCCCTCACTCCCACCCTCCCTATCCCACCCATCCAGGTGGTCACAAAGCACCGAGCTGATCTCCCTGTGCTATGCGCCTGCTTCCCACTAGCTATCTATTTTACATTTGGTAGTGTATATATGTCCATGCCACTCTCTCGCTTTGTCACAGCTTACCCTTCCTCCTCCCCGTATGCTCAAGTCCATTCTCTAGTAGGTCTGTGTCTTTATTCCCGTCTTACCCCTAGGTTCTTCATGACATTTTTTTTCTTAAATTCCATATATATGTGTTAGCATACGGTATTTGTCTTTCTCTTTCTGACTTACTTCACTCTGTATGACAGACTCTAGGTCCATCCACCTCATTACAAATAGCTCAATTTCGTTTCTTTTTATGGCTGAGTAATATTCCATTCTATATATGTGCCACATCTTCTTTATCCATTCATCCAATGATGGACACTTAGGTTGTTTCCATCTCCGGGCTATTGTAAATAGAGCTGCAATGAACATTTTGGTACAAGACTCTTTTTGAATTATGGTTTTCTCAGGGTATGTGCCCAGTAGTGGGATTGCTGGGTCATATGGTAGTTCTATTTTTAGTTTTCTAAGGAACCTCCGTACTGTTCTCCATAGTGGCTGTACCAATTCACATTCCCACCAGCAGTGCAAGAGTGTTCCCTTTTCTCCATACCCTCTCCAGCATTTATTGTTTCTAGATTTTTTGATGATGGCCATTCTGACTGGTGTGAGATGATATCTCATTGTAGTTTTGATTTGCATTTCTCTAATGATTAATGATGTTGAGCATTCTTTCATGTGTTTGTTGGCAGTCTGTATATCTTCTTTGGAGAAATGTCTATTTAGGTCTTCTGCCCATTTTTGGATTGGGTTGTTTGTTTTTTTGTCATTGAGCTACATGAGCTGCTTGTAAATTTTGGAGATTAATCTTTTGTCAGTTGCTTCATTTGCAAATAGTTTCTCCCATTCTGAGGGTTGTCTTTTGGTCTTATTTATGGTTTCCTTTGCTGTGCAAAAGCTTTGAAGTTTCATTAGGTCCCATTTGTTTATTTTTGTTTTTGTTACCATTTCTCTAGGAGGTGGGTCAAAAAGGATCTTGCTGTGATCTGTGTCATAGAGTGTTCTGCCTATGTTTTCCTCCAAGAGTTTGATAGTTTCTGGCCTTACATTTAGGTCTTTAATCTATTTTGAGCTTATTTTTGTGTATGGTGTTAGGGAGTGTTCTAATCTCATACTTTTACATGTACCTGTCCAGTTTTCCCAGCACCACTTACTGAAGAGGCTGTATTTTCTCCACTGTATATTCTTGCCTCCTTTATCAAAGATAAGGTGACCATATGTGCGTGGGTATATCTCTGGGCTTTCTATCCTGTTCCATTGATCTATATTTCTGGTTTTGTGCCAGTACCATACTGTCTTGATTACTGTAGATTTGTAGTATAGTCTGAAGTTAGGGAGCCTGATTCCTCCAGCTCCATTTTTTGTTCTCAAGATTGCTTTGGCTATTCAGGACCTTCTGTGTTTCCATACAAATTGTGAAATTTTTTGTTCTAGTTCTGTGAAAAATGCCATTGGTAGTTTGATAGGGATTGCATTGAATCTGTAGATTGCTTTGGGGAGTAGAGTCATTTTCACAATGTTGATTCTTCCAATCCAAGAACATGGTATATCTCTCCATCTACTTGTATCATCTTTAATTTCTTTCATCAGTGTCTAATTTTCTGCATACAGGTTTTTTGTCTCCTTAGGTAGGTTTATTTCTAGGTGTTTTATTCTTTTTGTTGCAATGGTAAATGGGAGTGTTTTCTTGATTTCACTTTCAGATTTTTCATCATTAGTGTATAGGAATGCAACAAGAGATTTCTGTGCATTAATTTTGTATCCTGCTACTTTACCAAATTCATTGATTAGCTCTAGTAGTTTTCTGGTGGCATCTTTAGGATTCTCTATGTATAGTATCATGTCATCTGCAAACAGTGACAGCTTTACTTCTTCTTTTCCGATTTGGATTCCTTATATTTCTTTTTCTTCTCTGATTGCTGTGGCTAAAACTTCCAAAACTATGTTGAATAAGAGTGGTGAGAGTGGACAACCTTGTCTTGTTCCTGATCTTAGTGGAAATGCTTTCAGTTTTTCACCATTGAGGATGATGTTGGATGTGGGTATGCCATATATGGCCTTTATTATGTTGAGGAAAGTTCCCTCTATGCCTACTTTATGCAGGGTTTTTATCATAAATGGGTGTTGAATTTTGTCGAAAGCTTTCTCTGCATCTATTGAGATGATCATATGGTTTTTCTCCTTCAATTTGTTAATATGGTGTATCACGTTGATTGATTTGCGTATATTGAAGAATCCTTGCATTCCTGGAATAAACCCCACTTGATCATGGTGTATGATCCTTTTAATGTGCTGTTGGATTCTGTTTGCTAGTATTTTGTTTAGGATTTTTGCATCTATGTTTATCAGTGATATTGGCCTGTAATTTTCTTTCTTTGTGACATCCTTGTCTGGTTTTGGTATCAGGGTGATGGTGGCCTCGTAGAATGAGTTTGGGAGTGTTCCTCCCTCTGCTATATTTTGGAAGAAGTTGGGAAGGATAGCTGTTAGCTCTTCTCTAAATGTTTGATAGAATTCGCCTGTGAAGCTATCTGGTCCTGAGCTTTTTTTTGTTGGAAGATTTTTAATCACAGTTTCAATTTCAGTGCTTGTGATCGATCTGTTCATATTTTCTGTTTCTTCCTGATTCAGTGTTGGCAGGTTGTGCATTTCTAAGAATTTGTCCATTTCTTACAGGTTGTCTATTTTATTGGCATAGAGTTGCTTGTAGTAATCTCTCATGATCTTTTGTATTTCTACAGTGTCAGTTGTTACTTCTCCTTTTTCATTTCTAATTCTGTTGATTTGAATCTTCTCCCTTTTTTTCTTGATGAGTCTGGCTAATGGTTTATCAATTTTGTTTATCTTCTCAAAGAACCAGCCTTTAGTTTTATTGATCTTTGCTATTGTTTATTTCATTTCTTTTTCATTTATTTCTGATCTGATCTTTATGATTTCTTTCCTTCTGCTAACTTTGGGGTTTTTTTGTTCTTCTCTTTCTAATTGCTTTAGATGCAAGGTTAGGTTGTTTATTCTAGATGTTTGCTGTTTCTTAAGGTAGGATTGTATTGCTATAAACTTCCCTCTTAGAACTGCTTTTGCTGCATCTCCATTTTCATTTGTTTTTTGGTATGTTTTGATTTCCTCTTTGATTTCTTCAGTGATCACTTCGTTATTAAGTAGTGTATTGTTTAGCCTACATGTGTTTGTATTTTTTACAGATCTTTTCCTATAATTGATATCTCGTCTTATAGCGTTGTGGTTGGAAAAGATACTTGATACATTTCAATATTCTTAAATTTACCAAGACTTGATTTGTGACCCAGGATATGATCTATCCTGGAGAATGTTCCATGAGCACTTGAGTAAAATGTGTATTCTGTTGTTTTTGGATGGAATGTCCTATAACTATCAATTAAGTCCATCTTGTTTATGCATCATTTAAGGCTTGTGTTTCCTTATTTATTTTCATTTTGGATGATCTGTCCATTGGTGAAAGTGGGGTTTTTAAGTCCCCTACTATGAATGTGTTACTGTCGATTTCCCCTTTTATGGCTGTTAGTATTTGCCTTATGTATTGAGGTGCTTCTATGGTGGGTACATAAATATTTACAATTGTTATATCTTCTTCTTGGATCGATCCCTTGATCATTATGTAGTGTCCTCCTTTGTCTCTTCTAATAGTCTTTATTTTAAAGTCTATTTTGTCTAATATGAGAATTGCTACTCCAGCTTTCTTTTGATTTACATTTGCATGAAATATCTTTTTCCATCCCCTTATTTTCAGTCTGTATGTGTCTCTAGGTCTGAAGTAGGTCTGTTGTAAACAGCATATATACAGGTCTTGTTTTTGTATCCATTCAGCCAGTCTCTGTCTTTTGGTGGGAGCATTTAGTCCATTTACATTTAAGGTAATTATCGATATGTATGTTCCTATTCCCATTTGCTTAATTGTTTTGGGTTTGTTGTTGTAGGTCTTTTCCTTCTCTTGTGTTTCTTGCCTAGAGAAGTTCCTTTAGCATTTGTTTTAAAGCTGGTTTGGTGGTGCTGAACTCTCTCAGCTTTTGCTTGTCTGTAAAGGTTTTAATTTCTCCATCAAATTTGAATGAGATCCTTGCTGGGTAGAGTAATCTTGGTTGTAGGTTTTTCCCTTTCATCACTTTAAATATGTCCTGGCTTGCAGAGTTTCTGCTGAAAGATCAGCTGTTAACCTTATGGGGATTCTCTTGTGTGTTATTTGTTGTTTTTCCGTTGCTGCTTTTAATATGTTTTCTTTGTATTTAATTTTTGACAGTTTGATTAATATGTGTCTTGGGGTGTTTCTCCTTGGATTTATCCTGTATGGGACTCTCTGTGCTTCCTGGACTTGATTAACTATTTCCTTTCCCATATTAGGGAAGTCTTCAACTATAATCTCTGCAAATTTTTTTTCGTCCCTTTGTTTTTCTTTTCTTCTTCTGGAACCCCTATAATTCGAATGTTGTTGCGTTTAATGTTGTCCCAGAGGTCTCTGAGACTGTCCTCAGTTCTTTTCATTCTTTTTTCTTTATTCTGCTCTGCAGTCGTTATTTGCACTATTTTATCTTCCAGGTCACTTATCCGTTCTTCTGCCTCAGTTATTCTGCTATTGATGCCATCTAGAGTATTTTAAATTTCATTTATTGTGTTGTTCATCATTGCCTGTTCATCATTGCTTGTTTCCTCTTTAGTTCTTATAGGTCCTTGTTAAATGTTTCTTGCATTTTCTCTATTCTATTTCCAACATTTTGGATCATCTTTACTATCATTATTCTGAAGTCTTTTTCAGGTAAACTGCCTATTTCTTCTTCATTTGTTAGGTCTGGTGGGTTTTTATCTTTTTATCCTTCATCTGCTATGTGTTTTTCTGTCTTCAATTTTGCTTATCTTACTGTGTCTGGGGTCTCCTTTATGCAGGCTGCAGGTTCGTAGTTCCCGTTGTTTTTGGTGTCTGTCCCCAGTGGCTAAAGTTGTTTCAGTGGGTTGTGTAGGCTTCCTGGTGGAGGGGACTAGTGCCTGTGTTGTGGTGGATGAGGCTGGATCTTGTCTTTCTGGTGGGCAGGTCCACATCTGGTGGTGTGTTTTGGGGTGTCTGTGGCCTTATTATGATTTTAGGCAGCCTTTCTGCTAATGGGTGGGGTTGTGTTCCTGTCTTGCTAGTTGTTTGGCATAGGGTGTCCAGCCCTGTAGCTTGCTGGTCGTTGAGTGAAGCTGGGTGCTGGTGTTGAGATGGAGATCGCTGGGAGATTTTCACTGTTTGATATTATGTGGAGCTGGGAGTTCTCTTGTGGACCAGTGTCCTGAAGTTGGCTCTCCCACCTCAGAGGCACAGCACTGACTCCTGGCTGCAGCACCAAGACCGTTTCATCCACACGGCTCAGAATAAAAGGGAGGAAAAGTAGAAAGAAAGAAAGAGGATAAAATAAAATAAAGTAAGGTAAAATAAAGTTATTAAAATAAAAAATAATTATTAAGAAAAAAAATTTTTTTTAAGTAAAAAACAAAAACGGTCAGATAGAACCCTAGGACAAATGTTGAAAGCAAAGACATACAGACAAAATCTCACACAGAAGCTACACACACACAGTCACAAAAAGAGGGAAAGGAAAAAGTAATAAATCTTGCTCTCGAAGCCCACCCCCTCAATTTGGGATGATTCGTTGTCTATTCATGTATTCCACAGATGCAGGTACATCAAGTTTATTGTGATTTAATCCGCTGCTGCTGAGGCTGCTGGGAGGGATTTCCGGTTCTCTTCTTTGTTAGCACAGCTCCCGGGGCTCAGCTTTGGATTTGGCCCCGCCTGTGCGTGTTGGTCGCTGGAGGGCGTCTGTTCTTCGCTCAGACAGGACGGGGTTAAATGAGCCGCTGATTCGGGGGCTCTGGTTCACTCAGGCCGGGGGGAGGGAGGGGCACGGAGTGTGGGGCGAGCCTGCGGCAGCAGAGGCCGGCGTGACATTGCACCAGCCTGAGGCGCGCCATGCATTCTCCCGGGGAAGTCGTCCCTGGATCCCGGGACCCTGGCGGTGGCGGGCTGCACAGGCTCTGGGGAAGAGGGGTGTGGATAGTGACCTGTGCTGGCACACAGGCTTCTTGGTGGCGGCAGAAGCAGCCTTAGCGTCTCATGCCCGGCTCTGGGGTCTGCACTGTTAGCCGCGGCTCGCGCCCGTCTCTGGAGCTCCTTTAAGCAGCGCTCTTAATCCCCTCTCCTTGCTCACCAGGGAACAAAGAGGGAAGAAAAGGTCTCTTGCCTCTTCGGCAGCTCCAGACTTTTCCCCGGACTCCCTCCCGGCCAGCCGTGGCGCACTAACCCCCTGCAGGCTGTGTTCACGCCGCCAACCTCAGTCCTCTCCCTGCGCTCCGACCAAAGCCCGAGCCTCAGCTCCCAGCCCCACCCGCCCCGGCGGGGGAGCAGACAAGCCTGTCGGGCTGGTGAGTGCCGGTCGGCACCAATCCTCTGTGCGGGAATCTCTCTGCTTTGGCCTCCGCTCCCTTATTGCTGCGCTGTCCTCTGCGGCCCCGAAGCTCCCTTGCTCAGCCACCCGCAGTCTCTGCCCACGAAGGGGCTTCTAGTGTGTGGACACCTTTCCTCCTTCACGGCTCCCTCCCACTGGTGCAGGTCCCTTCCCTATCCTTTTGTCTCCGTTTATTCTTTTTTCTTTTGCCCTACCCAGGTACGTGGGGAGTTTCTTGCCTTTTGGGAGGCCTGAGGTCTTCTGCCAGCGTTCAGTAGGTGTTCTGTAGGAGTTGTTCCACGTGTAGATGTGTTTTGGATGTATCTGTGGGGAGGAAGGTGATCTCCGCGTCTTACTCTTCTGCCATCTTCCCCCTCTCCCAGAATCTTTTTTTTAAATGATTTCTATTTGCTAGACTTGTTTTGCTTGTGTATTGTTTTCCTGATTTCATTGAATTGTCTTTCTCTGTCTTTCTTTTTTTTTTTTTTTTTTTGCGGTACGCGGGCCTCTCACTGTTGTGGCCTCTCCCGTTGCGGAGCACAGGCTCCGGACGCACAGGCTCAGCGGCCATGGCTCACGGGCCCAGCTGCTCCGCGGCATGTGGGATCTTCCCGGACCGGGGCATGAACCCACGTCCCCTGCATCGGCAGGCGGACTCCCAACCACTGTGCCACCAGGGAAGCCCCTCTCTGTCTTTCTTGTATCTCATTGAATTTCCTTCAGTTAGCTATTCTATATTCTTTATTGGGTAAATCACAGATCTCCATGTCCTTGGGGTCAGTTACTAGAAGATTATAATCCTTTGGTGGTGTCACGTTCCCTTGATTTTTCACGTTCTTTGAAGTTTTGCGTTGCTGTCCTCACATTTGAAGCAGCAGTCACCTACGAGGGTGACTTTGAAAAGAAAAAGACCTCTTTTCAGCTCTGCTGGTTATTCTGAGGCTTTCTCAGCCCTCCTGGGGCACCCGCTCCCTGCTTCTTCCTCCCTCTTGTGGCAGAATTCTTAGGTTTGTTTGCCTTTTTTCGATCCTGCAGTGTATCAGGCCAAGTGCTGACAGTTCCTCTTTTGTCTTACAGCAGTGGTGCTGAAGTCCAAGTTTGTGCTCTGTCCCCGACTCTTAGCCTCGGACTGGCTTTGTACGTGTTCTCACTAGCCACCTGCTGAGGCCTGCTCTGGCTGCCCCGTTGGGAGCACACACGGGGAGATGGACTCGGGCTGGGGGGTGTGTGTCTGAGGTGCACCCAATGCTGGGTGTGGGCCTTTGTCTGTTGGGGGCCTGTTGCGTCGGGTGTGCCTAGTGGCCCATGGCAAGCTTCTTGATGGGGCCCAGGACGTAGCTGGTAGGATCTGCGTCCTTCAGTGCTCTCCAGGGGTCCTGTTTGCCATCCTCCTAGCCTCATCCTGCCCCCATCATGCAGTTCTCGGTTCAGTGCTTTGGATGGGGTGACAGAGAAGTGGGCTTCTTTCAGGTTCGAGAGTTGCATTGTTAACATCATTGTAGTTCATTCATTCTCATTTTTTTTAGCTTCTATTTTTTTAATCGAAGTATAGATGATCTACAGTATTATATTAGTTTCAGTTGTACAGCACAATGATTCAGTATTTTTGCAGATTGTACTCCATCATAAGTTATTGTAAGATAAAGGGTATAATTTTCTGTGCTATACAGTATAGCCTTGTTGCTTCTATATTTTTTTATGTTATTATTTTTTTTGCGGTACGCAGGCCTCTCACCGCTGTGGCCTCTCCCGTTGCGGAGCACAGGCTCCGGACGCGCAGGCTCAGCGGCCATGGCCCACGGGCCCAGCCGCTCTGCTGCACGCAGGATCCTCCCGGACCGGGGCACGAACCCGTGTCCCCTGCATCGGCAGGGGGACTCTCAACCACTGTGCCACCAGGGCAGCCCTGCTTCTATATTTTATACATAATAGTTTGTGTCTGTTAATCCCATACCCGTAATTTGTCCCTCCCCACTACTTCTTCCCTTTGGTAACCACCAGTTTGTTTTCTATGCCTGTGAGTCTATTTCTGTTTTGCATATATATATATATATATATATATTTGTGTTTTTTTAGAGTCCACATATAAGTGATATCATACAGCATTTGTTTTTCTGTGACTGATTTCACTAAGCATAATATTCTCTAGGTCCATCCATGTTGCTGTAAATGGCAGAGTTTCATTATTTTTTATGGCTGAGTAATATTCCATGGCCACATCTTCTTTATCCATCCATCTGTTGGTGGGCACTTGGGTTGTTTCTGTGTCTCGACTCTTGTCATTAAGCAGTGCTGCTGTGAACATTCTTATTATTAGGTATACATACGTCCACCCAGTTTTTATGCTGCGCCAAGTGCAGCACCAGTCTGGGGAGGATGCGCCTGTAGCCTGTGCCCTGGCGTTATCACAGAGCCAGCTGAACTTAGTGGGGGTTAGGGTTGGTTTGGGACCAAAGGTAAGTTATTGCAGGCCTTTCCTCACTGTTATTGTACCTTGGTGTAGTTTTGAACCTCTAATTCTGAGGACACAGTCATTACATCCACTTCATTTGTTTAGGAGAATCTAAGACACAAGTGGTCTGATTCATGGACCTGCTAGTTGGTGAATGGGTGATTATAGGCTAACTGAGCAAGCATTATGAGCCAGGAGCCAATGTGAATATTTCTTAAGGGCTTATTTTTACCATATTCTTGAGTTTTACAAATATTCGTCCCTCCCATAAAGATTTCTGTTATTGGTAGCCGGCTTTTTTAGAAAATGTTTAATTTTATTTTCATATACCATTGCATTTACAAGTACAATTTTACTTGCACATGGATTGTTAGAAAAAATGCCTGATGTTTTCTAAAGTGATTCATGATGTTCTGGAATTATGTTTTTATTTGACCTGTTTTGAAGCCAACTTTCAATAATAGTGATATTCAGCAAATGTTCACCATCTGGTTTATTGAAAGTCATTCTATAAAATTATTTATTTATAAAAAAATTCGCAGCACCTCTTCTTTTGCCTGGCTTTATCTACAGTTTTGTCTAAAATAAGGAAATTTATGAAATACTTTTGGGGTGTTATTTTTCCAACAAACTGAGATATAGCTTTTAAAAAACACAGTTTTTTCTTGCTCAATATACACAGTATTTATAATCTCCCATTACAGTGGAAAATACATTATTTACCCCTACAGTTATATTTTTAAAGAAGTTTTATTTTTAAACACAGATGGAAAAGCTTTCGTATAAGGTTCTTTTAAATCTCCATTTATCTTTGGTTGCTTGTTTGTTGTTATAAATCAACATTTATAATATTAGTAGGAACAGGGATTAATCTTCAGATAAGAATGCCTTAGAGTAAAGATAGTGAAACTGCAAAGTTATAATGACAGTGTGTTTTGTACTTTTATTTGCTAGAAACTAATCTTAAAAGAAGATTTAAATGGAATACTAAACAATCTTGTGATTATTCAAAGAGGGAGTGGACTACATGCTGATTAGGTTTGTTTTTCAGTGGAACATTGCTTACTGCAGAAACTTGGATGAAGATGCATTAAAAGCAGATAACCTTGCAGTTTGCCCAGGGGCTTGAATTTTGAATTTTGGTAGAAAGGGAGAGCTAGGCTAAATCAGTCTTGTGTAGGGATTTTAAAATGCAGCTAAATAGTATAATTCCAGATTTCATTTTATATACTGCCAAATTGAGGAACTGTAGCTTGGTCATTTTGTTTGTAAGGTTGGTGAAAAATATCTCAGGGAATTAATAGTTATATATTCTTTAAAACAGAAAAAAATGGAATCAAGGGGCCACCTAGAAAGAAGCTAAAGGAAGCCTGCAAACTTGAATACTCAGTCTAAAGATTTCTGTGCCTAAGAAGTGGATGAAAACATCTTTACAGGGTCACCTTGAAAAGAAATTTTATTCTGTGCAAAAAACACATTTTTACTTTATAAAGTTTTCTTGGAAGAGTTAGTAAAAATGGGTTCCACTACAATATAAAAATAGCCTGTAGCTTATGGTACTTATTAAAGAAGACGTGGTGTTGGTTTTAGCCAAGAATATATAAATTTAAAGACTAATTGATTAACTTTGTATATTTTCAGTATTTTTTCTATTACTATTGTGACTAAAATTAAGAACAGATGCAATTTATAACACATTATTCAATTAAAATATATCAGATTTTCATATCTGCCTTTAATGCTACCACTAAAAACCTTGGTACTGTGTAGGGTTGGGGTAGCAGGAAGATATTTGACCTATGTGAAATCATTTTAGATTTTATGTAGCTAGAATTAGATTAATTATATCAAAACAGGATTAAATGGAACCAGAAATTGATAAATTGTTTTATAGTTGAGTTATTTAAAAAGTTTATTATATGTCACTGCCGCTTAAGTTCTGGACTAATCCAAAAGAGAAACAACTTTTTCTACCATCCTAATAGAGGGCTTATGTTAAAATGAACCTATCTAAGGCCCTTGGAGGGTGAGGATGCTGACATTGTGCAATGAGAAAACTTTTCAAAGTATCTATTCTTTCCTTTTATTTGCATCACAAAACTAGTACATGCTTGCTGTAGAGCATTGTAAAATTACAGAAGAGCGCAAATAAGAAAATGAAAATAGCTTATGATCCCCTTCAGTAGAGCTGTCTACTCTTTTGCTATTTTAGTTTATTATTTTTTATTGAAGTATAATTCACTTACATAGTTATTAGTTTCAGGTGTACCACATAATGATTTGATATTTTTATACATTACAAAATGATCACCATATTAAGTCTAGTGCCACCTGTCACCATACAAAGTTATTGCAATATTATTGACGGTGCTCCCTAAGCTGTACATTCCATTCCCATGCCTTACTTATTTTATAACTGGAAGTTTGTCCCTCTTAATCTCCTTCACCTGTTTCACCCATCCCCTTACTCCCCTCTCCTCTGGCAACTACTAGTTTGTTCTCTGTATCTATGAAGTCTCTGTTTTGTTATGTTTGTTGGTTGGGTTGTTTGTTTTTTTTTTAGAAGACCACAATGAAATATCACCCTACACCTGCTGTGATGCCTATTATCAAAAAGACAAGAAATAGCAAGTGTTGGTGAGGATGTGGAGAAAAGGGAGCCCTCCTGCAGTGTTGGTGGGAATGTAAATTGGTGCATCCGCTATGGAAAACAGCATGGAAGTTCCTCAAAAATTAAAAAGGGAACTATGATATGATGCAGCAATTCCACTTCTGGGTGTTTATTGGAAGAAAGTGAAAACACTAATTTGAAAAGATATGTGCACCTCAGTGTTCATTGCAGCACTATTTACAATAGCCAAGATGTGGAAGCAACCTAAGTGTCCACTGACAGATGAATGGATGAAGGTGTGGTACCTACACACAGTGGAATATTACTCAGCCATAAAGAAGAATGAAATCTTGCCATTGTTGACAGCATGGATGGACTTGGAGGGCATTATGCTAAGTGGAATAAGTCATACAGAGAAGGACAACTATTGTATGATTTCACTTATATGTGGAATCTGTTATGCCATTTTGATTACTTTTAATACAGATTAAATCTTGAGCTCTCAGAGAATGAGAATATCCTCTTCCAGATTCTTTTTTCCTCCCCCATTCCCTCTTTGTCTCCAAACAGACTATTCTTAGCCATTTGGTCTTCTATTTCAATTTTAGAATCAGGTTTTACTAAAATTTTGTTGGGATTTTTATTATATTTTCATTATTTTTATAGATTAATATAAGTAGAATTAAAATTTTTACTGTATTGGTTTCTGTCTTCCATAAATAGTATTTTTCTCCATTAATTTATCTATTTTAATGTCTTTTCATAAATGTTTACAATTTTCTCCATATATGTTTTACATATTTTTGTTAGATTGATTCTTTAGTACCTTATAGTTCATGCTACCATTTTGTATTTTATCTTTTTATCTAAGTAATGGATCTAGCTGAACAAAAATACATTTTTATTAATACTGAAGTCCTTCATCTAGCAACTTTGCTGAATTTATTTTCAGGGTTTGCAAGTACCTTGGATTTGTTGTGCAGATAATGACAGTTAAATAATTAGTAAATGACCTTTCTTTCTCAATTTTTATGTTTTCTCTGTCATCATCCTTAACCTTTCTGAACTGGTTAGAATTTCCAGTAAAATGTTGAATACTGTGGTGAGTGTGGGCATCATTATGTATAGGGAATACTTTAACTTAAATGTGTAATTTTTGGTTGAAGGCTTTTGATAGGCACCTTGTATCAGATTAAGGAAATTCCCTTTCATTCCTAAGGATTCTTTATATATATATATATATATATATTTTTTAACATCTTTATTGGGGTATAATTGCTTTACAATGGTGTGTTAGTTTCTGCTTTATAACAGAGTGAATCAGTTATACATACCCATATGTTCCCATATCGCTTCCCTCTTGCGTCTCCCTCCCTCCCAGAATTCTTTATATTTTAAAAAATTATGAATGGATGTTACAGTGTATCAAAAAGTTTTTGTTTTTATTAAGATGATCATATAACTTAAAAAAAATCTTTAAAAAGTTTAAGTTCTACTTTCCTAGCAAATTTTAATTATATGATAGTGTTATCAACTCTAGTTATCATTGTATCCTCAGACCTTATTTATCTTTAAGTGAAAGTTTGTGCTCTTTTAAAAACCAATCTCTACCTATTTCCCCCACCTCCCAGCTCCTGGCAACCATTTTTCTACTCTCTGTTTCTGTGTGTTCAGTTTTTTAAAAAATTGAATTGTAGTTGATTTACAGTGTTGTGTTAATATCTACTGTACAGCAAAGTGACTCAGTTATGTTCATGTGTACATTCTTTTTTATATTCTTTTTCATGATGGTGTATCACAGCATATTGCATATTGTTCCCTGTGCTCTACAGTAGGGCCACTTTTTTTTTTTTTAAGATTTCACATATAAGTGATGCCATGAAATATTTCTTTCTCTGCTCGGATTATTTCACTTTGCATATAATGTCTTGTAGGTTCATCAGTGCTGTAGCAAATGACAAGATTTCCTTCTTTTTACTTCTTTATTATTATTTTTTAACATCTTAATTGGAGTATAATTGCTTTACAGTGGTGTGTTAGTTTCTGTTGTATAACAAAGTGGATCAGCTATATGTATGTATATATATCCCCATATCTCCTCCCTCTTGCGTCTCCCTCCCACCCTCCCTATCCCACCCCTCTAGGTGGTCACAAAGCACCGAGCTGATCTCCCTGTTCTATGCGGCTGCTTGCCACTAGCTATCGATTTTACATTTGGTAGTGTATATATGTCCATGCCACTCTCTCCCTTTGTCCCAGCTTACCCTTCCCCCTCCCCATGTCTTCAAGTCCATTTTCTATGTCTGCATCTTTATTCCTGTCCTGCCCCTAGGTTCTTCAGAACCATTTTTAAAAATTTTAGATTCCATATATATGTGTTAGCATACGGTATTTGTTTTTATCTTTCTGACTTACTTCCCTCTGTATGACAGTCACCAGGTCCATCCACATACCTGCAAACAACTCAATTTCGTTTCTTTTTATGGCTGAGTAATATTCCATTGTATATATGTGCCACATCTTCTTTATCCATTCGTCTGTTGATTGACACTTAGGTTGTTTCCTTGTCCTGGCCATTGTAAATAGTGCTGCAATGAACATTGTGGTACATGACTCTTTTTGAATTATGGTTTTCTCAGGGTGTATACCCAGTAGTGGGATTGCTGGGTCATATGGTAGTTCTATTTTTAGTTTTCTAAGGAGCCTCCGTACTCTTCTCCACAGTGGCTGTATCAATTTAAATTCCCACCAGCAGTGCAAGAGGGTTCCCTTTTCTCCACACCCTCTCCAGCATTTATTGTTTGTAGATTTTTTGATGATGGCGATCCTGACTGGTGTGAGGTGAAACCTCATTGTAGTTCTTTTTTTTAAAATATATATATATATATTTTTTGCGGTACGCGGGCCTCTCACTGCTGTGGCCTCCCCCGCCACGGAGCACAGGCTCCGGACGAGCAGGCTCAGCGGCCATGGCCCATGGGCCCAGCCGCTCCGCGGCATGTGGGATCCTCCCAGACCGGGGCACAAACCCGCGTCCCCTGCATCGGCAGGCGGACTCCCAAGCACTGCACCACCAGGGAAGCCCCTCATTGTAGTTTTGATTTGCATTTCTCTAATGATTAGTGATGTTGAGCATCCTTCCATGTGTTTGTTGGCAATCTGTATATCTTCTTTGGAGAAATGTCTATTTAGGTCTTCTGCCCATTTTTGGATTAGGTTGTTTGTTTTTTTGATATTGAGTTGCATGAGCTGCTTATATATTTTGGAGTTTAATATTTTGTCAGTTGCTTTGTTTGCAAATATTTTCTCCAATTTGGAGGGTTGTCTTTCATCTTGTTTATGGTTTCCTTTGTTGTGCAAAAGCTTTGAAGTTTTATTACGTCCCACTTATTATTGTTTTTATTTCCATTTCTCTAAGAGGTGAGTCAAAAAGGATCTTGCTGTGATTTATGTCAAAGAGTGTTCTGCCTATGTTTTCCTCTAAGAGTTTTATAGTGTCTGGCCTTACATTTAGGTCTTTAATCCATTTTGAGTTTATTTTTGCATATGGTGTTAGGGAGTGCCCTAATTTCATTCTTTTACATGTAGCTGTCCAGTTTTCCCAGCGCCACTTATTGAAGAGCCTGTCTTTTCTCCATTGTATATTCTTGCCTCCTTTATCAAAGATAAGGTGACCATATGTGCGTGGGTTTATCTCTGGGCTTTCTATCCTGCTCCATTGATCTATATTTTTGTTTTTGTGTAGCTTTGTAATATAGTCTGAAGTCAGGGAGCTGATTCCTCCAGCTTCGTTTTTCTTTTTGAAGATTGCTTTGGGGGTTTTTGTGTTTCCATACAAATTGTGAAATTTTTTGTTCTAGTTCTGTGAAAAATGCCATTGGTAGTTTGATAGGGATTGCACTGAATCTGTAGATTGCTTTGGGTAGTATAGTCATTTTCACAGTGTTGATTCTTCCAATCCAAGAACATGGTATATCTCTCCATCTGTTTGTATCATCTTTGATTTCTTTCATCAGTGTCTTATAGTTTTCTGCATACAGGCCTTTTGTCTCCTTAGGTAGGTTTATTCCTAGGTATTTTATTCTTTTTGTTCCAGTGGTAAATGGGAATGTTTCCTTAATTTCTCTTTCAGATTTTTCATCATTAGTGTATAGGAATGCAAGAGATTTCTGTGCATCAATTTTGTATCCTGCTACTTTCCAACTATCATTGATTGGCTTTAGTAGTTTTCTGGTAGCATCTTTAGGATTCTCGATGTATAATATGTCATCTGCAAACAGTGACACTTTTACTTCTTCTTTTCCAATTTGTATTCCTTTTATTTCTTTTTCGTCTCTGATTGCTGTGGCTAAAAATTCAAAAGCTATGTTGAATAATATTGGTGAGAGTGGGCAACCTTGTCTTCTTCCTGATCTTAGTGGAAATGGTTTCATGTTTTCACCAGTGAGAATGATGCTGGCTGTGGGTTTGTCATATATGGCCTTTATTATGTTGAGGTAAGTTCCCTCTATACCTACTTTCTGGAAGGTTTTTATCAAAAATCGGTGTTGAATTTTGTCAAAAGCTTTTTCTGCATCTATTGAGATGATCATATGGTTTTTCTCCTTCAGTTTGTTAATATGATGTATCACATTGATTGATTTGCGTATATTGAAGAATCCTTGCATTCCTGGGATAAATCCCACTTGATCATGATGTATGATCCCTTTAATGTGTTGTTGGATTCTGTCTGGTAGTATTTTGTTGAGGACTTTTGCATCTGTATTCATCAGTGATATTGGTCTGTAGTTTTCTTTTTTTGCAACATCTTTGTCTGGTTTTGGTATCAAGGTGATGGTGGCCTCGTAGATTGTGTTTGGGAGTTTTCCTCCCTCTGCTATATTTTGGAAGAGTTTATGAAGGATAGGTGTTAACTCTTCTCTAAATGTTTGATCTAATTTGCCTGTGAAGCCATCTGGACTGGGCTTTTGTGTCTTGGAAGATTTTTAATCACAGTTTCATTTTCAGTGCTTGTGATTGGTCTGTTTATATTTTCTGTTTCTTCCTGGTTCAGTGTTGGCAGGTTGTGCTTTTGTAAGAATTTGTCCACATCTTCCAGGTTGTCCATTTTATTGGCATAGAGTTGCTTGTAGTAATCTCTCATGATCCTTTGTATTTCTGCAGTGTCAGTTGTTACTTCTCCCTTTTCTTTCTTTCTTTTTTTTTTTTTTTTTTGTGGTACACGGCCTCTCACTGTTGTGGCCTCTCCCGTTGTGGAGCACAGGCTTCGGACGCACAGGTCAGCGGCCATGGCTTATGGGCCCAGATGCTCCATGGCATGTGGGATCTTCCCGGACCGGGGCATGAACCTGTGTCCCCTGCATCGGCAGGCAGACTCTCAACCACTGCGCCACCAGGGAAGCCCTACTTCTCCCTTTTCATTTCTAATTCTGTTGATTTGAATCTTTTCCCTTTTTTTTTCTTGATGAGTCTGGCTAATGCTTTATCAATTTTGTTTATCTTCTCAAAGAACCAGCTTTTAGTTTTATTGATCTCTGTTACCGTTTCCTTCATTTCTTTTTCATTTATTTCTGGTCTGATCTTTATGGTTTCTTTGCTTCTGCTAACTTTGGGGTTTTTTTGTTCTTCTTTCTCTAATTTCTTTAGGTGTAAGGTTCGGTTGTTTATTTGAGAGTTTTCTTGTTTCTTGAGGTAGGAATGTATTGCTATAAACTTCCCTCTTAGAACTGCTTTTGCTGCATCCCATAGGTTTTGGGTCATCGTGTTTTCATTGTCATTTGTTTCTAGGTATTTTTTGATTTCCTCTTTGATTTCTTCAGTGATCTCTTGGTTATTTAGTAGTGTATTGTTCGTTTAGCCTTCATGTGTTTGTACTTTTTACAGATTTTTTCCTGTAATTGATATCTAGTCTCATAGCGTTGTGGTTGGAAAAGAAACTTTATACGAGTTCAGTTTTCTTAAATTTACCAAGGCTTGATTTGTGACCCAAGATATGATCTATCCTGGAGAATGTTCCGTAAGCACTTTAGAAGAAAGTGTATTCTGTTGTTTTTGGATGGAATGTCCTGTTAATATCAGTTAAGTCCATCTTGTTTAAAGTATTTAAAGCTTGTGTTTCCTTATTTATTTTCATTTTGGATGATCTGTCCATTGGTGAAAGTGGTGTGTTAAAGTCCCCTACTATTATTGTTTTACTGTCAATTTCCCCTTTTATGGCTGTTAGCATTTGCCTTGTTTATTGAAGTGCTCCTATGTTGGGTGTATAAATATTTACAATTGTTATATCTTCTTCTTCGATTGATCCCTTGATCATTATGTAGTGTCCTTCTTTGTCTCCTGTAATAGTCTTTATTTTAAAGTCTGTTTTGTCTGATATGAGAATTGTTACTCCAGCTTTCTTTTGATTTACATTTGCATGAAATATCTTTTTCCATCCCCTCACTTTCATTCTGTATGGGTCCCTAGGTCTGAAGTGGTTCTCTTGTAGACAGCATATATACAGGTCTTTTTTTTGTATCCATTCAGCCAGTCTGTGTCTTTTGGTTGGAGCATTTAATCCATTTGGATTTAAGGTAGTTATTGATATGTATGTTCCTATTACCATTTCCTTAATTGTTTTGGGTTTGTTATTGTAGGTTTTCCTTCTTTTGTGTTTACTGTTTAGAGAAGTTCCTTTAGCATTTGTTTTAAAGCTGGTTTGGTGGTGCTGAATTCTCTTAGCTTTTGCTTGTCTGTAAAGGTTTTAATTTCTGTGTTGAATCTGAATGAGATCCTTGCTGGGTAGAGTAATCTTGGTTGTGGGTTTTTCCCTTTCATCACTTTAAATAAGTCCTGCCACTCTGTTCTGGCTTGCAGAGTTTCTGCTGAAAGGTCAGCTGTTAACCTTATGGGGATTCCCTTGTATGTTATTTGTTGCTGTTCCCTTGCTGCTTTTAATATCTTTTCTTTGTACTTAATTTTTGATTGTTTGATTAATACGTGTCTTCGCATGTTTCTCCTTGGATTTATCCTGTATGGGACTCTCTGTGCTTCCTGGACTTGAGTGACTATTTCCTTTCCCATATTAAGGAAGTTTTCAACTATAATCTCTTCAGATATTTTCTCAGTCTCCCTTTTTTTTCTCTTCTTCTTCTGGGACCTGTATAATTCAAATGTTGGTGTGTTTAATGTTTCAGAGGTCTCTGAGACTGTCCTCATTTCTTTTCATTCTTTTTTTCTTTATTCTACTCTGTGGTAGTTACTTCCACTATTTTATCTTCCAGGTCACTTATCCATTCTTCTGCCTCAGTTATTTTGCTATTGATTCCTTCTAGAGAATTTTTAATTTCATTTATTGTGTTGTTCATCATTGTTTCTTTGCTCATTACTTCTCTTAGGTCCTTGTTAATCGTTTCTTGTATTTTCTCCATTCTGTTTCCAAGATTTGGGATCATCTTTACTATCATTACTCTGAATTCTTTTTCAGGTAGACTGCCTATTTCCTCTTCATTTGTTTGGTCTGCTGGGTTTTTACCTTCTTCATCTGTTGTGTGTTTCTCTGTTTTCTCATTTTGTGTAACTTACTGTGTTTGGGGTCTCCTTTTTGCAGGCTGCAGGTTCGTAGTTCCCATTGTTTTTGGTGTCTGCCCCCAGTGGCTTAGGTTGGTTCAGTGGGTTGTGTAGGCTTCCTGGTGGAGGGGACTAGTGCCTCTGTTCTGGTGGATGAGGCTGGATCTTGTCTTTCTGGTGGGCAGGACCACGTCTGGTGGTGTGTTTTGGGTTGTCTGTGACCTTATTATGATTTTCGGCAGCCTCTCTACTAATGGGTGGGGTTGTGTTCCTGTCTTGCTAGTTGTTTGGCATAGGGTGTCCAGCCGTGTAGCTTGCTGGTCGTTGAGTGGAGCTGGGTCTTGGCGTTGAGATGGATATCTCTGGGAGAGCTTTCGCTGTTTGATATTACATCGCGCTGGGACGTCTCTGGTGGACCAATGTCCTGAACTCAGCTCTCCCACCTCAGCTGCTCAGGCCTGACACCTGTCCAGAGCACCAAGACCCTGTCAGCCGCTCGGTTCAGAAGAAAAGGGAGAAAAAGAAAGAAAGAAAGAAAAAATAAAGTTATTATAATAAAAAAATAATAAAACATTTTTAAAAATTAAAAAAGTAATAAAACAGAAAGAAAGAAGAGAGCAACCAAACCAAAAAGCAAATCCACCAATGATAACAAGCACTAAAAAGTATACAAAAAACAAAGAACAACAAAAAAACGGACAGAATGTACTCTAGGGCAAACGGTAAAAGCAAAGCTGTACAGAGAGAAGCACACAAAGAAGTATACACATATACACTCACAGAAAGTGAAAAAGGAAAAAAAAATATATATATATACTTAAAAAAAAAGGGAGAGAGCAACCAAATCAATAAACATATCTACCAATGATAATAAACTCTAATTCCTAAACTAATATAAACATAAAACCAGAAACAAATTAGATGCAGAAAGCAAACCCCAAGTCTACCGTTGCTTCCAAAGTCCACCGCCTCAATGTTGGGATGATTCGTTGTCTGTTCAGGTATTCCCCAGATGCAGGTACATCAAGTTGATTGTGGAGATTTAATCCGCTGCTCCCGAGGCTGCTGGGAGGGATTTCCCGTTCTCTTCTTTGTTCACACAGCTCCTGGGGTTCAGCTTTGTATTGGCGCCGCCTCTGCGTGTAGGTCACCTGAGGGCGTCTGTTCTTTGCTCAGACAGGATGGGGTTAAAGGAGCAGCTGATTCAGGGGCTCTGGCTCAGTCAGGCCGTGGGGAGGGAGAGTATGGATGTGGGGCGAGCCTGCGGTGGCAGAGGCTGGCGTGACATTGCACCAGCCTGAGGCTCGCCATGCGTTCTCCCAGGGAAGTTGTCCCTGGGTCACAGGACCCTGGCAGTGGCGGGCTGCACAGGCTCTGGGAGGGGAGGTGTCGACAGTGACGTGCGCTTGCGCACCGGCTTCTTGGTGGCGGCAGCAGCAGCCTTAGCATCTCTTGCCCGGCTCTGGGGTCCGCCCTGGTAGCCACAGCTCGTGGCCATCTCTGGAGCTCATTTAGGCGGTGCTCTGAATCCCCTTTCCTCCCACACTACGAAACAATTGTCTCTTGTCCTTTAGGCAGTTCCAGACATTTCCCAGGACTCCCTCCCGGCTAGCCGTGGCACACTAACCCCCCGCAGGCTGTGTTCACGCCGCCAACCCCAGTCCTCTCCCTGCGCTCCGACCGAAGCCCGAGCCTCAACTCCCAGCCCCGCCCGCCCTGGCGGGTGAGCAGACAAGCCTGTCGGGCTGGTGAGTGCCGGTCGGCACCAATCCTCTGTGCGGGAATCTCTCCACTTTGCCCTCTGCACCCCTGTGGCTGCGCTCTTCTCCGTGGCTCTGAAGCTTCCCCTGCATCACCCACCCCCCGTCTCCGCCAGTGAAGGGGCTACCTAGTGTGTGGAAACCTTTCCTCCTTCACAGCTCTCTCCCCAAGGGGCAGGTCCTGTCCCTATTCTTTTGTCTCTGTTTTTTCTTTTTTTCTTTTGCCCTACCCAGGTACGTGGGGAGTTTATTGCCTTTTAGGAGGTCTGAGGTCTTCTGCCAGCATTCAGTAAGTGTTCTGTAGGAGTTGTTCCACATGTAGATGTATTTCTGATGTATCTGTGGGAAGGAAGGTGATCTCCACGTTTTACTCTCCTGCCACCTTGAAGGTCCCCCCCTCCTTTTTTTTTTTTTTAAAAAAAAGAGCAAGTTTATTTTCTTTTTAAAAAATTATTTATTTATTTATTTATTTATTTTTGGCTGTGTTGGGTCTTTGTTTCTGTGCAAGGGTTTTCTCTAGTTGAGGCGAACGGGGGCCACTCTTCATTGCCTCTCGCTGTCGCGGCCTCTCTTGTTGCGGAGCACAAGCACCAGACGCGCAGGCTCAGTAGTTGTGGCTCACAGGCCCAGTTGCTCCGCGGCATGTGGGATCCTCCCAGACCAGGGCTTGAACCCGTGTCCCCTGCATCGGCAGGCAGACTCTCAACCACTGCGCCACCAGGGAAGCTCCCCGCCTTCTTTTTCAAGGGAGAATAATATTCCATTTTGTGTGTGTATGTGTGTGTGTTTGTGTATCTGTGGAGTCCAAACCCTTTGCTCTGGGGAGAAGCTGGGAGTTGAGAGTTTCCTCTCTGTTATGTGGCACTGCATGGAGGAGTGTGTGCATGGGGGCAAGAGTATGTCTCCTACCCTATGAGGTGTAGCCCTGGTGTATAGCCAGGGCTGTCCCTGTGCCCATTCAGGACTGCTTCTTTGTTTGCTGCAGTCCTGTGGGATTCGTAAATGCAGGCCCTGCTGACGGTCAGGGGCAGCCCGTGTGTTGGAGTTTCTCAGATAGTTTCTGGTTTTCTTTTAGAGTTAATTGCTCCATGTGTAGCTGTGCAGTCAGTGTGTCTGTGGGAGGAGGCCTCCTGTGTTATCATCTTGGTTGACATCCTCTCATTTGAAGTTCTTTTTCCTCTTCCTGGAACTCTTTCCTCCCTGTGCTTCCATGGTACCAGAAGCATCTTACGGTTTTCTCCCTAACTCATTGGGTGCTCTTTTTCAATCTCTTTTGAACTGAGTCCTCCTTTTCTGCCGGGATTCTATGTTTCAGAGTTCTCCAGGTTCAATCCTTGACCATCTCTTCTCTATATACACCCACTTCTTAAGCGATCTCATCAAGCTCCCTAGCTTCAAGTACCATGTATTCAGTAAATGTCACATCTTTATCTCTGGCTCAGATCTGTCTGTTATACTCCAAACTCTTGTATTCAACATCTTTACTGAGTTATTTTGTATTTTTTAGCATCTTCTTTCCACACCCATTTTTTAATCTTTCATCATTCCTTCCTATTTATAATTTTATTTACTGTTCCTTCATCTGTGTTTTTGGTCCTCTGAGTACATGTTCAAGATGGTTTAGAACATTATGATTTTATTTTCTGCACCTAAATTTCTGCTCTTTTCTATTTCTATTATGAATTTTTATTCTGCTCTAAAGTTTTATTTTTTTAATCCCTTCTTTATCTTAATCATTCCTCATTTTTAATATTATTGAATTTTTTTTATCTTAGATAATTCTTAAGGCTTTACCCCCTATTTCATTGAGACTCTCTTCTGTCATTCAGGTACCTCACAGTGTTTCTGATACTTTCTTCTGGATCTTCTATTAGATCATTGGATGGTAGTTTTTTCTTCAGTGTACCTAGAATTTTCTTTTCCCTGCTTCTATTCCTAGGTTCTGCAGTAGCTTTCAGACTCTAATTGGTATTTATCTACATTGTTACTCAACTTTGAACAAGTTACATTTTGTGTGGTCTTGATGTTGTATTACTTAACAAACACTTACTGAAGTTCTACTGTGTGTGCACTTTTGTAAATACCGTCTGACATTAGTGTGCTGTGCATTTTGGGTATGAATTGTCTCTGCTCCATGTTGACTTGCATAATTTTCATGTTCTTTTGAAGATACGCAGCTGGGTAGAAAAAAATTATTTGTCAGCTGCCAGTGAAGTTCCAAATTTCTAGGAAAATATCACCTATAGAAATTCTGCTTTACTGATGAGATACTTTTTCATAACCTCTATGATGAGTATCTGCTTTTCTGAACGGATGTGAATCCTGCAGTTCTCAGTATAGCTTGAACTCGGGTTTCTTCTTTTGTGTCCATCTGTATGACTTTTTTTTTGACTAGTTTATGTAAACATTTTATTTTTTATTTATTTATTTATTTATTTTTTAACATCTTTATTGGGGTATAATTGCTTTACAATGGTGTGTTAGTTCATCTGTATGACTTTATCTGTGCAAATTACAGTTTTCTGCATACAGGACATCACCATTTGTCCTTTCCTCCCAATCCAGATATTTTCTGGGAGTTCCTGGCTCTGAATGGATGTATGTAAAATGTCATTCGAAATTACTGTGTTGTCTTCTCTTCATGGAAGAATCCCAGCTACCAAAATTTTTGATTTTTTTAGACACAGAGTCTTTGACCTGAGGGAGGAAGATGGTTTCTTCCTACCTCATTTTTCTGAGCTTCTGTTTCCTGAGACCAGTTTACATTTGCTCTCAGGTGGACCTGTATAGATATTTTTTATCAATCCACTTCCATTTGCTTTTTCTTTATTCAAGATTCCTCCCAAGTTCTTTCATTGGGTTTTTTGTTGTTTGTTCATCTCAGTTCTTGTTATTGAGATTTTTTTCCCATTTTTTCCTCTTTCTCTTTCTAGGTATTTTAGTGTATATTTGAGAGAGGCTGTTCAGGAGATGGTAGCCAGATGTCATTTTGTGTATGAAGACTAGAACTAGTCTCAACTTATTTTTTGATAGAATTCTTTTTGAAATGTAATATATACACTCCCATCCATTTTATCCTTGAATAATGAAAACAATTTATGGTAAATTGGCATCATTTTTGGAATCAATTATTGTGATTTTCTGTAGATTGAATTATAGATTAGTTTGTGTGACTAAAATCTAAACACACAGTGACCTTCTCATGACCTTGAAACTTGATTTTTAAAAAAGCCCTTGATCTCAGCTTGGTTTGTGGTCTTTTGCCTCTTTTTCAAGAGGACAGTGAGCCATGTGGAGCTGTATGACCTCCTGAGCTGTGTAACACTGTTAGCTTTCTGCAAAATTAG
This sequence comes from Delphinus delphis, assembly GCF_949987515.2. NCBI lineage: Eukaryota > Metazoa > Chordata > Mammalia > Artiodactyla > Delphinidae > Delphinus > Delphinus delphis. The sequence continues at coordinate 1,558,656 of NC_082701.1, forward strand.
TAAGTGAATCAAAGGCTGACTCAGGTCTCCCAAATGTTTTTTTTTAACTCCAGAAAATCATCATATTCTTTGTTGCCATGAGTGTTCTTTGATTTTTCACACCAGTGCTATATGCTTTATTATATATAATAGAACACAGTCAACTCCTTCTGAGCTCTTATCCTTATTTAAAAAATTCCCGACACCGTTCGTGGAGCATGTAGGCACGCCTTTGTCATCACCTGCTCCACCTCCGCAGTCTCCTCTCGCCCATACATGTAAAAGTGGTCTATTTCTGTTCTGCCAACTCCAGTCTCAGATACTCTTTCCAATTTCATTAACGTCCTTGTTTTAAACCCTTACTTTCTTGATTCTATTAAGCTACAAGGTGTGTCCCTGGCAGCCATCCTCCCCCCAGCTCTTTGCCCCCCTCACAATTTCCTGCATGTTCCCAATGTGCCATCTAACTCAGGACCCCAGCAGGTCTCAGCTGCACTGGTCCTTTTAACATGTAGACAAGAGAAGGTATCCATCTCAAAACCTCCTTTCTCAGCCTCAACTCCTGTTCCTTCATCTGTGATCCTTTCTCCCTCTTTGCTTTTATAGTCAGTTCTCTTTAGAGTTGCTTTACTTGTTGCCTCTGTTTTCTCGTCTTTCACTTCTGTTCTCCAGCCCAGTCCGGTCTGGCTTCTTCCCAAGTGGCAACAAAACTTCTTACAAGATTGCAGTGACCTCCAGTCTGGATTTTGTTCAGTTCCCCTTCCTTACAACATTCTCTTCTTCAGCTTTTGTGACACACTTTCTCCTGGTTTTCTTCCTTTCGGTGTGTCTCCTGTGCATGTCCATTCTACTCTCTACTCACTCTAGAGTCTGTCCTGAGACAATCCAGTGCAGGACCGTGGCGTTAGAGACCATTATTCTATACCATCCTTATGGCAATGATTTACAAATGTATACCTTAGTCTCAGACCATTTACTTCCTTTATTTTCTTTATAGCACTCTTACTAGGTGGTATTTTAATATTTTTATTTATTTCTCGCTTTTTAAATTCCACTTTTAAATTCATTTTCTACAGAGTTCCAGGATGTCGCATAAGCCATTCCTTTCCCTTCATTTTTTCTCTTACGTGCTGCTCTTCTCTATCCTGCTTCTGTGCTTTTGTCCATTTTGTTGCTCTCCTGTTTGAGTTCATGCTTTCCAGCAGCTGTTACAAATTCCTGGGCTGCAGGTTCAGCCATTCTACACATGTGTTCAGTTTGGCCTGCACAACACTTTGAAAATTTTTAAATTAATTGTGAACATTATAAAATCAGGAGATTTCACATGAAATTTGGAGTTCTGATTTCTCTTGAAAAACGTGATCTCTGGCAACAGTCAGCCATCTTCTTTCACGGCAACACATGGCTGGAGCTGATTGGATAGTGCTTGCATAGTTTTCAAGGAATCATTGTTATCAAGACCACATTTTCTGTTCTTGGTTCAATTAGTAACAATAAACAGTTTTCTTTTTTTTTTTTGCGGTACGCAGGCCTCTCACTGTTGTGGCCTCTCCCTTTGCGGAGCACAGGCTCCAGACGCGCAGGCTCAGCGGCCATGGCTCACGGGCCCAGCCGCTCCGCGGCATGTGAGATCCTCCCGGACCGGGGCACAAGCCCGCGTCCGCTGCATTGGCAGGCGGACTCTCAACCACTGCGCCACCAGGGAAGCCCACAGTTTTCTTTTTAAACCCTCATATTTGGAAACTTAAAAATTCTACTTTTAAGTAAATTAGGTTTAAAAAGGAAATCATCATAAAATTTCCCAAATACTTAAAACTGAAGATAATGAAGGTATTACTCATCAAATGTTATGAAGTATCTCTAATCCAGTATCTGTACTGAAATGAGCTAAGCCTTCACCTCAAGAAGCTAGATAAACACAAAAAAAGTAAATATGAAGAAAACATAAGAAATAAAGCCAAGGGCAGAAATCAATGAAATTGGAAACAGAATGCAGAATATTACCAAAACCACTTTGAAAAGAAGTTAATAAATTAGACAGGTCTAATTCATTAGATTGGCTAAGAAAAGAAGACAAAAGACTAAAAGGAAAAAATTAAACAACTTTAAGGGAAAAAAACCCCAATCTGGGAACATAACTACATGCAGAACAAGTTGTTTTCAAGTCACTTTTCTCATTTTTGTTACCTGGACCCTGTAGACATTATGATTTGGACCCCTGCTCCACTGTTCCTGCTTTCTTTTTTTCTTTTTAAATTGAGGTGAAATTCACATAACATAAAATTAACAGTTTTAAAGTTTAGTACATTTAGTACATTCATAATGTCATGCAACCACAACTCATGCCCAGTTCCAAAACATTTTCATCCTCCGAATAAAACTCTGTCCTCACTGAACAAGCTAGTCCCCATTACCCCTCCCCCAGAGCCTGGCACCCAGCGGTCTGCTTTCTGCCTCTGTGGAGTTACCTCTTCTGGATATTTCGTACAAGTGGAATCACACAATATGTGACCTTTTGTGTCTGGTTTCTTTCACTGAGCATAACATTTTCTTGGTTCAGCCACATTGAAGCATGTGTTATTGCTTCACTTTTTATGGGTGAATAGTATTGCATTGTGTGTACTGTAGTTTTTTCTTCATTCAACTGCTGATGGACATTTGGGTTTCCACCTTTAGTCTATTGTGAATAGCGCTGCTATTAACACTCAAGTGCAAATATTTGTTTGAGCCCTTCTTTTAAATTCTTTGAGTGTATATTCAGGAGTGGAGTTGCTGGGACAGCTATTTTTTCTTGTATTTGGCTTCTTTATTGGTCTTCAAAATGATACGCTGGCAGATGGCACACGTATTTCCCTTTCTCCCTCGTTGCAGCTGCTGCTATAGCTCACGGAAGGAGAAGAGTCATTGCAAATTGTGTAAAGGGCTTCTAGGCATTTGGTAAGATTGTTCTTTTTTAGTGGACTAGCCTGTTAAAGAGTTCAGACCATTGATTAAAGCATTATCTGATAACATAGAATTATAACTAAGAGAGTTGGTTGTTCTCAAATGGTATTTCTGTTAAGTTAGGGTAAGCAGTTAAGTTGGGTAATTTACCCTTCTCTACTTTGTGGGTATTTTGCCTGTATCTCCTTTGCTAGGCTTCATAAACAAAATTTTTCTGTGCTCATCAGTGCTGAAAGTACTCTGATGTATTTTTACCTTCCAGATTCATCCCTGCATAGTCGTCAGCATAAAAAATGGGAAACTGAAAACATCACCACCTTGTGCCGGGGGAGTTACAACAGAATTGTTAGGTTATTACACCTGCTGGCTGTTGGGCAGTATGTGGGTGTTGCCTCCTTTTGCTATATAGCTCGTTTATACAGTAATTTTAATATTTGATTGTATTTTTTGCAAATCAGAAAAATAGTGCCAATGCTAGTGATAGGAAATCAAATCTTATGAAGGAAACATAATTGTGACACGATAGAAATCATTAGCCATGTTGAAAGCAATGCTCAATTAATTTCACATTGGGCTTAAGCTTGTGTGTTAAAGTATAAAGGAAGAAAGCAAAATTAAATAATGCATCTGAAATACTGGAAAAACATCCTCAGTGATGGTAACTTCTCATGGTTATGTTCGTTATTAACTATCAGATACTTTGGTTTTTTCATAGAGACTCAGAAAATAAAGTTTATCAGTAATGAATCTGTATATGCTAAGTCTCAGTCTGGTATTAATTTTGGTTGGTAGTAGATCTCTTTCCAGTGGTGTCCACAGTATCCTAAACACAGTGGGTTATATACCTGACGTATTTATTCTTATATATGATAAGAGTCATCCAGGGAGTTGCATGAGTGTGAACCAGTGTCTAGGATGGAGAGTGCAGAGTGCATGTGAAGAAACCTGTGAAGCTGAGCCCACCTGGGACAGAAAGTACAGGAGACTCGTGGTCCAGGTGGAGGAGAACCCTACATCCCTCCAAGGGTGGGGCGAAAGGCCATACTTTTCCCCATAGGGAAGAGGGAACGGGGAAGAATTGGTAGCAGTGTGGTCTGTGATGACAGTGACATTGGAAGAAGACTTACTTTCCTAAATATTTCTCTGCAATAAACCAGGTTTTGAGGGAAGGACGAAAAATGAGCTGGTGGAGAGGAGAAAATTCCCCTGCCAGATGGGGTAAAGTATTTCAAAGGCGTAAATCTGGTAACATGTTAATGTACAAGCCATGAGGTTAGGAGTAAAGCAAACAGACCTCATTTTCTGGAAGAAAGATTCTGTCAGAATATAATAAACAATAGATAAGTAAATGTCAAACATTTCCATCCTTAAGAAAAACATGCTTTTATTTCCTTACTGAATTTCCTTTATTCTTTCCCTAAATCACAGTCCCTGAAGGTTTATGTCATGAAATTTAACAAGAGAATTTAAAAATTGGTGGCTTTGTTAAAATTCAGATCCTCTAGTTTTTTATTACTTGACATAAAAGTTACTCATGTTAGGTGTGGAATACACGAATGTCAAGGAACTTTGAAGGAACTTTAAGTGACTTGAACCATATATCTGTGTTCTCAGTGAAGAATGAAAACACCCCAAAGGAGGTTTAATGTGGAGTGAACCGGGTCTGGAAATGGTCTACGCTGAAAGACCTAATGGCCTTTTGATGTCTGATTCTTTGATTTGGCCTTCTCTTTTTAAAGGGGTACTGTGTGATTATAATTAGAAACATTTCAAGCTCTTTACCTGGGAAGTTAATTGCTCCCTAACTTGCTCTGCTGCGACTCATCGTGTGGTTTTGAATGGTAGCCGTATTTGAAATGACTGCTTGTGCAGTCGAGAAAGTTCCAGTTCGTCATGAGTTTTATCACACACAGCTGATGGGAAGTCATTCATTTTGCAGCTTGCGGCTATGATGTGAACATACCTTTATCATATACTTAAGATGTTTCGTTTTAATGATTTTCTAAGTAATTAATGGGAATATAATAGTTTGCTTTTCTTGCAGGTGGTACCGTCGTATTTGAAGTGGGAAATTATGGATAAATAAGTAGAAGGCATTACGAAAATTTTACATTCTTTTTTGTTAGGTGTCTTAAAAAGGATTCGGCTTTGCATCGATAGCGACATTTGTGTCGTCTTGAGCAGTTGTCCCTATGCTTTGGGCAAAATGTTCCTAAAAACTCTGAATATAATTTTCTTCTCAGAAATAGCTTTCTTAAGTATCACTGGTGGTGGTGGTGGGACCCATCTGTTCTCTTTTCTGCACTCTGCTTGAGCATCTGAAACCATTTTAGATGGAGAGCAAAGCTTCCAGTTTATTGTAAGCATTCCTGAGCCCCAGTGAGCATGCTGACATAACCCTGCCTCTAAGAAGCACGATGGAAAGCTCGAAGGGAGGACAGAAATCTGCGGTGACCTTGTTTCAAGTTGAAAAGGAAATTTCTATTCTGTGAAGTCCTTCTTTGTGGGCACGTCTTCACAGAGCTCTGCGTTTCTTCTCACTGCTTTAAATGAGTGTCTGTATAATATGACAGTCAGGAGGCCTCTTACTGACAGAGACAGTTGTGACACCATTTTACACAATAGGTTTAATTTGGAACGTGAGATTTTTAGGTTTATTGGATGCTTTCTTTAGAAATTAAGTTTGCAAAACTCATATCTTTTAGCTTCTTGAGTTTTACTACAATCAAAATTGGCAATGAGATGTGGTGAACTAATATAATCCAGTGGGAGTTGATAAACTAATAAAATGTAGCAATTCTTCATTTAATGTTTTATAGTTACCAAAATGATTTTAATAGATACCCTCTTAATTAATCCTCAGTAGAGTTTTATGTGGTTTATTAATAAGTTTATTGCTTATTATTATCTGCATTTTAAAGGGAGAAACTGAGGTTCAAAGAGGTGAAGCAGTTTAACCGGTGTGGCTTAGCTAGGGTGTGGCTGAGCTGGGACTTCCACCGAGGCCTTTAGATCCCTGATTCAGTGCTAGAACACTTTTACCTTTGGTGTCACTCAGTAGATTTCCTTTTGTGCTTTTTTAATGACTTGTTCCAAGTGATGACAACATATACTATGCCATTACTTATTCATGGCTTAATTCCCAAATGGGAATTAAGCTTCTGCCAACTGCCCACCATGTTCTGTGCATAGGGCCGCCTCCCCTTCTCTGCCATGCTCACTGGGTCTAGTGTGGACGCCTGGTCCAAAGGCAGCAAGTTCATTTTACTCAGAGGTGCACAGAGCTCAAGGTCACACCGCTGGTAAATGGAGGTGCCAGGATTTGAAACTGTGTGTGTTTGACTCTAGCCCTGATCTTAGCTATATTGCGCTGCCCCTTCTCCCTGATCTTGGGAATTTGGAGCTGGAAAACCAAGAGACTAACTCAGTGCAGAAGCTAAAATCATTCCAAGTTACTCTGAGGAAGGTTGGCTGGGCAGCTGCGATGGGCCATATGAGAGCTGAAGTTTGAGCAGTTAGTTGATGCCAACAGGAAAATGGAGCCAGATGCACAGAGAGAGGCCAGACGCCTGAAGAAATGCAGCCCATGTGTAGACGAGCTTTGTCTCTTCCCGTTCCTTCTCAGGAGAGACACTTCGCCGCGATCCTGCATCTTTGCAGTGTACGGCTGTTTTATTTTAGGTGGTGTGAGTTGGAAGGTATTTTAAAAATTTATTTAAATAGTTACGTTTATTTTAAAAAATAGACAAAATGTGGCCTATATACAACATGTATACGTTAAAAAAATACATTTATCTTAGAATAGACAAAGGCGAACTGAAATGTCCCGTCAAAATCATCACAAATTCGTGCTAACGAAGTCTGCATCAGTTATGGGTGTGGCATGCTTTGTAGATTCCTTAGGAATATTACGGAAGATTATTCATAAAAATGAAATTAATGATACTACTTTTTAGCAACATCTAGGGTTTATTCAGTAGAAATAAATTCTTAATGTGTATAAAATCTGAAAAATTTGCAACATTTTTTATTTGAGAGAGATTGGAGACCACTAAATAAATAATAAATAATCCTCCCGCATCGGGCTGAGTGTGCTCACCTGGTCACGGCCAGAGCTGCGAGCAGGAGCCTGTGCTGGATTCCTGGAGAGAGAGGACGGGCTGAATGAACAGTGCTTTCAGGGCCGTGCCCCTCCCAAGGCCAAGGACTGTGGCGTGCTGGGGAGAGGGTGGGGCGGGAAAGGGCAGAGGTCCTCTTCTTGTCGGGGAAGAGCTGACTGCGGTCGGAGGAGAGCATCACACACGCAGCCCGCAGGTGCACATTTAACAAAGGGTGCCCCTTGTATTAACGGGAAAAATGGCAGCAGTGTCGGTTTTCTCTCTTTCCTTCTCCAGAGGTAACCACGCCTTTCTTGATCCTACTTTATGCTTTTACCGTATCTTTTAAAGGCTGTTTACTTCCTTGAAAAGATACCTCATTTTCATTAGGATGAAGTCTCTTCAAGGAGAGTTGTCTGTGCCTTACGCAAGTAGACTTTTGATAGTCATAACTGAGCAGTTTCTCACACAGACCAGGACACGTATGAATCCCACACCGAAATCACAAATTAGTCCCAAATTACGACTCCCACTGTATGCACTTTAAAGTAGAACAGCATAATTCCAAAACAGATTTCAATTGCTTTTCTTTTTCTAACTTGTGTATTTAAAGCTCTAAATTGTTTTAAGAAATGCTGAAGTTGTGGGCTTCCCTGGTGGCGCAGTGGTTGGGGGTCCGCCTGCCGATGCAGGGGACACGGGTTCGTGCCCCGGTCCGGGAAGATCCCACCTGCCGCGGAGCGGCTGGGCCCGTGAGCCATGGCCGCTGAGCCTGCGCGTCCGGAGCCTGTGCTCCGCAACAGGAGAGGCCACAACAGTGAGAGGCCTGCGTACCGCAAAAAAAAAAAAAAAAAAGAAATGCTGAAGTTGTATCCTACCAATTTTTAGTCGTGTTTTCCTTGTGGTTCATTGATCTTCAGTATGAGTTCTTATTAGACAGTTAGAAATTACCTAATGGTGTGTTTTCTGCTTTCCTGAGGAATGACCTTTATCCCCTCTCAGCAGGCAGAGATAGGAAACAGATGAATGTATACATCGGCATGCATATACGTGTGTACATATATAAACATATATATATATATACATGTGTGTTTTTATTCATATACATACAATAATACACATATCTACCTCTATTTCTATATCTAGCTAAATGTATAAAAATCATGAATTCACACTAATTCCAGTTCCAGGGAGATACCACAGGGTTGTTTTTTCCCTTTCCTTATTTGTTATTCCCTTCTCTGACAACGAGAGGTCTGACTTCCAGTATCTGTAGAGTTGTTTGCCCAAACCTTGAATGCCAGGAAGTGGTTTTTGAATTGATAAAGGATACTCTGTGACAAAAGAAAACAAAAACTGTAGTTTAATTCTTCTTTGAGTTCTTTTTGCCCTTAGCCTTTGAGCCTTCGATCCAAGCGTTGTGTTCAAAAGTTGACTTGGTAATTCTTCCCCCTTCTCCCGCTTCAGCATGATTGTGTTATTAATCTTTTGAAGTGCCACTGGATTTTTTTTATTATTGTTGTTGTTTCATCTTAGAATTTCCCTCCTCCATCCTTGTTTATTTTACTTCTTACTTTTTAGTAAATGGAACATTAACATGGTTTTAAAAATCAGATCAGAACTACAATGTGTATTCAGAGAAGTGTCTCCCCACCTCCATCCCTTCGGTCCTTTCCTCTCCGTTCCCAGCCTCCCCTGTAGATTGGTGGTCTCATCGGTCTCAGGCTGATCCTCTCTGTGTTCGTTTTTGCACAGACGAGCAGGTACATGTATATCTCATGATTTTCTCTTCATTCTTATGCTTTGCTTTTTCATTAGTTGTAAAGTGGAATCAGTCACTCTTCTTTCATCAGCATGGTATGTTAATATGTGGATGAATCATAGTTTATACAACTGCTGTCCTACCTATGGGCATAGAGATTGTATCCAATATGCTCAATGACAGGATAGGAGATATATATTTTTGCATTGCTTGAAATACATATTCAGGGTAACTTTTTAGGAAAGAGAATGCTGGGTGAAAAGACAAACATAGACGTAGTTTTGCTGTGTATTGCCAAAGACCCCTTCATGAAGGTTGCATTGATTGAATCTCTCCTGGCTCCATATTAGAGTGACTTTTGACCCACAGCCTTCCAAGTAGAATGTGTGGTTGTATTTTAAATTTTTTGAAAATCTGATTGTTGATAAATAGTTTCTCAGTATAGTTTTAATTTTCATTTCTCTTATAATAAGCGAGAGTAAACATTTTCATATATTTAAGGGCCATTTTAACAGCTTTATTGAGTTATAATTGAAATACAGTACATTCATGTTTTGACATATGTATACACTTGTGAAACTATCAACACAAAAAATATGTCTATGTGAGCATTAATTATTCCCCAAAGTTTCCTCTTGCCCCTGTGTAATCTCTCCTGCCCACCCTTCTTCCTTCTGCATATGCAGGCAACCACTAATCTCCTGTCGCTATATTTTAATTTCTGGAATTTTAAGTAGCTGGAAGCATATTGTTTGTATACTTTTTGGTCTCACTTGTTTCCCTTGGCTTAGTGACGATGAGATGCATGCATGTTGTGCTGCATATCAGTAGTTCATGCTTTTTTATTTTTGAGTAATATTCCATTGTATGGATTTACCATAATTTGTTGATCCATGTGTCTGCTGATGGACATTCACACTGTTTTCACTTTGGGGGCTATTACAGGTAAAGCTTCTCTGAACATCAGTGTCGAGTCTTTGTGTGGACATTGCTCTTTGTTCTCTTGGACCTAAAAGTCAAATATCCAGGTCCTGTGGGAGGTGGGCGTTTAACTCTTCAAGAAAGTGCCCAACTCTTCTCTGTTTTACATCCTCCCCAGTGTGTGTAAGAGCTCTAGTTCCTCCACATCCTTGCCAAAACCTCATATGACCGGTGTTTTTATTTTCACAGTTCCAACAGGTATGTACAAGTATCTCTTTGTGGTTTTAATTTGCATTTCCCTAATGACTAATGTTGAAAAAACTTTTCATGTCCTTTTTTTTTTGCCATAAATCTGCTTTGGTGAGTGTTCAGATTTTTAGTCTATTTTTTAACTAGGTTGATTATTTTCTTATTATTGAGTTTTGAGAATTCTTTGTACATATTGGACACAAGTCCTTTAACAGATAGATTTGCAAATATTGTCTCCCAGTGTGTGACTTTTTGTTTCATTCTTTTAATAGTTCCTTTCAAAGAGCAGGTGTTTTCAATTTTGATGAAATCCAGTTTATTTATTTGTTCTTTTATGGATTGTGCTTTTAGTGTCATAGCGAAGGACTCTTTCCCTAACTTCGGGTCACAAAGGTTGTCTCCTGCTTTCTTTTGGAAATTTTATAGTTTTAGGTTTTACATTTAGGAATATGACTTGTTTATTAAGTTAATTTTGTATATGCTGGGAAGTATGAATTGAAATTTTTTTCTGTTTGTTTCATGACATTGCCTTCTTGTCCTTTTAATACAAGAGTATAGAATCTGTAGTGACGTAAGCTGCCTCATTCGTAATATTGTTAATTTGTATTGTCTTTCTCCAAGTCAGTCTGGCTACAGTTTTATAAATTTTATGAGTCTTCTCCAAGAACCAGCTTTCGGTTACACTGATTTTTTTCTAATGTTTTCTGGCCCTATTTTATTGACTTCTGTTCTGATTATTATTGTTCTTTTCTTTCTTCTACGTATTTTGTGCTTAATTTTCTAGTCTTTGTCTAACTTGTTAAGGTGAAAGCTGATGCCATTGACTTGAACTCTGTATATTGAAGTTTTTCTGTGCAGTTACTCAGTTCTGTCAAAGGACAGCTTTAGCAGCATCTCTTTAATTTTGATACGTGTTATGTTCATTTTCATTAAGTTCAAAATATTTTCTAACTTCTTGTTTTATTTCTTCTTTTGACGCATAGGTTTGACAGAAGAGTGTTATTTAGTTTTCAGTTATTTGGGGGTTTCCTAGAAATCTTTCTTATATAGCTTTTAAATTTAATTCCACTGTGATCAGAGAGTATGCACTGCATGACTTGAATCCTTTTAAAGTTTTTGAGAATTGTTTTATGTTCCAGAATATGGTCTATTTTGGTAAGTGTTCCACTCTTGAAATCAATATGTATTCTGCTGTGGCTGGGTGGAATTCGATCAGATCATGTTGGCTGATAGTGTTGTTCAAATCCTGTTTATCCTTATCTACCTGCTTTTCCTATCAATTAGTGGTAGAGAGCAATATTGAGATTTTTAATTACAATTTTGCATGTCTTTATTCATCCTTGCAGTTCCGTAAGTTTTTATTTTTTGTATTTAGAAGATTTGTATCCTGTTAGTCTATTGAGTAATTATTATGAAATGACTTTTTTATTGTTGGCAGTATTCTTTGCTCTGAAATCTACTCGGGCTGATATTAATATAGCCATTCCAGATTTCTTTTGATTAGTGTTGGTGTGGTATATTCTTTTAATACTTTTAGTTTATTGGCCTCTTTATTTTTTATTTATTTATTTTTTTTTTTGCGGTACGCGGGCCTCTCACTGTTGTGGTCTCTCCCATGGCGGAGCGCAGGCTCCGGATGCGCAGGCTCAGCGGCCATGGCTCACAGGCCCAGCCGGTCCGCGGCATGCGGCATCTTCCCGGACCAGGACACAAACCCATGTCCCCTGCATCGGCAGGGGGACTCTCAACCACTGTGCCACCAGGGAAGGCCAGGCCATTTACATTTAATGTGACTAATGATATGGTGAATTTTAAATCTGGAATATTACTATTTGTTTTTCCTGTATGTCCATTAGTTTCCCTTTTTTTTTTTTTCTGCATTCTTTTGCATTGTTGCATATTTTTAATGAATCCTTTCATTTCTTTTATTGGCTTGTTAGCTGTAACTAGTGGCTTTGTTATTTTAGTGGCTGCTTTAGAATTTAGCATATACATTTTAAAGTTGTCACAGTCTACCCTCAGGTGATATTATACTAATTCACATGTAAGAATCTTGCAATTGTTTACTGCCATTTCTCCTCCTGTGACTTTGTGTTATTCTTGTCATACATTTTACTCTTACATGTCATAAAGCACACACTACATTGTATTATTTTCGTTCAGTGAATTATTTTTTACAGATATTTAGGTAATATAAAAAATGTC